>NW_022589789.1:329753-390860 GCF_004348235.1 Phoca vitulina | reverse complement strand
AAAGAAAGAAAGAAAGAAAGAAAGAAAGAAAGAAAGAAAGAAAGAAAAAGAAAGAAAGAAAGAAAGAAAAAGAAAAAGAAGGAAAGAAGGAGTGACAGAGGGAAGGAGGGAAGAAAGGAAGGAAGGAAAGAAGAAAGGAAGGAAGGGAGGGAGGGAGGGAAAGGACAGAAGGGAGGAAGGGAGGGAGGGAGGAAGGAAGGGAGGGAGGGAGGGAGGGAAGGAGGAAGGAAGGAAGGAAGGAAGGAAGGAGGGAAGGAAGGAAGGAAGGGGAACTCTTTTAGCATAGTAGGAAGCTATCAAAATCTATTTAATGGAATAATATGTAAAGAATGTTTTCCCTTCCTCTCCAAGACTCAAAGTTTTTTCTTATCTGATGATGGCTTTCCTATCTAAAATCTGTTCTTTTCCCACAATTTGAAAACCAAAATATAGAAAAGTGCTCTTTACAGATGGGAGATTTGAAATTATTTGTTATGGTTGAAAGGGAGACATATCTTTATAATACTCTACCTCCATCCGCCTTCATCTTTGAACTTGCTCAGTGCTTTTTGATTTAACAAATTTTATATCAAAGGAAATCAAACTTTGATTTGAATATTACAAAGGGGAATGCATGATAGGGGATTGGATAACCAGTTTTTCTTTCTCTCTTCACCTTCTCCTTTTGTTCTCTTTGTCTTGTTCTTTAAGAGAAAATACTTCTTGGGTGACCAGCTAGACAGTTTACTCAAAAGTAGGAGTTATTTCCATCACTCAGCAATAACTAAATGTATATCGCTCAAGTAGATTATATTAAAATTTATTGATGGAAAAGAATACTTCAGAGTACCCAAAACAGAAATAAAAGGATAAATTTTAATAGATAATTTAGATATATTAAGTTTTGTAAAAATAAATCCCCCTTATTGATCTGCAAATTAGAACTTGCTAATAGCTGAAAGCATAAACAATATTTTAAAGATAATTATATTTTTAAGTAAAGCAAAACCTAAACACAAGAAAGTATATAAACTATCTGTGCAGCTTAAATAATTTTTACAAAGTGACACAACTATGCAAATAGCACAGATTAAGACACAGCATTAAGCTCCCTCTCTCTCCCCCCAAGCTTCAATCTCTGCCTCACTCCAAAGCTATATCATGATTTCTAACACCAAAGGTTTGTTTTGCCGGTTTTAAATTTCTTAAAAATGGAAAACTACAGCAGTACTCTCTCATAACTGACTTCTTTCACTCAACCTTTTGTTTGTAAAATTCATTAATGATGCTGTGAACAGTTATAGTTTATTCATTTTCATGGCTGTATGATTTTCCATAGGAATATAGTTTATCCATTGTTCTCCTAATGGATATTTGGGTAGTTTCTGGTTTCAGGTTGACACTAATAGTTCTTCAATGTTTATTTTAACATACTTTTGCTGAAAATATGTACACATTTCTCTTGGACATTTTCCTCAGACTACTTTGGGACTAATTGCTGGATTAAGACATGTTTAGTAGATATTTCTAGTGGTTATTCAAATTTGTACTCCAACAAACAGCATATGTGAATTTCAGTTACTCCACCTCCAAATCAACCTATTATATGATTTTTGAAAAAATATTGTCCATTCTAATGATAATGCAGATATATCATGTTTGAATTTGCATTTTTCTGGTAACTAATAAAATTGAGTATTTTTTCATATGTATACTAGCTATTTAAATACACTATTTGTTAAGTCCTCTTCAAATCTTTTGTCCATATTTCCATTTAATTGTCTATCTTTTATTGAATACTTTAGATATTCAAGATATATAAATAAAATATCATCTTACATTCTCTAGCTTGTGTATTCATTATCCTAATAGTGCCTTTGACAAACAAAAATTCTCAATTTAATGTATTCCAATTTGTCAAATTTGTCCTGTTACAATTAGGTTTTGTTTTTTGTTTTTGTTTTTTGTTTTTTTTGTGTGTATGTGTCCTCTTTAAGAACTATTTAACTCTCCCGGGGGGAATAAAGTTATATTTATTTAAATATTAATATATATCAAAATACACAAAAAGGATGTTTAGCTAAGTAGTCTATATAGTACTACATCCATTGTTATAAGTTCAGTTTGATCAGGGCAGTGTGCATTGAAAAACATCACATTTCTATAGAACTATGAATTAAATATAAATTCCTCTAGGGTTTAATCTACTAGGATGTTAGCAAGTCTAATGTCAGTCATTTTAGTTTTTTCTTATCCCTTGCATATATTCATACATGAATTCTGGGTTTAAGAGGTATCAGGGAAAGATTATGTTGGTACAGACGTCTGTCCATAGGAAGCTGTCTTTGTTTTTGCTTTACTTACAGGAAGTTGTGGTGGAGTGCTAGGCCCAACTATCTGTACTTGGGTGCTGTTATTCAAGAATGATACTCTCATCTCATCTGGTTAAAGAATCAACCTCTACTACCTTGCTCCTAGTTTTTCTCCAGTCTCAAAAAAGGCTAAAAGTTTCTCAAATCCAGTTGGCTTTATCTTGGCCAAAGTGCTTCATAATCTTGTACTTTGAGATAAGGCAGCACCAGCTCCTTCAATAGATGTTAAAACACTGCATAAAGGGAGGTTGACCTTTCTTCTAGAATGAGAATGGATAATGAAGATGGTAACACAACTTATTTTTATTTCTTAATAACATATGCCGTCATAACAGAAAAATCAAAGTATGAAAAGATTCTAAAGTCATATTTAGGAATAAAATTAACCATAGTATTTAGATATTCATAAGTAAATATTCAGGATCTAAAGTTTATTGATCTTTTCAAAAGCAGTATATCTAATATCAGAAAGCCAACAAATGATTAAAATATATTTGATATATAAAATGTAAAACTTAAAATCAGATTTTCTTCCTCCTTCCCCTGACCATGGATATCACCTTCAACCAAAGAATATTTTACTGGTTAATTAAAAAAATCTCAGAGTATTTTTATTTTTTCTCTAGATAGTTGCCAGGCAAATATTGAATTGAAAAATATAATGGTATTTTGACTTTTATTTTTAAAAATTTAACTCCTATATGTATGTCTTAAAAATAGTAAGACTTTCTTAAATTACAGAATGGGATGAAGTAATGCCTGATCTGTTCACTTTTTGTTACATGATCAGATAGAAGTTATGGTTATGAGCATAGGTTATTATGATCTTCCTTAGGAGAAAGAAATAAAATTTGACTAGTCTCTGGTGTCAGTAGGCTAATAGCCTTTCATTACTGTGTGTTCTCTGTACTACTAATGGCTTCAACTCCTTGGGTTCTTGCTTGAAAAGCTTTGGGTTTTCCTTCTGTCCACCCATGACTCAGATCATTTTATCTCCCCTCCCTGACATCTTCTCCAATGATTAATTTTAGAAAATCACATTAGTTTATTTTAAATACAATGTTATTTTCTAGAAGAACTTGAACTTTTTAAAACTTAACTTGATAAATTAAACCTAATTTGATAGGACTTGTAAATAGGACATATAACAAGACAGAAATGAAAACCCCACATATATCCAGAGAAAATTATACATTTTTTAAAGTAGTTTACAGTTGGGTGCCTGGGTGACTCAGTCGATTTTGTCTGCCTTCAGCTCAGGTCATGATCTCAGGGTCCTGGGATGGAGCCCCCCATCGGGCTCCCTACTCAGCGGGGAGTTTGCTTCTCCCTCTCCCTCTACCCCTCCCTCCTGCTCATGCTCTCTCTCACTCTCTCTCTAAAATAAATAAATAAAATCTTCAAAAAAATAAAGTAGTTTACAGGTTGAAAAGGATAAAGCCATAATATTCTTTGACTTTCCCTTTCCTTAATTCACTTGTTATTTTTGGCAAATAACAGTCTTATTTTCTTGTTTCAAAGTTTTTATTTAAATTCCAGTTAGTTAATAGTGTAATATTAGTTGTAGGTGTATTAGCTTTAGTGATTCAACACTTACATACAATACCCAGTGCTCATCACAAGTGCATATGACAGTAAAAAATGATCTCTTGCAGTTCTCATGTATTTTTCATCATGTTTAGTGCAATACCATAAACTGTGAGTAACAACATGAGACCCAAAAAAAGTGCCACTAGTGATGCTGGAAGTGCTCCCAAAAAGCAGAGAAGTCATGAAATTATAAGAAAAAGATGAATTGCTTGATATGTATTATACAGATTGAGGTTTGCAGCAGGAGCTGCCTGTCATTTTAAGATAAATGAATCCAGCATAAAGATCATTGCAAAAAAAGAAAAGGAAATTCATGAAGCTGTCACTGCAGCTATGTCAACAAGTGTGAAAACCTTGCACTTTTTGTGAAATACCATTTTATCTCATATTGAATTGCAGTTTTTATGTCAGTACAAGAGAATTTGCTGGAGAATTTGATGCCAGCAAAGGATGGTTTGATAATTTTAGAAAGAGGTTTGGCTTAAAAAAAAAAAAAAAGTCAAGATAACTGGAGAAGCAGCTTCTGCCAACCAAGAGACAGGAGAGGAGTTCTGAGATGTCATTAAGAAAGTCATGGAGGGGAAAGGATATCCACTTGAACAGGGTTTAATGTGAATTAAAGTGCCCTATACTGGAAAAAGGTGCCACAACAAGCATTTATTAGTAAGAAGGAGAAGCGGCCACTGGGATTTAAGACAGGAAGATATAGGCTACCTGTACCATTTTGTGGAAATTCAGTCAGGCTTATAATCAGGACTGCCCTTATCTGTAAAACCACTAGCCCCTGAGCCTTAAAGGGAAAAAATAAACACAAGCTGCCAATCTTTTTGTTGTACAACAAGAAGGCCTGGATAACAAGAACCCCTTTTCAGGATTGGTTCCATCCATATTTTGTCCCTAAAGTTGGAAGTTCCTTGCCAGTAATGGACTGCCTTTTAAAGTTCTTTTGATAGTGGGCAATGCCCCTGGCCACCCAGAACCACATGAGTTCAACAATGAAGGCATGGGAGTGGTTTATTTACCCCCAAACACAGTTTCTCTAACTTAACCTCAAATCAGAAGTTCACAAGGACCTTTAAGGCTCATTACACATGGTATTCTATGGAAAGGCTTGCCAATGCTATGGAAGAGAACCCTTATAAAGAAAACATCTTGAAAATCAGGAAGGATTGCATCATTGGAAATGCTATCATTGTTAAAGAAAAAACCTTGAAAGCCATCAAGCCTAAAATAATAAAATTTCTGCTGGATAAAAGTGTGTCCGGATGCTGTGCATGACTTCACAGGATTTACAACAGATCCAATCAAGGAAATAATAAAAGCAATTGTGGATATGGCATAAAAGGTAGGGAGTGAAGTGTTTCAAGATAAGGATCTTGGAAAAATTCAAGGTTAACAGACACCACATCGGAGGAATTAACAGAAGATGACTTGGTGGAGACTCGTGCATCTAAACGAATGCCAGACAATGAGGAAGAAGATGTAGATGAAGCAGTACCAGAAAACAAATTGATGGTAGACAATCTGGCAGAAGAGTTCTAATTATTCAAGAATGCTTTTGACTTCTTTTTTTTTTTTTAAGATTTTATTTATTTATTTGACAGAGAGAGAGAGATAGTGAAAGCAGGAACACAAGCAGGGGGAGTGGGAGAGGGAGAAGCAGGCTTCCCGCCGAACAGGGAGCCCGATGTGGGACTCGATCCCAGGACCCTGGGATCATGACCTGAGCCGAAGGCAGACGCTTAACGACTGAGCCACCCAGGCGCCCTGCTTTTGACTTCTTGTACGGCATAGACACTTCTATGATACAGGCAATGAAACTAAAGCAAATGGCAGAATAAGGATTGGTATTGTATAGAAACATTTTTAGAGAAATGAAAAAGCAAAAAATGTCTGACAGAAATTGCAATGTATTTCTGCAAAGTTACACCAAGTGTGCCTGCCTTTCCTGCCTGCCCTTCCACCTCTTCTACTTCTGCCTCTCACCCCTGAGATAAGAACAACTTCTCCTCATTCTCCTCCTGAGCCTACTCAGTGTGAAGATGAGGAAAAAGAAGAACTTTATGATGATCTTCTTCCACTTAATAATAGTAAATAATTATTACGCTGTACAGTTAAAAAGCTTATCTGCTGTGGATGCATGTGTGTGTTTGTGTGAAAATCTAATAACTATATGATAAGAAATATATGAGACTTTTTTTCATCATTATTATCATTGCCTAAGTATTCATTGTGTAGAGCATCATGTGCAAGACTTGTATGGAAGTGGATAGTCTATCTTTACACAGACATAAGATGAGTGATATTTAACATAAAATTACTAATGTGTTAGTTTTCTTACTATTTTATAACTTTGCATTCAAATAATTGCATTACCACACAGTATGCATCCCTACCCCATAATTGGAGAAACTGTGTATCAGCATATCATCACAGGTGCTTTCTTTTTTAAGTAATAATGCTTCCAATACTGTATTATGAATATGACTGTGATTCTGTATGCCATAAAAATTTTATGTCTCATTCATGAGTGTATAGTGAGGCTACTCTGAAGCAATTATATTATCATTTTGTCATTATCAATGCACAGATTATTATACCTATAAATAAATATAAATTTCTTTTTCATATTATCTTTACATTTTTTATCTTTTCATTTTTGATGTTTAGTGTTTGTAACATGTATAACATCTACAGTGTTTTGTATCATATAATGTACAATATCGATGTAGGTATTGACAGATGATTCATCTTGTCTGTTTAGACAATATAAACTTACATATCAATAAATGCAGTATAGTATTGTAAATGTACTTATCTTCCTTATGATTTTCTTAATAACTATTTTATTTTCTCTAGCTTATTTTATTATAAGAACAGTATATAATACATATAACATTCAAAATATGTGTTAATCAACTTTTTATGTTATTTTAAGGCTTCCAGCCAATGGTAGCTATAGTAGTTAAGTTTTTGGAGAGTGAAAAGTTATATTCAAATTTCAACTGTTTGGGGGCTTCGCACCCCTATACCCTGAGTTGTTAAAGGGTCAACTGTATTTTTTTCCTTTGGGTTAATTAAATATATGTTGAAATATTTTATTACATTTATCATAGAAAGTTTTAAAACACTTTAATCAAGTGCTTTCTGTTCATTTGGTAACAGTATGTAATTTTATCTTAATTACTGATTATGAAACACAACCTCCACTAAGATATAATGTTTGGAAATATATGTATATAATATACATATATTATAATTTTTAGTTGCAAGCATTCTGAATTGTCTCATACTAGATAAAGAAGACATCATCTTTGGCTTTAGACTGCTATTGGAATGATTCTGACATTGCTACAAGATTTTAATTAACTTATTTTAATAAGTATATGTTTTCCTTAGATTTTCTACTGTTTTGGAAATCTGAGAGAAGATAAAAGGTTACCACCACACTGTTTTATTCTAATTCATTATAGTTACATCTTTTTCTATTCTTCTAATACTTCATCTTGTAATTAGTATTTAATCTTGAGGTGTTTAAAACAGAGGAGAAGATGGAAATAACATTTTATTTTAATTTTTAATTCAATTAATTAACATATAGTGTATTATTAGTTTCCGAAGTAGAGTTCAGAGATTCATCAATTGCATATAACACACAGTGCTCATTACATCACGTGCCTTCCTTAATGCCCATCACCCAATTACCCCATCCCTCTACCCACCTCCCCTCCAGCAACCTTCAGTTTGTTTCCTATAGTTAAGAGTCCCTTATGGTTTGTCTCCCTCTCTGATTACATCTTATTTTATTTTTCTTTCCCTTCCCTTATGATCCTCTGTTTTATTTCTTCAATTCCACATATGAGTGAAATCATATGATAATTGTCTTTCCCTGATTGACTTATTTTGCTTAGCATAATAACATTTTAAAACCAGTCGGTGTCCTTTTTATTCCTAGCATAGGGTCCTATTTCCTTTATCTGTTATGATGAGAGAGTAGAGTGCAGAGAAATAAAAGTCATGGGCTTGAGAACTGCAGAAAAAGAAGATAAATGACTTATCAAATACAAACAGATCACCAGATATCTTTTCTGTGTTAGCTGATAGCTAGTGATTGCTTAGGAACGAATCCAAAGCATATAGCATGTTTATTTTGAATCCTTCCTCAGTGAAAAATAGAATATTAACTGTAATTGCCATGTGTAATTTACTGAAAAGAGGAATTGCTCCTGCAGAGCATCAGGGCACATGGTGTTTTTAAATGAATACTCACAGCAATTGAGCTCACCACAACAGCAACAAGAGGTGGCTACAAAACTATTACAGTAGTACATACAGTTAATTTTATGCAGTTATGATTTACTACTGTATCTTTATGTTTGCTTACATTTCTCAACTGTAAATGACACCATGTCTGTGTTTGTGTGCATAACTTTTGATACATTTTAACTTTATATGATAGATTTGAGTATATTTTTATGATAACAAATGATAAAACTAACTAGTATCTACATAACTTTTATACATTTAAGGCATAACTTTCTCTTTTTCTTTCTTTCTTTCTTTTCTTTCTTTTTCTTCCTTTCTTTTATCTCTAGACTATGTGGCTCATCTGTGAGTTTTTTTCAAATTGTTGCAAACCTCCAAAACTTTTCCAAAATATTTATTTAAAAAATTCCCATATGAGTGGAACCACTCAGTTCAAATCCATGTTTTCAAGAGTCTACTATATTCAATTCTTAGGTGATAGCAAATGAGTAACAAATAAAATAAGCCTTCACCATTTTGTCTTGTATTATTTTTCCATAATTACTGTTCATGAACAGTATATTATATAAGAGAGCAGTCACACTGGCCTTCAGACATTATTTGAGAATTTATTCTCCTTTGTGTAACAAAGTTTATTCTGCCAGTAATAATCTTCCTTCTCTTTCATCTAGGCAAAATATTTTGAGATTCTTCAAGGCCAGAATTAGTCTTATATAAAAATGCATGAAACTATAGGAAGGAGGCAATAGCTTTCCCTATGAGCTCATATAGCAATCTGTGTTCCTCTTTTGACATGTTGTGGTTTAGGGTACTTACACACATGAAGTAATTTCTTTATTTTCTTTGTGATTATTACTGATGGACCATCAATAATTATTATAATTATAATTAAAAATTCTTATATTTTAGTGCATTTTTCCATGTGAAATCTTTTGTTTGTTTGTTTGTTTGTTTTATCAAATCTGTTTACACCCATGGGAGTATAGTGGGCATATAATGGCATCTTTTTTGTGCATCATAGAAAGAAAGGATTAAGAACAAAGTTCTAGACACAATTCTTCCAGGCCTAGGTGGACTTGCACTGCTGACAGCTAGATGTGTCTCCAAGAATTTCCATAATTTTGTTTCTTCTAGTCTGTGCTGCCATATACATTTCTAGCTCCAAATTCCATTTCTGAAAATTTGTTTTTTCCCTTCTACTGAATCATTGCAAGCATCAAAAGCACCAGCTCTGTGGTTTAATTAATAATCTTATATTACTAAGACAGGCACTATGGCTATATTCACTTAAAAAATTGTTTTTCTCTTTATTTTTATTAGTTTTCTTAAGGTCTTGATGATTTTATAAAGTAGCTCCAAACTTTTTTTTTTGGGGGGGGGGCACAGTTATGGTTGCTGGATTCTTAAATGATAGTTTCAGCAATTATCTGGTAAAAATAAATTCATGTCATTAAAAAAAAGAAAAAAAGAAGAAGGAAAGAAAGAAGAAAGAAAGAAAGAAGAATGAAGAAAGAAAGAAAGAAAAAGAAGAGAGGGAGGAGGAGGGAGGGAGGGAGGAGGGAGGAAGGAAGGAAGGAAGGAAGGAAGAAAATAAACTAGGGCAATGTCTTCATGAATAGAGATGCAAAAATTCTCAGCAAAATACTAGTAAACAAAATTCAACAGCACTTTAAAGGGATCATATACCATGATCAAATGGGACTTATCCCTGGGCTGGTAGGATATTTCAACATATGCAACTCAATAAACATGATACACTACATTAATAGGATGAAAGAGAAAAATCATATGACTATCTTAGTAGGTGCACAGAAAGCATTTGACAAAATAAGCATTCCTTTATAATAAAAACTCTTGATAAATTGGGTGAAAATGGAATATACCTCAGCATAATAAAAGACATATTACATAATAAAAGACATACTCAATGGTGAAAGATTGAAAGGTTTTCCTTTAAGATCAGGAAAAAGACAAGGGTGCTCACCCTCACTTCTCCTATTCAACATACACTGGAAGTCTTAACTGGAGCAATTTTGCAAGAAAAAGAATTAAAAGTCATCTAAAATGGAAGAGAAGAGGTAAAATTATCTCTATTGATGACATGATCTTGTATGTAAAAATCTTGAACCACCGAAAAAACTGTTAGAAGTAATAAATTTAGTAAAGTTTCAGGGTATAAAATAAAGCATCCAAAAGTCATCTGCAATTCTATACTCTAAAAATAAACTATCTAACTAAGAAACAAAGAAAAAATCCTGTTTGTAATAGCATCAAAAAGAATAAAATTCTTAGGAACAAATTGAACTAAGGAGATAAAATATCTGCATACTAAAATTGTAAGACATTGAGAAAAAATATTGAAAAAGACAGAAATAAGTACAAAGGTTCCTATGTTTATGAATCAGAAGAGTTAATATTTTTTAAATGTCCATATTATCTAAAGCTATGCATAAATTCAAAATTCCGATGGCACTTTTCACTGAAATAGAAAAAGTAATCCTAAAATTTCTGTGAACCACAAGAGACCCTGAATAACCACAGTAATCCTGAGAAAGAAGAATAAAGCTAGAGGCATCACACTTCCTGATTTTAAACTGTATTGCAGTATTATAGTAATCAAAACAGTAAGGAACTACTACAAAAATACACACATAGACCAATGGAACAGAATTGAGAGCCCAGAAATAAATCATCAGATATATGGTCAACTAATATTTGACAAGGGACGCATGAATATTCAATGGAGGAATGATAGTCTGCTCAATATATGGTGTTAGGAAAACTAGATAATCACATGCAAAAGAATGAAATTGGACCCCTATATTAAACAACCCAAAAAATTAACTCAAAATTAATTAAAACTTAAACACAAGACGCAAATTGTAAAACACCTTGAAGAAAACATAGGAGAAAATCTGGACATTGGTCTTGACCATGATTTTTGGGAGTATGACATGAAAGGCACAGCAACAAAGCAAATTAAATAAGTGGTACTATATCGAACTAAAAAGGTGTTCACAGCACAAGGAACAATCAACAAAATTAAAAGGCAAACTACAGTAAAAAAAAAAAAAAGGCAACCTACAGTATGGGAGAAAATATTTGCTGAACATATATCCTTTAAAAGTTAATATTCAAAATATATAAGGAATTTCTACAACTCAATAGCAAAAGAACACAAACAATCTGATTAAACAATGGGTAGAGGAACTGAATAGACAATTTTCCAATAACAAAATACTAAAGGTCAATGGATACATGGGGAAAAAAGTTCAACATCAGTAATTATCAGGAAACATCAATTTAAACCTGCAAATATGATATCATCTCACACCTGTTGTTTAGCTATCATCAAAAAGGTAAGAGATGGGAAGTGTTGGCAAGGATATGGAGAAAGGGGAAAATTATGCACTGGTTATGGGAATATAATATGTATAGCCATTTTGGAAAACAGTATGTAGGATATCACTTATATGTGGAAACTAAAATCATCGAATTGGGAGAGGAACAAGATGGCGGAGGAGTAGGAAACATAAATTTCATCTGGTCCCAGGAATTCAGCTAGATAGTTATCAAACCATTCTGAACACCTACAAATTCAACAGGAGATCAAAGAAAAGAATAGCAGCAACTGCATGAACAGAAAAGTGACCACTTTCTGGAAGGTAGGACATGTGGAGAAGTGAAATCCGAGGCGATATTTGGGAAGATAGACCTCGGAGGAAGGGAGCCTCCATCAGCTGGCTACCAGCAAGTGAGAGCAGTGGAACACAAAATCGGAACTTTTAGAAGTCTGCTCTGTTGAGGGATGTCACTCCAGTGGCTAACCAGGGGTGGAACCCTTGCTGAGACAGTGGTCTCAGGACCCTCAGGGTCACAGATAGACCGGGGATGACTGAGTGTGGCACAGCTCTCAGGTATCAGAGCAGGAAAGCCAGCTGCAAAGATGGAGCTGAGGAGTGGGCTCAGCTCAGTGTTCCCATAAACCCTGATCTGAGGCACAGTCGGGCCATTACTCTTCGAGCAGGGACCCAACAAGTGGCAGATCTGGGGAGACTCCCCTGGGAGGAGCAGTGTGGGAGTGCACCACAGGGATCTGCTGGGTTTGGAGACTCCACCCAGGGTCATGTGCCAGAGATAGAAATGCTCGGTCACAGGCTGGGTGAGCATAGAATGTGGCTGGAGACCAGGGAGATAAGAATGATTGAATCCTTTTCTCTGAGGGCTCACTGAGGAGTGGGGCCCTGAGTTCTCAGTTCCTCTGGGGCCAGAGATTGGGTGGCCACCATTTTCATTTGCATACCCCAAAGCTGTGCGAAAAGCTTTCAGGAAAAAAAGCTACCAAGAGCAAACCAAAGCAGATTACTTAGCCTGGCCCCTGGCAAGGGCGGTGTAATTCTGCCTGGACCAAAGACATTTGAGAATCACTGCAAACAGGCCCCTCCCCCAGAAGATCAGCAAGAACATCCAGCCAAGACCAAGTTTACCGATAAATGAGAACCTCAGAACGCCAACGTTAGGGGAATATAGCACATAGAATTCATGGCTTTTTCCCACAATTCTTTAGTCTTTCAAAGTTATTTTTTTATTTTCTTCTTTCTATTTTTTTTAATTTTTCTTCTTCCCTTTTTCAAAAAATATCTTATCAATTCCTTTTTTAAAATCTTTGTAATTTTCATTTTTACAGTCATTCTATCACTTCATTGTATTTAACCATACTTTCTGTATATATGTTTTTCTCTCTTTAAAATTGTGGGATACAGTCTCTTCTAACAGACCAAAATATACCCTAAATCTAGTGTATGGCTTTGTTCTAGTCTCCCACCTGATCACATTTTCTCCCTTTTTTTTTTTTTAATTTTTCTTCTAATTTTTTTCAACCAACTGCTTATCTTATTAATTCCTTTTACATAATCTTTTTCAATTTTCATCTTTACAGTCATATTCCAACCCTTCATCATATTTACCCTTATTTTTGTACATATATGTTTTTTTTTCCTTAAAAGTTTGGGAGGCAGTTTCTTCTAACAGACCAAAATACACCCAAACTCTAGTGTGTGGCTCTGTTCTATTCACCAGCCTGACCATATCCTTTTTTTTTTTTTTCCTTTTTTTTCTCCCTGTTTCAGGTCTCTTCTAATTTGTTTAGCGTATATTTTTCTGGGGTCATTGTTACCCTTTTAGCATTTTGTTTTCTCATTCATCTATTCTTCTCTGAACAAAATGACAATACGGAAAAACTCACCTCAAAATAAAGAACAAGAGGCAGTACCAATTGCCAGGGACCTAATCAATGCAGACATTAGTAAGATGTCAGAACAAGAGTTCAGAATGATCATTATAAAGATACTAGCTGGGCTTGAAAAAAAGAATAGAAGATACTAGAGAATCCCTTCCTGGAGAAATAAAAGAACTAAAATCTAACCAAGTTGAAATCAAAAAGGCTATTAATGAGGTGCAATAAAAAATGGAGGCTCTAACTGCTAGGATAAATGAGGCAGAAGAGAGAATTAGTCATATAGAAGATCAAATGATGGAAAATAAAGAAGCTGAGAAAAAGAGAGAGAAACAACTACTGGATCATGAGGGCAGAATTCAAGAGATAAGTGATACCATAAGATGAAACAATATTAGAATAATTGGGATCCCAGAAGAAGAAGAAAGAGAGAGAGGGGCAGAAGGTATATTGGAGCAAATTATAGCAGAGAACTTCCCTAATTTGGGGAAGGAAACAGGCATCAAAATCCAGGAGGTACAGGGAACACCCTTTGTCAATAAAGACAGGTCAACACCCCGACATCTAATAGTAAAAGTTACGAGTCTCAGAGACAAAGAGAAAATCCTAAAAGCAGCTCAGGACAAGAGGTCTGTAACCTACAATGGTAGAAACATTATTTGGCAACACACCTATCCACAGAGACCTGGCAGGCCAGAGAGGACTGGCATGATACCTTCAGAGCACTAAACGAGAAAAATATGCAGCCAAGAATACTATATCCAGCTAAGTTGTCACTGAAAATAGGAGAGATAAAAAGCTTCCAGGACAAACAAAAACTAAAGGAATTTGCAAACACGAAACCAGCCCTACAGGAAATATTGACAGGGGTCCTCTAAGCAAAGAGAGAGCCTAAAAGCAACATAGACCAGAAAGGAACACAGACAATATACAGTAACAGTCACCTTACAGGCAATACAGTGGCACTAAATTCATATCTTTCAATAGTTACCCTGAATGTAAATGGGCTAAATGCCCCAATCAAAAGACACAGGCTCTCAGATTGGATAAAAAAAACAAGACCCACCAATATGCTGCCTGCAAGAGACTCATTTTAGACCCAAAGACACCTCCAGATTGAAAATGCAGGGGTGGAAAACCATTTACCATGCTAATGGGCACCAAAAGAAAGCTGGGGTGGCAATCCTTATATCAGACAAATTAGATTTTAAACCAAAGACTATAAAAAGAGATGAGGAAGGACACTATATCCTACTTAAAGGGTCTATCCAACAAGAAGATCTAACAATTGTAAATATCTATGCCCCTAACATGGGAGCAGCCAATTATATAATCCAATTAATAACAAAATCAAAGAAACACATTGACAATAATACAATAAGAGTAGGGGACTTTAACATCCCCCTCACAGAAAGGGACAGATCATCTAAGCAAAAGATCAACAAGGAAATAAAGACTTTAAATGACACACTGGACCAAATGGACTTCACAGATATATTCAGAACATTCCATCCCAAAGCAATAGAATACACATTCTTCTCTAGTTCACATGGTACATTCTCCAGAATAGATCACATCCTGGTCACAAATAAGGTCTCAACTGGTACCAAAAGATTAGGATCATTCCCTGAATAGTTTTTGGACCACAATGCTTTGAAACTAGAACTGAATCACAAGAGGAAAGTTGGAAAGAACTCAAATAAATGGAGGTTAAAGAGCATCCTACTAAAGAATGAATGGGTCAACCAGGAAATTAAAGAAGAATTAAAAATATTCGTTGAAACAAATGAAATTGAAAACACAACTGTTCAAAATCTTTAGGATGCAACAAAGGTGGTCCTAAGAGGAATGTATATAGCAATACAAGTCTGTCTCAAGAAACAAGAAAGGTCTCAAATACACAACCCAACCTTACACCTGAAGGAGCTGGAGAAAGAACAGCAAATAAAGCCAAAACCCAGCAGGAGAAGAAAAATAATAAAGATTAGAGGAAGAAATGAAAGAAATAGAAACAAAAAGAACAGTAGAACAGATCAATGAAACTAGGAGCTCGTTTTTTGAAAGAATTAATAAGATCGATAAACCCCTTGTAAGACTTATTAAAAAGAAAAGAGAAAAGACCCAAATAAATAAAATCATGCATGAAAGACGAGAGATCACAACCAACACAAAAGAAAGACAAACAATTATAAGAACATATTATGAACAACTCTATGCCAGCAAATTAGATAATCTGGAAGAAATGGATGTATTCCCAGAGACCTATAAACTACCAAAACTGAACCAGGAAGAAATATGAAACCTGAACAGACCCATAACCAGTAAGGAAATTGAAGCAGTCATCAAAAAACTCCCAAGAAACAAAAGCCCAGGGCCAGATGGCTTCCCAGGGGAATTCTACCAAACATTTCAAGAAGAATTAATACCTATTCTTCTGAAACTGTTCCAAAAAATAGAAATGGAAGGAAAACTTCCAAACTCATTTTATGAGGCCAGCATTACCTTGATCCCAAAACCAGACAAAGACCCCATCAAAATGGAGAGCTACAGACCAATATCCCTGATGAACATGGACGCAAAAATTCTCACCAAAATCCTAGCCAATACGATCCAACAGTACATTAAAAGGATTATTCACCACGACTAAGTGGGCTTTATCGCTAGGCTGCATGGTTGGTTCAACATCCGAAAATCAATCAATGTGATACATTAATAAAAGAAAGAACAAGAACCATATGATCCTCTCAATAGATGCAGAAAAAGCATTTGACAAAGTACAGCATCCTTTCTTGATTAAAACTTTTCACAGCATAGGGATAGAGGGTACATACCCCAAGATCATAAAAGCCATCTATGAAAAACCCACAGCCAATATCATCCTCAATGGGGAAAAACTGAGAGCTTTCCCCCTAAGGTCAGGAGCAGGGCAGGGATGTCCACTATCACCACTGCTATTCAACATAGTAGTAGAAGTCCTATCCACAGCAATCAGACAACAAAAAGAAATAAAAGGCATCCAAATCAGCAAAGAAGAAGTCAAATTCTCACTGTTTGCAGATGATATGATACTTTATGTGGAAAACCCAAATGACTCCCCCCTAAAACAGCTAGAACTCACAGGAATTCGGTAAAGTGGCAGGATATAAACTCAATGCACAGAAATCAGTGGCATTCCTATACACCCACAACAAGACAGAAGAAAGGGAAATTAAGGAGTTGATCCTATTTGCAATTGCACCCAAAGCCATAAGATACCTAGGAATAAATCTAACCAAAGAGGCAAAGAATCTGTACTCAGAAAACTATAAAATACTCATGACAGAAACTGAGGAAGACACAAAGAAATGGAAAAACGTTCCGTGCACATGGATTGGAAGAACAAATATTGTGAAAATGTCTCCGCTACCTAGAGTAATCTACACATTTAATGCAATCCCTATCAAAATACCACCAATGATTTTCAAAGAAATGCAACAAATAATCCTAAAATTTGTAAGGAATGAGAAAAGACCCTGAATAGCCAGAGGAATGTTGAAAAAGCAAAACAAAGCTGGTGGCATCACAATTCTGGACTTCAACCTCTATTACAAAACTGTAATCATCAAGAGAGTATGGTACTGGCACAAAAACAGACACATAGATTAATGGAACAGAATAGAGAGCCCAGAAATGGACCCTCCACTCTATGGTCAACTGATCTTTGACAAAGCAGGAAAGAATGTCCAATGGAAAAAAGAAAGTCTCTTCAACAATTGGTGTTGGGAATATTGGACAGCCACATGCAGAAGAATGAAACTGGACCACTTCCTTACACCATATACAAAGATAGACTCAACATGGATGAAAGACCTCGATGTGAGACAGGAATCCATCAGAATCCTTGGAAAGAACACAGGCAGCAACTTCTCCGACCTCAGCTGCAGCAACTTCTTCCTAGAAACATTGCCAAAGGCAAGGGAAGCAAGGGCAAAAATGAACTTTTGGGACTTCATCAAGATAAAAAACTTTTGCACAGCCAAGGAAACAGTCAACAAAACCAAAAGACAACTGACAGAATGGGAGAAGATATTTGCAAATGACATATCAGATAAAGGGCTAGTATCCAAAATCTATAAAGAACTTAGAAACTCAACACCCAAAGAAGAAGTGATCCAATCAAGAAATGGGCAGAAGACATGAACAGACATTTTTCCAAAGAAGACATCCAAATGGCCAACAGACACATGAAAAAGTGCTCGACATCACTTGGCATCAGGGAAATACAAATCAAAACCTCACTGAGATACTATGTCACACCAGTCAGAATGGCTAAAATTAACAAGTCAGGAAACGACAGATGTTGGCAGGGATGCAGAGAAAGGGGAACCCTCCTACACTGTTGGTGGGAATGCAAGCTGGTGCAGCCACTCAGGAAAACAGTATGGAGGTTGCTCAAAAAGTTGAAAATAGAGCTACCCTACAACCCAGCAATTGCACTACTGGGTATTTACCAAAGATACAAATGTAGGGATCCAAAGGGGTATGTGCACCCCAATGTTTATAGCAGCAATGTCCACAATAGCCAAACTATGGAAAGAGCCAAGATGTCCATTGATAGAAGAATGGATAAAGAAGATGTGGTATTCATATATACAATGGAATATTATGCAGCCATCAGAAAAACCCCAAAATATTGCCATTTGCAATGATGTGGATGAAACTAGAGGGTATTATGCTGAGCGAAATAAGTCAATCAGAGAAAGACATGTATCATATGATCTCACTGATATGAGGAATGCTTAATCTCAGGAAACAAGCTGAGGGTTGCTGGAGTGGTGGGGGGTGGGAGGGATGGGGTGGCTGGGTGATAGACATTGTGGAGGGTATGTGGTATGGTGAGAGCTGTGAATTGTGTAAGACCGTTGAACCACAGACCTGTACCTCTGAAACAAATAATACATTATATGTTTAAAAAAAAAATCATAGGATGGGAAAAATGAAGGGGGGACATCGGAGGGGGAGATGAACCATGAGAGACTATGGACTCTGAGAAACAAACTGAGGGTTCTAGACGGGAGGGTCATAGGGGGATGGGTTAGCCTGGTGATGGGTATTAAAGAGGGTACATATTGAATGGAGCACTGGGTGTTATATGCAAACAATGAATCATGGAACACGACATCAAAAACTGATGATGTAATGTATAGTGATTAACATAACATAATAAATTTTTAAAAATAAATAAATAAATAAAATAAAAACATCAAAGTGATAGAATCTAGAGTGGAATGGTGGTTGCCAGTGGCTGAATGGTGGGGAAATTGGGAGATATTTTTCAGAAGATACAAACTCAAGTTATAATATGAATAAGTTCCAAAAATCAGTATACAGTATGATGACTATATTTAACAATATTGTATACTTGATAGTTGCTTTAATAGTAGAGCTTTATTGTTCTCACCATAACAAGAATAAAATGGTAATTAAGTTAGATGAAGACTGTTAGCTAACCTAATTGTAGTAAACAATGTTCAATATGCCATGTATCTAATTATTTTATAGTATATTTTAAATTTTCACAATTTATATGGTGATTATATTTAAATATAGCTGAATTTTTTTTTAAATATCAATAATGTAACCTTCCATCATAGGAAATTAGAAAAAAGAACAAGTTTAACCCAAAGCAAGAAGAAAATGAATAATAAAATTTAGAGCTGAAATCAATGAAATTGTAAGCAGGAAGTAAATAGACAAAATCAGTGAAATAAAAAGGTGGTTGAAAGAGATCAGTATAACTAATAAACTTCTAGCTAGTTAACTAATAAAAGAAGAGAGAAGATACAAATTCATAATACAGAAATGAAACAGGGACCATCACTGTTGATCTCCTATGCATTAAAGGACAATAAAATAATCTTACAAGCAATTTTATACCCACTAATTTTGTAACCTAGATTAAATGGACGAGGTTCTTGAACAGCACAATCGGTCAAAATATAGAAGAATTATATAATCTGCTTAGGCATGTATACATTATAGAAAATGAACCTATAATTGTTTAATTGGTGAATTCCACTAAATTTTTAAGAGAGAATTTATACCGATTTTTTTTACAATATCTTCCAGAACATAGAACTGGACATAGTTCCTAACTCATTCTGTGAGGCCAGCGTTATCCTAGTAACAACACCAGATAAATACCTTATAAGAAAAGAAAACTATAGGCAATATCTCTGAAGGGCATAGAAGCAAAAATCCTTAGCAAAATAATCTAACAACCATTTATGATAAATATTTTCAATAAACTAGAAATAAAGGGGAACTACCTGAACTTAATAATAGACATCCACAGATAATTATAGCTAACATCATATTAAATGGTAAGAAACTTGAAGCTTTTCTGCTAAGATGAGGTACAAGGTAAGGATATCCCCTCACACCACTGCATTTCAAAATCATACAGGAATTCTTACTAATAAAATAAGACAAGAAAAGGAAATAAAATGTGTACAGATTGGGAGGAAAGAAATAAATCTGTCTTTGTTTGCAGATGACATGATAATCTATGTAGAAAATCTGAAAGAATTAACTAAAAAAATTATAAAACTAATAAGCAAATATAGGGAGTTTCCACAATACAAGGATAATATACAAAAGTCAATTGCTTTGCTATATGGCAGAAATTAATAAACGTTATTTGAAATTAAAAATACAATAGCATTTACAACCGCACCCCTGAAAAGAAATACTTAGGCATATATCAAGGTATGTACAAGTCTATATGTGGAAAACTACAAAAATCTGATGAATAAAATCAAGAAGAACTAAATTAATGGAGAGACATTCCTTGTTCATAGATAGGAAGACTCACTATTGTCTAGATGTTCTTTCTTCCCAACTTGATCTATAAATTCAACATAGTTGCAATCAAAATCCTATCAAGTTACTTTGTGGCTATTGATAAACTGATCCCAAAGTTTATATAGGGAGGCAAAAAAAAGAAAAAAACCATAATAGCCAACACAATATTGAAGGAGAATAAATTTGGAAGACTAACATTACCTAATTTCAATATTCACTACAGAGCTACAGTAATCAAGACAGTATTGTATTTGTGAAAGAATAGACAAATAGATCAATGTAATAGAATAGAAAGCCCAAAGGTAGACTTGCATAAACTTATCCTTGATAAAGTGACAGTACAATGTATCAAAATTAGCAATGATGATACAATGTATCAGAAATAACCTTTTCAACAAATCATTACTGAAACAATTAGACATCCACCTACAAAACAATCTAGACACAGATATTAAACCCTTCACAAAAATAACTCATAATGGACCCACAGACCTAAATGTAAAATGAAAACTATAATATTTCTAAAAGATAACATAGGGGAAATGCTCAGTGACCTTGGTTATGATGATGACTTATTAGATACAACATCAAAGGCATAATCCATGAAAGAAATCATTGATAAACTGGACTTCATTAAAAATAAAAACTTTTGCTTTGCAAAAGAAAATGTTGACACATTGCGAAGGTAAGCCACATACTGGGAGAAAATGTTTGCAAAAAACTGCATCTGATAAAAGTCTTTTATCCAAACTATACAAGAATTAAAACTCAACAATAAGAAAACAAACAACTCAATTAAAAAATAAACCAAGACCTTAACAGACACCTCACCAAAGAAGATATTCAGATTGCAAATAAACTATGAAAAGGTGCTCCACATCATTTGTCATCAGGCAAATGCATATTTAAAATTGCAATATCACTACACATCTATTTGAATAGCCAAAATCCAGAACACTGATTGGCGAGGATATCAAGCAACAAGAATTCTAATACATTGTTGGTGGGAATGCAAAATGGTGTACCACTTTAGCAAATGGTTTGGCAATTTCTTACAAAACTAAACATATTCTTACTGTATGATTCAGCAATTGCACTCTCTGGTAGTTATCCAAGGAGTTGGAAACTTATGTCTACAGAAAAACCTGCATATAGATGTTTACAGCAACTTTGTTTACAATTACCAATACTTGAGAAGCAACCAAGATATCTTTCCTTAGATGAATTGATAAATAAACTTTGGTACATCCAGACTATGCGATTATTCAGTGTTGAGAAGAAATGAGCTATCAAGTCATGGAAAAATATTGAAGACACTTAAATGCATATTTACTAAGTGAAATAAGGCAGTTACAAAGGACTACATACTGTCTAATTCCAACTATATGACAATCTGGAAAAGGCAAAACTATGACAACTGGAAGAAGATCCATGGTTGCCAGGAATTTGGGAGGAGGGAAGGAAGATAAATAGATGGAGCACAGATGGTTTATAGGGCAGTAAAAATATTCTGTAAGATACTATAATGGTGAATATAAGTCTTTATACATTTTCTCAAACACATGAATGTAAACAACAAAAGAAAGTCATGATGTAAACTATGGACTTAGGATGATTATGATGTGTCAGGGTAGATTCATCAAATGCAACAAATGTACCACTCTGGTAGAGGATGTTGATAACAGAAGAGGGTGTGCATGTTTGGGATCAGGAAGTACATGGGAGATAAGTACCTTCGCCTCAATTTTAATGAGAACCTAAAACTGCTATAAAACAATACTGCCGGGGGAGCCTGGGTGGCTCAGTCAGTTAAGTGTCTAGCTTCAGCTCAGGTCATGATCTCAGGGTCCTGTGATTGAGCCCCACATCAGGCTCTGTGCTCAGTGGGAAGTTGGCTTGTCCCTCTGTCCCTCCCCTTGCTTGTGCACTCTCTCTCTCTCAAATAAATACATAAATATAAGAGAGAGAGTGCACAAGCAAGGGGAGGGACAGAGGGACAAGAATGAAGGGGGGGAAATCGGAGGGGGAGAAGAACCATGAGAGACAATGGACTCTGAAAAACAAACTGAGGGTTCTAGAGGGGAGGGGGTTGGGAGGATGGGTTAGCCTGGTGATGGGTATTGAGGAGGGCACGTTCTGCATGGAGCACTGGGTGTTATGCACAAACAATGAATCATGGAACACTATATCTAAAACTAATGATGTAATGTATGGGGATTAACATAACAATAAAAAATTTTAAAAAAAATTCAAAAAATAAATACAGCCTTAAATTTAAAAAAGAAAGAAAAATAAATTTAAAAATTATCACATGTTAGAAGACTTAAGCCCTTACATAACAATAATTACATTAGCTCTAAATAGTCTAAATACATTTAACAGAAAGAAATTGGCAGAGTGGATTTTAAAATCATGATTCATCTATATGGTGTCTATAGGAAACAAACCAAATTAGCAATATAGACAGGTTGAAATGGAATGAATGAAAATATACATATACATATGTATATATCAAGTAAACATTCATTAATGAAAACAAAGCAGAAATAGCTATATTAAAATTAGCTAAAGTAGACAAGACTAACAAAAACAAAGAGGAATATTATGTGCTGATAAAAATGTCAATCCACAAAGAATACATAGCAATCATAAATGCATAGGAACTAAACAACAGAGGTACAAAATTGCACAAGGCAAAAATTGATAGAACTGAAAGGAGAAAAAATAAAACCACAATTATTTTTGGATACTTCAATACTCCTCTCGCAATTACTGATAGACCAACTGCAGAAAAACATCAAGGAACTAAAAGAACTCAGTGATACCTTCAACCAACAGGATCTAAAGACATTTATAGAACACTCCAACCAACAACAACAGAATACATATTCTTTTCAAGTACCAAAAAATATATACCAATACAGACCATATTCTGGGCCATATATCAATATAGACCATATTCTGAGCAAAGTTAAAAGAACTGAAATCATACAGACTGTGTTCTTTGACCACAAAGGGCAAACTAGAAATGAATAACAGAGAGATAACAAGAAAATATCTAAACACTTGGAAACTAAGTAGTACATTTATATAATCCATGGGGAAAATAACTCTCAAAGGAAAAATTGTAAATGCATTAAATGAAATGAAAATGAAAATGCAATGAATTAAAACTTGTAGCCCACAGCTAAGCAGTGCTGAGGGTAAAATCTATATAACATTAAATACATACATTTAAAAGAGGAAAGTCACAAATCAATAATCTAAACTCTCATTTCAAGGACCTTGAAAAGGAAGAACAAATAAACTCAAAGGAAGCAAAAGAAAGGAAATAAAAAGATGTGAGTAGAAATAAGTAAAATTGAAAACAAAACAATATAGAATTAATGAAGCAAAGAGCCAGCTCTTTTTTTTCTTTAATTTTAGGAAGGAGATTTTATTATTTATTTTTTAATATGTTCAGTTAGCCACTGTACAGTATATAATTAGTTTTTGATATAGTGTTCAATGATTCATTAGTTAAGTATAACACCAAGTGCTCATCACAACATATGCCCTCCTCAATACCCATCACCCTGTTATCCCTCCCCCAAAACCCTCAGATTGTTTCCTGGGGGCCACAGTCTCTCATGGTTCATATACCTCTCTGATTTCTCCCCCTTTGGATTTCCCTCCCTTGTCCTATTGTCCTCCATGTTATTTCTTATATCCCACATATGAGTGAAACCATATGGTAATTGTCTTTCTCTGTTTGACTTGACATAATCTCCTCCAGTTCCATTGATGTTGATGCAAATGGTGAGTATTCATCCTTTCTGATGGCTAAGTAATATTCCATTGTATATATGAACCACATCGTCTTTATCCATTCATCTGTTGAAGGGCATCTTGGCTCCTTCCACAGTTTGGTTATTGTGGACATTGCTGATATGAACATTGGGGTGCACATGGCCCTTCTTTTCACTACATCTGTATCTTTGGGGTTAATACCTAGTAGTGCAATTGCTGGGTTGTAGGGTAGCTCTATTTTTAACATCTTGAGGAATCTCCATACTGTTTTCCAGAGTGGCTGTACCAGCTTGCATTCCCACCAACAGTGTAAGAGGGTTCCCCTTTCTCCACATCCTCGCCAACATTTGTTGGTTCCTGTTTTGTTAATTTTTGCCATTTTAACTGGTGTAAGTTGGTATCTCATTGTGGTTTTGATTTGTATTTCTCTGATGGCTAGAAATGTGAAGCATATTTTCATATGTCTGTTAGCCTTTAGTATGTCTTCTTTGGAGAAGTGTCTGTTCATGTCTTCTGCCCATTTAGTTTTTTGAGTATTGAGTTTGAAAAGTTCTTTATAAATCTTGGATATCAGCCCTTTGTCTGTAGTGTCATTTGCAAATATCTTCTCCCATTCTGTGGGCTGTCTCTTAGTTTTGTTGACTGTTTCCTTTGCTGTGCAGAAGCTTTTTATCTTGATGAAGTCCCAAAAGTTCATTTTTGCTTTTGTTTCCCTTGCATTGGGAGACGTGTCATGAAAGAGGTTGCTGTGGCCAATGTCAAAGCGTTTACTGCCTATGTTCTCTTCTAGGATTTTGATGGATTCCTGTCTCACATTGAGGTCTTTCATCCATTTTGAGTTTAATGGTCTAGTTTCATTCTTCTGCATGTGGCTGTCCAACTTTCCCAGGACCACTTATTAAAGAGACAGTCTTTTTTTCCATTGGATATTTTTTCCTGATTTGTCAAAGATTACTTGAACATACAGTTCAGGGTCCATTTCTGGAGTGTCTATTCTGTTCTATTGGTCTATGTGTCTGTTTTTGTGACAATACCATGCTGTCTTGGTGATCGCAGCTTTGTGATATAGCTTGAAATCAGGCAACATGATGGCCCCAGTTTTGGTTTTCTTTTTCAACACTCCACTGGCCATTCAGGGTCTTTTCTTGTTCCATACAAATTTTAGGATTTTTTGTTCCAGCTCTTTGAAAAATGCCAATGGTGTTTTAATAGGGATGTCATTGAAAGTATAAATTTCTCTGGGCAGGATAGACATTTTAACAATGTTGATTCTTCCAATCCATGAGCATGGAATGTTTTTCCATCTTTTTGTGTCTTCTTCAATTTCTTTCATAAGTGTTCTGTAGTTTCTAGAGTATATATCCTTTACCTTTTTAGTTAGGTTTATTTCTAGGTATCTTATGGTTTTTCTTGCTATTGTGAATGGAATCAATTCCTTAATTTCTCTTTCTACAGATACATTGTTAGTATATAGAAAAGCAACTGATTTTGGTGCAATGATTTTGTATCCTGCCACATTGTTGAATTGCTGTATGAGCTCTAGTAATTTTAGGGTGGAGTCTTTTGGGCTTTCCACATAAAGTATCATGTCATCTGTGAAGAGGGAGAGTCTGACTTCTTCTTTGGATGCCTTTTATTTCTTTTTGTTGTCTGATTGCTGAGGCTAGGACTTCTATTACTATGTTGAACAATAGTGGTGAGAGTGGGCATCCCTGTCTTGTTCCTGATCTTAAGGGAAAAGTTCTCAGCTTTTCCCCAGTGAGAATGATATTCTCTGTGGGCTTTTCATAGATGGTTTATGTGATATTGAGGAATGTTCCCTCTATCTCTATACTCTGAAGAGTTTTAATCAGGAAAGGATGCTGTATTTTGTCAAATGCTTTTTCTGCATCAATTGAGAGGATCATATGGTTCTTGTCTTTTCTTTTATTGATGTGCTCTATCATGCTGATTGATTTGTGAATGTTGAACCACACTTATATCCCAGGCATAAAACCCACTTGGTCGTGGAGAATAATCCTTTTAATATACTGTGGTAACCTATTGGCTAGGATCTTGTTGAGTATTTTGACATCCAGTCTGTACTTCTCCTTTTTGATGGGGTCTTTGCCTGGTTTTGGGATGGTCTTTGCCTGGTTTTGGGATCAGGGTAAAGTTGGTCTCATAGAAGGAGTTTGAAAGTTTTCCTTCTGTTTCTATTTTTTGGAACAGATTCAGTAGAAGAGGTATTATTTCTTCTTTAGAAGTTTGGTAGAATTCCCCTGGGAAGCCATCTGGCCCTAGACTCCTGTTTTTTGGGAGGTTTTTGATCACTGCTTCAATTTTGTTACTGGTTATTGGTCTATTCAGATTGTCTATTTCTTCTTGTTTCAGTCTTGGTAGTTTGTAAGTTTCCAGGAAAGCATCCGTTTCTTCCAGATTGTTTAATTTGTTGGTATATAGTTGCTGGTAATAATGTCTAATAATTGTTTCTATTTCCTTGGTGTTAGTTGTGATCTCTCCCTTTTCATTCATAATTTTGTTAATTTGGGTCCTTTCTCTTTTCTTTTGGATAAGTCTGGCCAGTGGTTTATCAATCTTAATAATTCTTTCAAAGAACCTGCTTCTAGTTTCGTTGACTGTTCTACTGTATTTCTGGTTTCTATTTCATTGATCTCTGCTCTAATCTTTATTATTTATCTTCTCCTGCTTGGTTTAGGTTTTATTTCCTGTTCTTTCTCCAGCTCCATTAGGTATAAGGTTAGCCTGTGTATTTGGGATTTTTTTTAATTTTCTGAGAGAGGCTTGGATGGCTATGTATTTCCCTCTTAGGACAGCCTTTGCAGTATCCCATAGGTTTTGGACTGAAGTGTTTTCATTCTCATTAGTTTCCATGAATTGTTCAAGTTCTTCTTTAATTTCCTGGTTGATCCAATCATTCTTGAGCAGGATGGTCTTTAACTTCCAAGTGTTCAAATTCCTTTCAAATTTTTCCTTGTGATTGAGTTCCAGTTTCAAAGCATTGTGGTCTGATAACATGCAGGGAATAATCTAAATCTTTTGGTATTGGCTGAGGTCTGATTTGTGACCTAGTATGTGGTCTGTTTTGGAGAAAGTTCCATGTGCATTCGAGAAGAATGAGTATTCTGTTGTTTTAGGATGGAATGTTCTGTGTATATCTACAAAGTCCTTCTGGTCCCATGTATCATTCAAAGCTCTTGTTTCTTTGTTGATCTTCTGTTTAGATGATCTGTCCAATGCTGAGAGTGGAGTGTTAAAATCTCCTACTATTTATGTATTATTGTCAATCTGATTCTTTATTTTGGTTAACAGTTGGGTTAGGTAGTTGGCTGCTCCCATGTTGGGGGCATAGATATTTACAATTATTAGATTTTCTTGTTGGATAGACCCTTTAAGAATGATATAGTGTCCTTCTGTATCTCTTACTATTGTCTTTAGCTTAAAATCTCATTTGTCTGATATGAAAATTGCTATCCCATCTTTCTTTTGAGGTCTGTTGGCATGAAAAAATGGTTCTCCATCCCCTCACTTTCAGTCTGGAGGTGTTTTTAGGTTCAAAATGAATCTCTTGTAAACAGCATATGGATGGGTCCTGTCTTTGTATCCAATTTGCAACCCTGTGCCATTTCATGGGTGCATTTAGGCTGTTCACATTGAGGGTTACCACTGAAAGAGATGTATTTATCACCATCCTATTGTCTGTACAATCCCTGTTTCTATGGATTGTCTCTGTAAATTTCTGGTCTATATTACTCTTGGGGTCTTTCTTCTTTTATAGAATCCCCCTTAGTATTTCTTGCAGGGCTGGCTTGGTGGTCACATATTCTTTCAGTTTCTGCCAGTACTGGAAGCTCTTTATCTCTCCATCTATTCTGAATGACAACCTTGCTGGATAAAGTATCCTTGGCTGCATTTTCTTCTCATTTAGTACCCTGAATATGTCTTGCCAGCCCTTTCTGGCTTGCCAGGTCTCTGTGGAGAAGTCTAACGTTATTCAGATGTTCCTCCCTCTGTACCTAAGAAATCCCTTCCCCCTAACTGCCCTTAGGATGGTTTCCTTGGTTCTAAGATTTGCAAGTTTTGCTATTACCTGCTGGGGCATTGGTCTGTTCTCCTCTTTACCTCTAGGACATGAATGCTTGTTTCATTCCCCAGATCATGGAAGTTCTCAGCTATGATTTGCTCAAATATATCTTCTGGTCCTCTCTCTCTCCACCCCCTCAGGGATCCCAATAATTCTGACATTGGAACATTTTATGGCATTGTTGATTTCCCTAAGTCTGTTCTCATGGATTTTAAGCTGTTTGTTCCAGGTCTCTCCTGTTCCTTCCTTTCTATCAGTTTATCTTATAGATCACTACTTTGTTCTTCTACCTCATTTACCCTAGCTGTTAGAGTATCTAGTTTAGACTGCAACTCATTCATAGCATTTTTAAGTTTGGCCTGATTAGCTCTCATTTCTGCCCTTAGAGATTGTATGTTGCCATTGTTTTCTCAAGCCTAGCTATTGTCTTCATAATTGTTACCCTGAAGTCTATTTCTGACATCTTGCTTATATCCATATCCATTAGGTCTGTGGGAGAGACCATTGTCTCTGGTTCTTTTCTTTATTGGTAGTTCCTCCTCTTGGTCATTCTGTTGGGAGGTCATTGAGGGGATGTACAGAGTCAAAAATATCAACCACAATCCAGGCAAGATGCACCCTGGGAAAGTTTGGAGCAGGCGGAAGCTACCACCAAAAAATCCCAGCCAAAATGAAACCTAAGAATAAGATTTAAGAAGTTAAAAAAAAGGGGGGGGGTTGAGGGGGGAGTTATAATCTCTCAAGGTGAGTGAGGTAGGATGTTTCAGTTCTTCCTGGGTGTATTTTGTTCTCTTTGTTAGAGAACACTACTTCCCAGAGTTACAGGCAAATTAAAACTGGTATATATATAAAGGTAGTATTGTATAGGGAAAAAAGGACTACATTGAAGCTTATATGAAAGAAAAGGAAAAAAATATAGGTTTGAAAAACTACAAGTTAAAAAGCTACTATGGTATATGTTGTATTAAACATCTAGTTGAAATGGTAAGTAGGTAAAAAGAAAAAAACAGAAAAAACATGAAAAAAAAAGTTGTATCTAAGAAATACACGGGCCATGAAGCAACACCAGGAGCTCAATATACTATTTTCCCCTGGTGTTGGGGTTTTACAGTTTTTATGGGGACCCTAGGGTTGTCGTCCTCTTGTTCTTCCAGCTTGTCTTCTGGGGGAGGGGCCTACTGGGTAGTTTTCTATCAAGGGGCTGGGCTCCGTGAAAACTGGTTTTTTGGGCTTTTGTTCTCTGGTGGCCTTTTTGGAGGGTCAGAACAAAGGAAAATGTCCTAACCCCGACCTCTGCCCCAGAGGAGAGAAGTCACAGTCTGCTCCTGTCTAAACCCTCCAGAACTCACAGTCTCCCTTTCTGTAAGCGCCACTGAAAACCGCAGCCTTCCACAGGCAGTGCACGCCCCCAGTGATCCTTTCAGCAGTGGACTTAGGCCCCCGCTTGTCTCTGGCCCCTGTGCTTCCAAAACTGCAAGGATCCTGGTCTGCGCGGGTGGCAGCAGCGGCAGCAGCCACCCCTGGTCCGCAGGCACAGGTCCACACAACCAGCACCCTGGTCCTGGCCTTTGCCCCTTAAGCTCCTGGATCTTTTTTGAGCACTGTTACCAGGCCCTTCCCATCCCACCGCCACCGCTCTGCAAGCTATCGCTGGTCCCCAGGTGCAGGACGCATTTGAACTGGGGTATTATATTACTTTCCAGTGGCTGGCTTCTGGTGGCTCCCACCCCCTTCTGTTTATCCTCTGATATCTGTCCAGGCAATCACAACTCCGTCTTTCAAACTCCAGACTGATGATCTTCTGCCACCGTAGAGATCCAGACATATAATCTTACATCTCAGGTGATTTCATGGGTGTTCAGAATGGTTTGGTAGACATCAAGCTAAATTCAGGGGACTGGTTGAAAAGAAATCCCCCACTCCTCCACCATCTTGCCCCCAAGAGCCAGCTCTTGAAGAAGACATATATATATATATAATCTAGTAAGCCAAAAAAAGAGAGGAGACATAATAATATCGGGAATAAAACAGGGAATATTACTATAGACTTTGCAGACATCAAAAGGATAATAAAGGAATACAACAAAACTCTACGTATACCATTTGACAACTTAGATGAAATAGACCAATTCCTTAAAAAACACAAAGTACAACTTACCTTATGTATACACTATTTATAATAGATAATTTGCGTAGCCCTATAACTATTAAGCACATTGAATTTTAATTGAAAACTCCCAAATTAAATCTGTAGGCTATATGATTTCACTGAAGAATTCTAACAAAATTTTTTTCCTTCCTACTATCTTTTTATTTTTTAACATATAATGTATTATTTGTTTCAGAAGTACAGGTCTGTGGTTCAAGGGTCTTACACAATTCACAGCACTCACCAAACCACATATCCTCCCCAATATCTATCACCCAGCCACCCCATCCTTCCCACTCCCCCACTCCAGCAACCCTCAGTTTGTTTCCTGAGATTAAGAATTCCTCATATCAGTGAGATCATATGATACATGTCTTTCTCTGATTGACTTATTTCGCTCAGCATAATACCCTCTAGTTCCATTCACATCATTGCAAATGGCAAGATTTCATTTTTTTTGATGGCTGCATAATATTCCTTTGTGTATATTGGTATATTCCATTGGTGTATATATATATATATATATATATATATATATATATATATATATATATATACCACATCTGTTTTTATCCATTCATCTGTCAATGGACACCTTGGCTCTTTCCATAGTTTGGCTATTGTGGACATTGCTGCTATAAACAGTGGGGTGCACGTACCCCTTCGGATCCCTACATTTGTATCTTTAGGGTAAATACCCAGTACTGCAATTGGTGGGTTGTATGGTAGCTCTATTTTCAACTTTTTGAGGAACCTCCATACTGTTTTCCAGAGTGGCTGCACCAGCTTGCATTCCCACCAACAGTGTAGGAGGGTTCCCCTTTCTCCACATCCTCACCAACATCTGTCCTTTCCTGACTTGTTAATTTTAGACATTCTGACTGGTGTGAGATGGTATCACATTGAGGTTTTGATTTGGATTTCCCTGATGCCGAGTGATGTTGAGAACTTATTCATGTGTCTGTTGGCCATTTGGATGTCTTCTTTGGAAAAATGTCTGTTCATATCTTCTGCCCATTTCTTGATTGGATCATTTGTTCTCTGGGTGTTGAGTTTCATAAGTTCTTTATAGATTTTGGATACTAGCCCTTTATCTGATATGTCATTTGCAAATATCTTCTCCCGTTCTGTCGGTTGTCTTTTGGTTGACTGTTTCTTTTGCTGTGCAAAAGCTTTTTATCTTGATGAAATCCCAATAGTTCATTTTTGCCTTTGGCGATGTTTGTAGGAAGAAGTTGCTGCGACTGAGGTCGAAGAGGTTGCTGCCTGTGTTCTCCTTTAGGACTTTGATGGACTCCTGTCTCGCATTGAGGTCTTTCAACCATTTGGAGTCTATTTTTGTGTGTGGTGTAAGGAAATGGTCCAGTTTCATTCCTCTGCATGTGGCTGTCCAATTTTCCCAACACCATTTGTTGAAGAGACTGTCTTTTTTCCATTGGACATTCTTTCCTGCTTTGTTAAAGATTAGTTGACCATAGAGTTGAAGGTCCATTTCTGGGCTCTCTATTCTGTTCCACTGATCTATGTGTCTGTTTTTATGCACCATACTGTCTTGATGATGACAGCTTTGTTATAGAGCCTGAAGTCCGGAATTTGATGCCACCAGCTTTGCTTTTCTTTTTCACCATTCCTCTGGCTCTTCAGGGTCTTTTCTGATTCCATAGAAATTTTAGGAGGATTTGTTCCATTTCTTTGAAAAAAGTGGATGGTATTTTGATAGGGATTGCATTGAATGTGTAGATTGCTCTAGGTAGCATTGACATCCTCACCATATTTGTTCTTCCAATCCATGAGCATGGAATGTTTTTCCATTTCTTTGTGTCTTCCTCAATTTCTTTCATGAGTATTTTAGTTTTCTGAGTACAGATCCTTTGCCTCTTTGGTTAGATTTATTCTTAGGAATCCTATGGTTTTGGGTGCAATTGTAAATGGGATCGACTCCTTAATTTGTCTTTCTTCTGTCTTGTTGTGTGTGTATAGGAATGTCACTGATTTCTGTGCATTGATTTTATATCCTGCCACTTTACTGAATTCCTGTATGAGTTCTAGCAGTTTTGGGGTGGAGTCTTTTGCGTTTTCCACATAAAGTATCATATCATCTGCAAAGAGTGAGAATTTGACTTCTTTGCCGATTTGGATGCCTTTTATTTTTTTGTTGTTGTTGTCTGATGGCTGTGGCTAGGACTTCTACTACTATGTTGAATAGCAGTGGTGATAGTGGACATCCCTGCCATGTTCCTGACCTTCAGGAGAAAGCTCTCAGTTTTTCCCCATTGAGAATGATATTCACTGTGGGTTTTTCATAGATGGTTTTTATGATCTTGAGGTATGTACCCTCTATCCCTATACTCTGAAGAGTTTTGATCAAGAAAGGATGCTGTACTTTGTCAAATGGTTTTTCTGCATCTATTGAGAGGATCATATGATTCTTGTTCTTTCTTTTGTTAATGTATTGTATCACATTGATTGATTTGCGGATGTTGAACCAACCTTGCATCCCAGGGATAAATCCCCTTGGTCGTGGTGAATAATCCTTTTAATGTACTGTTGGATCCAAAAAAAGACACATAGATCCTAGTATTTTGCTGAGAATATTTGCATCATTCATGTTCATCAAGGATATTGGTCTGTAATTCTCTGTTTTGATGAGGTCTTTGTCTGGTTTTGGGATCAAGGTAATGCTGGCCTCATAAAACGAGTTTGGAAGTTTTCCTTCCATTTCTATTTTTTGGAACAGTTTCAGTAGAATAAGTATTAATTCTTCTTGAAATGTTTGGTAGAATTCCCCTGGGAAGCCATCTGGCCCTGGGCTCTTGTTTGTTGGGAGATTTTTGATGACTGCTTCAATTTCCTTAGTGGTTATAGGTCTGTTCAGGTTTTCTATTTCTTCCTGGTTCAGTTTTGGTAGTTGATACATCTCTAGGAATGCATCCATTTCTTCCAGATTATCTAATTTGCTGGCATATAGTTGCTCATAATATGTTCTTATAATTGTTTGTCTTTGTTTTGTGTTGGTTGTGATGTCTCCTCTTTCATTCATGATCTTATTTATGTGGGTCATTTCTCTTTCCTTTTTGATAAATCTGGCCAGGAGTTTATCAACTAACAAATTTTTAAAAAGATTAATCCCTTAGTTTCTCTTTCTGCTCTTTCATTATTTGTGTATAGAAATACAACAGATTTCTGGAATTGATTTTGTATGCTGCAACTTTATTTAATTAATTTAGCAGTTCCAGATGTTTTTTGGTAGATTCTTCCATGTTTTCTACATAGAGCATCATGTCATCTGCAAATAGTGAAAGTTTGACTTCTTCCATGCCAGTATGAATCATTTTCTTTCTTTTCATTTTCAGATTGCTGTGGCAAGGACTTTCAGTACTCTGCTAAATAAAATTGGTGAGAGTGAATATCCCTGTGTTGGCCTTGAGTGTAGAGGAAAAGCTCTAAGTTTTCCCCCATTGAGGATGATATTAGCTGTGGGTTTTTCATTGATGACTTTTATTATTTTGAGGTATCCTCCCTCTAAACCTGCTTTGTTGAGGGTTTTTATTTTTTTAAGATTTTATTTGTTTACTTGACAGAGAGAGACACAGTGAGAGAGGGAACACAAGCAAGGGGAGTGGGAGAGGGAGAAGCAGGCTCCTGGCTGAGCGGGGAGCCCAATGTGGGGTTCGACCCCAGGACCCTGGGATCATGACCTGAGCCGAAGGCAGACGCTTAACAACTGAGCCACCCAGGCGCCACTGTTGAGGGTTTTTATCATGAAGGGATGTTGCGCTTTGTCAAATGCTTTTTCTGTATCTATTGAAATGATCATATGATTCTTATCTTTTCTTTTATTAATGTGGTATATCACATTGATTAATTTGCAAATATTGAACCATCATTGCCACACAGGAATAAATCCCACCTGATGGTAATGAATGATTCTTTTCATGTATTGTATTTGGTTTGCTAGTATTTTATTGAGAAAATTTTCATCTCTATTCATCAAGGTTATTGGTCTGTAGTTCTCCTTTTCAGAGGAGACCTTATCTGGTTTTGGTATCAGGGTAATACTGGCCTCATAAAGTGAAGGTGAAAGTTTTCCTTCCTTTGCTATTTTTTGAATTGTTTGATAAGAATAAGTATTAACTCTTTAAATATTTGGTAGAATTTGCCTATGAAGCTGTCTGGCCCTGGACTTTTGTTTTTGGGAGTTTTTTGTTTACTGATTCATTTTTTTCCACTGGTTATTGGTCTATTCAAGTTTTCTATTTCTTCCTATTTCAGTTTTGCAAACTAGTGCAACCACTGTGGAACAGTATGAAGGTTCCTCAAAAAGTTAAAAATAGAACTACCCTACAATCCAACAATTGTACTACTGAGGATTTACCCAAAGAATACAAAATATTAATTCAAAAGGATATATGCACCCTGATGTTTATATGTTTATAGCAGCATTATTTACCATAGCTAAATAATGGAAAAAGTCCAAGTGTCCATTGGCTGATGAATGGATAAAGAAAATGTGATATATATATATATTACATATATATGTATAAAATATATATTATTCAGCCATAAAAAAGAATGAAATCTTGCCATTTGCAACAACATAGATGGAGCTAGAGAGTATAATGCTAAGTAAAATAAGTCAATCAGAGAAAGTCAAATACCATATGATTTCACTCATATGTGTAATTTAAGAAACAAAGTAAATGAGCAAAGAGAGGGAAAGAAAGAGAGAGGCAAAGCAAGAAACAGACTCTTAACTATAGAGAACAAAATGATGGTTATCTGAGGGGAGGTTCAGGGAAGTGGGTAAAATAGGTGATGGGGATTAAGGAGTGTACTTGTTGTGATGAGCACCAGGGTTTGTATGGTCGTGATGAATCACTATATTGTATACCTGAAACTAATATTCACTGTATATTAACTAGAACTTGAATAAAAATTTTTAAAAAACATTAACCCCAATTATACACAAACTATCCTACTAAAAATTGAAGAGAAGGAAACACTTCCTACTCCACTTTACAAAGTTAGTAATAACCTGATACCTAAATCAGACAAAGACAGCACACGCACACACACGTACACACAAAGAAAAATATGAAGAAAATTTAGAATAACATAACTCATAAATATACATGTAAAAATCCTTAACAAAATATTATCATATCAAATATAGCAATATATAAAAATACATCATAAACAAGGATAGTTGATTCTAGGAATGCAAGACTGGTTCAATATTTGAAAAATCAATCAATGTACTTCATCATAACAGTTTAAAGAAGAAAAATTGACATGCTCGGGGGTGGGGGAAAGGTGGCAGAGGAGTAGGGGACCCTATTTCAACTGGTTCCCGGAATTGAGCTGGATATCTACCAAACCACTCTGAGCACCCATGAAACCAGCCTGAGATGTAAGAAGATCTGGATCTCTACAAACAGAATATCGCAGGGGGTTGATTTTGAGGTATGAAGTGGGGAGCCGTGATTCCACGGGCAGATATTGGAAGATAAACGGCAGGGGAGGGTACCTGGCTGTGGGGATCCTACACCACTGGTGAGTGACAGCTTCATGCGCTGGGGACAGGCACAGACTCGCAGACTGGCGGGGAAAGGACTTTAGGGCAGGCCCGGGGCAGAAACCCAGAGTGGCGGGGTCGCGCAAACTGGGTGCGGCTGGCGGTTTTAGAAGCACAAAGGGCAGAGACATGCCCCAAATTGGAGGCAGGACTGGGAGCGCTGCGGAGGGGCGCACAACCCAGGACGCTGCAGTTTATAGCAGCACTGACAGAAACGGAGACGGTGTGGCCTGGAGAGCTCATTGAAGAACAGACTGCAATCTCTCTGCTCTGAAGCAGAGGGTTGGAAATGGTCTCTTCTGCTCTGACTCGCAGAAGAGAGGCAGAAAGCCGCCAGAGAACATAAGCCCCCAAAACTGATTCCCGCTGAGTCCATCCCCCACCACAGGGGGGCAGGGCAACTCCGCCCAAACAGGGTTGCCTGAGTAACAGTGTAGCAGGCCTCTCCCACAGAAGACAGGCTGGGAGAACAAGAGGCCAGCAACCCTAGGTCCCAAGAAAACAGGTGCATCTTGCTTGGGTTCTGGTCAATAATTTCGACTCTATACATTCCCTCAAACACCCATCAACAGAATGACTAGGAGGAAGGGCCCCCAAAATAGAAAAGACTCAGAGATTAGGACTTATGCTTCAGATTTACAAATGGATGCAGATATAACCAAGATGTTAGAAATGGAATTCAGGCTAGCAATTGTGAAGACAATGGCTAGAATGGAGAAATCAATTAATGGCAACATAGATTCTCTAAGGGCAGAAATGAAAGGTGAATTGGCAGAACTTAAAAATGCTATCAATGAGATCCAATCCAATCTAGATAATCTAACAGCTAGGGTAACTGAGGCAGAAGAACGAATAAGCGACCTGGAAGACAATATAATAGATAAAAAGGGAAAAGAGGAGGCCAGGGAAAAACAACTCAGAATCCATGAAAATAGAATCAGAGAAATAAGTGACACCATGAAACATTCCAATGTCAGAATTATTGGAATCCAGGAGGGAGTGGAGAGAGAGAGAGGACTAGAAGATGTATTTGAGCAAATCGTAGCTGAGAACTTCCCTAATCTGGGGAATGAAACAAACATTCGTGTCCTAGAGGCAGAGAGGGCCCCTCCCAAGATCAAGGAAAACAGGCCAACACCCTGGCATGTAATAGTAAAACTTGCAAATCTTAGAACCAAGCAAACCATCTAAAGGGCAGTTAGCGGGAAGAGATTTCTTACGTACAGAGGGAGGAACATCAGAATAACGTCAGACCTATCAACAGAGACCTGGCAAGCCAGAAAGAGCTGGCAAGACATATTCAGGGTACTAAATGAGAAGAACATGCAGCCAAGAATACTTTATCCGGCAAGGCTTTCATTTAGAATGGATGGAGAGATGCAGAGCTTCCACGAACAGCAGAAACTGAAAAAATATGTGACCACTAAGCCGGCCCTGCAAGAAATATTAAAGGGGGTTCTATAAAAGGAGAAAGACCCCAAGAGTGATATACAACAGAAATTTACAGGGACAATCTATAAAAACAACGTTTTCACAGGCAACATGATGAAAATTAATTCATATCTTTCAATAATCATTCTCAATGTGAATGGGCTAAACGCTCCCATAAAACGGCACAGATTTGCAGATTAAATAAAAGGACAGGACCCATCCATATGCTGCTTACAAGAGATTCATTTTGAACCTAAAGATACATCCAGACTGAAAGTGAAGGGATGGAGATCCATCTTCCATGCCAGCGGACCTCAAAAGAAAGCTGGGGTAGCAATTCTTAGATCAGACAAATTAGATTTTAAACTAAAATCTGTAATTAGAGACACAGAAGGACACTATATCATTCTTAAAGGGTCTATCCAACAAGAAGATCTAACAATTATAAATATCTATGCCCGCAACGTGGTAGTAGCCATCTACATAAGCCAACTGTTAACCAAAATAAAGAGTCATATTGATAACAATACGTTAATTGTAGGAAAACTCAATACTCCACTCTCAGCAATGGACAGATCATCTAAGCAGAAAATCAACAAGGAAACAAGAGCTTTGAATGACACACCGGACCAGATGGACCTCATAGATATTTACAGAACATTCCACCCTAAAAGAACAGAATACTCATTGTTCTCGAGCACACATGGAACTTTCTCCAGAATAGATCACATACTGGGTCACAAATCAGGTCTCACCCGATACCAAAACTGAGATTATTCCTCGCATGTTCTCAGACCACAGTGCTTTAAACCTGGAACTCAATCACAAGAAAAAATTTGGAAGAAATTCAAACACTTGGAAGCTAAAGACCACTCTGCTCAAGAATGTTTGGGTCAACCAGGAAATCAAAGAAGAACTTAAACAATTCATGGAAATCAATGAGAATGAAAACACATTGGTCCAAAACCTATGGGATACTACAAAGGTGGTCCTAAGGGAGAAATACATAGCCATCCAAGCCTCACTCAAAAAAAATAGAAAAATCCCAAATTCACCAACTAACCCTACACCTTAAAGAACTAGAGAAAAAGCAACAAACAATGCCTAAACCACACATTAGAAGAGAAATAATTAAAATTAGAGCAGAAATTAATGGATTAGAAACCAGAAACACAGTAGATCAGATCAAAGAAACTAGAAGTTGGTTCTTTGAAAGAATTAATAAGATTGATAAACCACTGGCCAGACTTATCCAAAAGAAAAGAGAAAGGACCCAAATTAATAAAATTATGAATGAAAGGGGAGAGATCACGACTAACACCAAGGAAATCGAAACATTATTATTAGAAATTATTATCAACAACTATATGCCAATAAACTGAACAATCTGGATGAAATGGAGGCCTTCCTGGAAACCTATAAGGTGCCAAGACTGAAACAGGAAGAAATTGACAACCTGAAGAGGCCAATAACCAGTAATGAGATTCAAGCAGTGATCAAAAACTTCCCAAAAAACAAGAGTCCGGGGCCTGATGGATTCCCTGGGGAATTCTACCAAACACTCAAAGAAGAAATAATATCTATTCTTCTGAAGCTGTTTCAAAAAACAGAAACAGAAAAAAAGCTTCCAGACTCATTCTATGAGGCCAGCATTACCTTAATCCCTAAACCAAGCAAAGACCCCATCAAAAGGAGAATTTCAGACCGATATCCCTGATGAATATGGATTCCAAAATCCTCAACAAAATCCTAGCTAATAAGATCCAGCAATACATTAAAAGGATCATCCACCACGACCAAGTGGGATTTATCCCTGGGATGCAAGGGTGGTTCAACATTCGCAAATCAATTGATGTGATAGAACACATTAATAAGAGGAGGGAGAAGAACCATATGGCCCTCTCAATTGATGCAGAAAAAGCATTTGACAAAATACAACATCCTTTCCTGATTAAAACTCTTCAGAGTATAGGGATAGAGGGAACATTCCTCAAGTTCATAAAATCCATCTATGAAAAACCCACAGTGAATATCATCCTCAATGGGGAAAAGCTGAGAGCCTTTCCCTTAAGATCAGGAACACGTCAAGGATGCCCACTCTCACCACTATTGTTCAACATAGTATTAGAAGTCCTAGCAACAGCAATCAGACAACAAAAAGAAATAAAATGTATTCAAATAAGCAAAGAAGTCAAACTCTCTCTTTTCACAGACGACATGATACTTTATGTGGAAAACCCAAAAGATTCCACCCCCAAATTACTAGAACTCATACAGCAATTCAGCAATGTGGCAGGATACAAAATTAATGCACAGAAATCAGTTGCTTTCTTATATATACTAACAAAGAGAAAGAGAAATTAGAGAAACGATTCCATTTACAATAGTACTAAAAACCATAAGATACCTCGGAATAAACCTAACCAAAGAGGTAAAGGATCTATACTCTAGGAACTACAAAACAATCATGAAAGAAATTGAAGAAGACAGAAAAAGATGGAAAAATATTCCATGCTCATGGATTGGAAGAATAAACATTGTTAAAATGTCTATGCTACCCAGAGCCATCTATACCTTCAATGCCATCCCAATCAAAATTCCAATGACATTTTTCAAAGTGCTGGAACAAACAATCCTAAAATTTGTATGGAATCAGAAAAGACCCCGAATCGCCAAGGAAATGTTGAAAAAGAGAAACAAAGCTGGGGGCATCACGTTGCCCAATTTCAAGCTCTATTACAAAGCTGTGATCACCAAGACAGCACAGTACTGGCACAAAAACAGACATAAAGACCAATGGAACAGAATAGAGAACCCAGATATGGACCAGATATGGACTTTATGGTCAAATAATCTTCGACAAAGCAGGAAAAAACATGCAATGGAAAAAAGACAGTCTCTTCAATAAATGCTGCTGGGAAAATTGGACAGCCACATGCAGAAGAAGAAACTGGGCCATTCTCTAACACCATTCACAAAGATAAACTCAAAGTGGATGAAAGACCTCAATGTGAGACAGGAATCCAACAAAATCCTAGAGGAGAACATAGGCAGTAACCTCTCTGACATCACCCACAGCAACTTCTTTCAAGATACATCTCCAACAGCTAGTGAAACAAAAGCAAAAATAAACTTTTGGGACTTCATCAAGATAAAAAGCTTCTGCACAGCAAAGGAAACAGTCAACAAAACAAAGAGGCAACCCAGAGAATGGGAGAAGATATTTGCAAATGACACTACAGATAAAGGGCTGGTATCTAAGATCTATAAAGAACTTCTCAAACTCAACACCCAAAAAACAAATAAGCAAGTCAAAAAGTGGGCAGAAGATATGAAAAGACACTTCTCTGAAGAAGACATACAAATGGCTAACAGACACATGAAAAAATGTTCATCATCATTAGCCATCAGGGAAATCCAAATCAAAACCACATTGAGATACCACCTTACACCAGTTAGAATGGCAAAAATGGACAGGGAAAGAAACAACAAATGTTGGAGAGGTTGTAGAGAAAGGGGAACCTTCTTATACTGTTGGTGGGAATTCAAGTTAGTACAGCCACTTTGGAAAACAGTGTGGAGGTTCCTCAAAAAGTTAAAAATAGAGCTACCCTATGACCCAGCAATTGCACTCCTGGGTATTTATCCCAAAGACACAGATGTAGTGAAAAGAAGTACCATATGCACCCCAATGTTCATAGCAACAATGTCCACAATAGCCAAACTGTGGAAAGAGCCAAGATGCCCTTCAACAGATGAATGGATAAAAAAGATGTGGTCCATATATATAATGAAATAATATTCAGCCATCAGAAAGGATGAATACCCAACTTTTACATCAACATGGATGGGACTGGAGGAGATTATGCTAAGTGAAATAAGTCAAGCAGAGAAAGTCATTTATCATACGGTTTCACTTATTTGTGGAACATAAGGAATAACATGGAGGACATTAGGAGAAGGAAGGGAAAAATGGGGGGGGGAATTGGAGGGAAAGATGAACCATGAGAGACTATGGACTCTGAGAAACAAACAGGGTTTTAGAGGGGAGGGGGATGGGGTGATTTGTTAGCCCAGTGATGGGTATTAAGGAGGGCACGTACTGCATGGAGCACTGGGTGTTATACGAAAACAATGGATCGTGGATCACCACATCAAAAACCAATGATGTATTGTATGGTGACTAACATAACATAATAAAATTTAAAAAAAAAAGAAAATAAATAAATAAAGAAGAAAAATCACATGATCACACCAATCACTGCAGAAAAAAGTATTTGACCTAATTTGAAATTCATTCATAATAAAAACTCTAAGATAATAATAAAGAGGAATTTCCTCAACTTCATAAAGACAATCTATAGCAAGAGATTATAGCTAACATAACCATTAATGGTGAAAGACTGAATGCTTTTCCACTGAGATTAGAAGTAAGACAAGAATGTCTACTCTTACCACTCTTATTCAAATTAATTTTGGAAGTTCTAGCCAGTGGAATAAGCAAGATAAGAACATAAAAGACATGTGTATTAGAAAGGGAGAAATAAAACTATTTATTTAGAGACATTCACTCTATTTATAGAAGACATGATTGTTTCCCTTGAAAGCCCTGTGAACTCTGCAGAAAAACCCAAAGAAATGAATTCAGCTTGGTCATAGGATACAAGATAAATCTGTAGAAATAAATTGTACTTCTACATACTAGCAGTGGATATTGAAATTTAAAATATAATACTATTTACAACTTCACAAAAGTGGTTTACTTAAGAATAAATCTAATAAAATAGATACAAGACTTGTGTGCTAAAAGCTAAAAGATATTGATGAAAGAAATCAAAGACAGTCTAAATGCAGAAATATACTATGTTTCCGCATTGTAAGATCAACATAGTAAAGATGTCAATTCCCTCAAAATTGATATATAGACTTAAAACAATTCCTGTCAAAACCCCGGAAATATTTTACTTTAGATATAGACAAGATCATTCTAAAAGTTATATGAACAGGTGAAAGAACTATTACAGCTGAAACAATTCTGATAAAAAAGAATAAGGTGTGAAAACTTACTCTGCTCAATTTCAAGACATTAAATAACTACTGTAATGAATGTGGTTTTGGCAAAATGATTGACATATAGATCAGCATAAAAGAATAGAGAAGAGGGGCGCCTGGGTGGCTCAGTCATTAAGCGCCTGCCTTTGGCTCAGGTCATGATCCCAGGGTCCTGGGATCGAGCCCTGCATCGGGCTCCCTGCTCCGCAGGGAGCCTGCTTCTCCCTCTCCCACTCCCCCTGCTTGTGTTCCTGCTCTCGCTATCTGTCTCTCTGTCAAATGAATAAATAAAATCTTTAAAAAAAAAAAGAAAGAATAGAGAAGAGAATCCAGAAATAGAACCACAAGTACAAAAGCTATTTAGAAGAAAAATAATGAGTAGATAGCCTTTTGAACAAATAGTCCTGGAGCATTTGGATATGGACAGGCAATTTTTTTAAGAGACTCTAATCTAGGTTTCATATCTTATACAAAAATTAATTTAAAATATAAATGTAAAATTATACAAGTATTCATTAAAAAAAGAAGAGGAAACCTTTAGTATATAGGGATAAACATGGAGTTTCAGACTTGACACCACAAAACCATAATCAATAAAAAGAAAAATTGATAAACTGGACTTCATCAAAATTAAAATATTTTGTTCTAAGAAAGAACATGTGAAAAGGATGGATAACAAAGCTACAGAATGAGAAAAATATTTACTAACCCCATATCTGGGAAACAATCAATAGCTGGGAAACAGCTATTATTTAGAATACACAAAGAATTCTCAGGGTACCTGGGTGCCTCAGTCAGTAAGTGTCCAGATCTTGATTTCAGTTCAGGTCATGAGCTCAGAGTCATGAGATTGAGCCCCCCATGGGGTTCTGCACCAGGCATGGAGTCGGCTTAAGATTCTCTCTCTCCCTCTCCCTTGGTCCCTCCCCGCCTTGCTTGTGCACACACTTGCACACATCCTCTCTCTCTCAAAAAATAAAAATAAAATTAAGTATTCTCAACATTCGACAGGTTTTAAAAATCCAATTAGGGCATGAACAAAAGGATGTGAAGAGATATTTCACCGATAAGGATATACAGATGAAAATGTTTTCAACATCATTAGCCATAAGGGGAATGCAAATTAAACACACAATGAGCTACCACTGCATACCTATATGGATAGCCAGGACAAAAAAAAAACAAAAAACAAAAAATGTGAGAACAGTAATTGCTGGTGACAATGTGGAGAAACTGAATCATTCATAAATTTCTTGTGGGATTTAGGGGTGCCTGGGTGGCTCAGTTGTTAAGTGTCTGCCTTCGACTCAGGTCATGGTCCCAGGGTCCTGGGATCGAGCCCCATATCAGGCTTCCTGCTCAGTGGGAAGCCTGCTTCTCCCTCTCCCACTCACCCTGCTTGTGTTCCCTCTCTCGCTGTCTCTCTCTCTGTCAAATAAGTTAAAAAAATTTTTCTTGTGGGATTTAAAATGTATAACCACTTGGGAAGGCAATTTTACCTGTCTTAAAAAAAAAAAATACAGCTATCATATGACCCTGGGCATTCGCTCCAGAGAAATCAGGATGTATGCTTACACAGAAAACCTATACGCTAATAATTATAGTGGTTGTTTGTTTGTTTGTTTGTTTTCATAATAGCCCAAACGTAGAAACAACCCAGATGTCCTGCAATAAATTAATGGTTAATTAACTTCCATAGTTGATTTAACCATTCCATATTATGGAATACTATTCAGCAATAAAAATGAATTAGCTATTGATAAACCAAAAAAAAAAAAAAAAAAAGAATTTCCAGTAAATTATAATGAATGAAAAAACTCAGTCCAAAAAGTTTACATGCTGTATGATTCCATTTATATTACACTCTTGATTTTAAAAAGTAGAGAAGTTAAGACTAAAGTAGTGGTTTCCATAGATTACAGTGGTCATGGGGCCATACAGGATGTGGGTGCTGCTGTAGAAGTTCAACATTATCCCTTCTGGTGGTTGGATGGAAGTGTTTTATATTTTGACTGTATGAATGTCGATCTTCTGATTATAATATTATATTATAGTTGTGCAAGACATCACTAGTGGGAGAGCTGGATAAAGGAATTTTTTCATGTTATTCCTTAGAAATGCATGTGAATCCACAGTTGTATCAAAATTAAAATTTAATTACCAAATAAATGAGGAAGAGATATTGATTTTCTCATACAAACAAAAAAAAGAGAATTCATTGACAGCAGAAATTATATATATAGACAAGAATTTATACAGGAGAAGGTATATTTTATCAGGCAGAAGCTTAGATATAAAATGATAATTAAGAATAAACGTAGGTTGGGACGCCTGGGTGGCTCAGTCGTTAAGCATCTGCCTTCGGCTCAGGTCATGATCCCAGGGTCCTGGGATCGAGTCCCACATTGGGCTCCTTGCTCAGTGAGGAGCCTGCTTCTCCCTCTCCCTCTGCTGCTCCCCCTGCTTGTGCTCTCAATCTCTCTGACAAATAAATGAATAAAAATCTTAAAAAAAAGAATAAACTTAGGGCACGTGGGTGGCTCAGTTGGTTAAGCGACTGTCTTCGGCTCAGGTCATGATCCTGGAGTCCTGGGATCGAGTCCCACATTGGGCTCCCTGCTTAGTGGGGAGTCTGCTTCTCCCTCTCTCACTGCCCCCTCTTGTGCTCTCTCTCTCTCTCACTCTGTCTCTCAAATAAATAAATAAAATCTTTAAAAAAAAAGAATAAATGTAGATTTTTTAAAATTTTTAGTTGCTCTAAAAGATAGTTAAATGTCTACAAAGACTGTTCTCTGAGCATAGTGGAATTAAACTAGAAGTCAAAATCAGAAAGATATCTGGAATATCACCAAATATGTAAAATTTAAATAATATATTGCTATATAACCTGTGGTTCCAACAGTATATCTCAAGAAAAATTGTTTTAAAACCCTATTTTGTTCAGAATGACACTGAAAATACATGATAAACTTTATAAAATGTAGGTAAAGCACTGTTTAGAGAGAAATTTATGGTTTGATATGTTTTTACCATACAATATGAAAGGTCTTCAATGAGTAAGGGAAGTTTTCACTTAAAGCAACTAATAAAGAGGAACTAATTAAAACTAAAATAAGCCAAGAACAGAAATATGGTCACCAATTGATTAAATTGAAATCAATTAAATTTTCAAAAGATAAAAAACAAAACCAATGAAATAAAAATCTGGATCTCTGAAAAAAAATCAATAAAATTAATAAAAATTTAGCCAAGCTAATTGGGGAAAAATAAAATGAGAGAAGACACAAATGACCAATATAAAAATAAAAGGGAGAGGGGGAGAAGTAAGATGACAGAGGAGTAGGGCGACCCTAAGCCTCCTCCTCACTAGAACACAGCTAGATAAATAACAAATCATTCTGAATACCCACGAAATCTATCAGAAGTCTTGGAGAATGAAGCTAAACATGTAGAAAGCAGAAAAACAACCTATGGAAGTTTCTGGTAACAAGCAGACTAAAACACACTTAGGAGCTAGATTCCTATATGTATTTTATTTAACTCATATATTTTTAATTTTTGTTTTTTTTTTCATTTGTGCATATTTTTATTTTTATTATATATATTTTTATTTTTTTCCCTTTCTTTTTTTCCCCCCTCCAAAATGACAAGACTGAAGAATTCATTATAAAGAAAGAACAGGAAGAAATGACAGCCAGAGATTTAATCAATGCAGATATAAGTAAAATATCTGAACTAGAATTTAGAACAATAATTATAAGGATACTAGCTGAGCTGGAAAAAACCATAGAAGACACTAGAGAATCCCTTACTGCAGTGATAAAAGAACTAAAATGTAGTTGGGCCAAAATTAAAAATGCTACACCCAATATGTAAACATAAATGGAGATAATAAAAACAAGGATTGATGAACAGAGGAATGAATCAGTGATAGATTAAAATTAGGGAAAATAATGAAGCAGGAAGAAGAGTGAAACAAAGGTAATGGATCATGAAAGTAGACTTAGGGAACTCAGTGACTTATTAAAATGGAATAACATTCATATCATAGGAGTCCCAGAAGATGAAAGAGAAAAAAGGACAGAAGGTTTATTCAAGCAAATTATAGCTGAAAACTTCCCTAATCTGGGAAAGGATACAGGTATCAAAATCCAAGAAGCACAGAGAATGCCTATTAAATTCAACAACAACTGACCATCACCAAGGCATATCATAGTCAAATTCACAAAATACACAAGACAAGAAAAAAATTCTGATAGCAGCAAAGGAAATAAAGCCTGTCACCAAAAAGGGAAGAGAGATCAGATTTGCAGATCTGTCCACAGAAACTTGACAGACCAAAGAAAGTGGCAGAATATATTCAATGAAGTGAATGGGAAAAATATGCAACCAAGAATTCTTTACCCACCAAGGCTGTCATTCAGAATAGAAGGAGAGATAAAGAGCTACCCAGATAAGCAAATACTAAAGGAGTCTGTGACGACTAAACCAGCCCTGCAAGAAATATTAAGGGGAACTCTGTGAGTGGGGAAAGACCAGACACCATCACCAGAAACAACAAATGTACAGATAATATGACACTAAATTTGTATCTTTCAATAATCTTTCTGAATGTAAATGGACTAAATGTTCCAATCAAAAGACACAGAGTATCAGAATAGATTAAAAAAAGAACAATAAAATCCATATTTGTGCCACCTACAAGAGACTCATTTTAGACCTAAAGACACCTGCAGATTGAAAGTAAGAGAAAAAAGAACCAGAGAATGATATATCATGCAAATGGATGTCAAAAGTAAGCGAGACTAGCTATACTTATATCAGATAAACTAGATTTTAAAACAAGGACTGTAACAAGAGATGAAGAACTGCATTATATCATAATTCAGAGGCCAATCTATCAATAAAATCTAACAATTATGAATATCTATGCCCTCGTCTTGGGAACACCCAAATATATAAATCAAATAATAATAAACATAAAGAAACACATTGATAATACTACAATAATAGTACGGGACAGCTCCCTGGTGGTCTAGTGGCTAGGATCATAATAGTAGGGGACATTAACACCCGACTCACAGCAATGAATAGATCATCTAAGCAGAAGATCAACAAGGAAACAAGGGTTTTGAATGACACACTGGACCAGATGGACTCCACAGATACATTCAGAACATTTCATCCTAAAGTAGCAGAGTACACATTCTTTTCAAGGGCACATGGAACACTCTCCAGAATAGATCACATATTGGGTCAAAAATCAGAACTCAACAGGTACAAAGACAATAAGATCATACCATGCATATTTTCAGAACACAATGCTATGAAACCTGGAGTCAACCACAAAACAAAATTTGGAAAGCCCTCAAACACATGGAGGTTAAAGATCATCCTACTAAAGAATGAATGGGTCAACCAGGAGATTAAAGAAAAATTTAAAAAATACATGAAAGCAAATGAAAATGAAAACACGACAGTCCAGAATAAAAGGTGGGCCTAAGCGGGAAGTATATTGCTATCCAGGACTACCTCAAGAACCAAGAAAAGACTTAAATACACAACCTAACCTTACTCCTAAAGGAGCTGGAAAAAGAACAGCAATTAAAACCTAAATCCAACAGGAGAAGGGAAATAATAAAGATGAGAGCAGATATCAATGATATAGAAATAAAACAACAACAACAACAACAACAGTAGAACAGATCAGCAAAACTAGAAACTGGTTCTTTGAAATAATTAATAAGTTTGATAAGACCTGAGCCAGAATGTCAAAAACAAAAGAGAAAGGACCCAAATTAATAAAATCATGAACGAAAGAGGAGAAATCACTACAGAAATACAAATATAAATTATAAGAAAATACTATGAGCCAATATATACCAACAAATTAGGCAATCTGGAAGAAATAGATGCATTCTGAAAAACATATTAACAACCAAAACTGAAACAGGAAGAAATAGAAAACCTGAACAGACCCATAACCAGCAAAGAAATTGAATCAGTAACCAAAAATCGCCCAACAAACAAGAGTCCAGGACCGGATGCCTTCACAGGGGAATTCTACCAAACATCTAAAGAAGAATTAATACCTATTCTTCTGAAACTGTACCAAAATATAGAAATGGAAGGAAATCTTCCAAACTCATTCTATGAAGCCAGCATTACCTTGATCTCCAAAACCAGAGAAAGCTTTCACTAAAAAAGGAGAATTAGAGACCAATATTTCTGTTGAACATGGATGCAAAAATTCTCAATGAGATACTGGCTAATCAGATCCAACAGTACATTAAAAGGATTATTCATCATGACCAAGTGGGATGTATCCCTGGGTTATAGGTGTGGTTCAACATCCACAAATCAATCAAGGTGACACAACACATTAATAAAAGAAAGGATAAGAACCATATGATCCTCTCAATAGATGGATAAAGAACATTTGACAAAATACAGCATCCTTTCTTTGATAAAAACCCTCAACAAAGTAGGGATAGATGGAACATACCTCAACATCATAAAGGCCATATATGAAAGACACAGCTAATATGATCCTCAATGGGGAAAAACTGAAAACCTTTCCCCTATGGTCAGGAACAAGACAGGGATGTCCACTCTCACCATTACTATTTAACATAGTATTGAAAGTCTTAGCCTCACTAATCAGACAACAAAAAGAAATAAAAGACATCCAAATAGGCAAAGAAGAAATCAAACTTTCACTATTGGCAGGCAACATGATACTCTAAGTAGAAAATCCAAAAGATTCCACCAAAAAATTGCTAGCACTAAATCATGAATTCAGCAAAGTTGCAGGATATAAAATCAAAGTGCAGAAATCTGTTGTATTTCTTTACACCAATAATTAAGCACCAGAAAAATAATTCAAGTAATTGATCCCATTTGCAAATGCACCAAAAACAATAAGATACCTAGAAATAAACCTAACTAAAGAGGTAAAATATCTGTACTGTTAAAGCTATAGAATACTGATGAAAAAAACTGAAGATGACACAAAGCGATGGAAAAATATTCCATATTCATGAATTAGAAAACCAAACTTTGTCAAAATGTTTACACTGCCCAAAGAAATCTACAAATTTAATGTAATTCTTATCAAAATAACACCAGAATTCTTCACAGAGCTGGATGAAACAATCCTAAAATTTGTATGAAACCACAAAAGACCCCAAATAGACAATGCAATCCTGAAAAAGAAAAATGAAACTAGGGGCATCATGATTCCAGATTTCAAATTATATTAGAAAGCTGTGATTATCAAGACAGTATGGTATAGGCACAAAAATAGACACATAGATCAATGGAACAGAATAGATACTGAGAACTGGCCCCACGACTTTATGGTTAACTAATCTTCAACAAAGCAGGAAAGAATACCCAATGGAAAAAAAAAGACAGTCTCCTCAACAAATGGTGTTGGGAAAACTGGACAGCAACATGCAAAAGAATGAAACTGGACCACTTTCTTACACCATAAACAAAATAAATTCATAATAGGTTACAGATCTAAATGTAAGACAGGAACCATCAAAATCCTAGAAGGGAACACAGGCAGTAACCATTTTTTTTTTAATTTAAAGATTTTATTTATTTGTTTTAGTGAGGGGGGTGTATGCACATGCAGGGGGTCAGGCAGAGGGAGAGGGAGAAAGAATCCTCAAGCAGACTTCTGCTGAGTGTGGAGCCTGACGTGGGGTATGATGAGATCATAACCTGAGCTGAAATCAAGAGCTGGCTGCTTAACCGACTGAGCCACCTAGGTGCCCCAAGGTAGTAACATTTTTTACCTCAGGGGTAGCTACTTCTTACTAGACACATCTCCAGAGGCAAGGGAAACAAAAGCAAAAATACACTATTGGGACTTCATCACATTAAAAGTTCTGCACAGCCAGGGAAACAATCAACAAAACTAAAAGGCAACTTACAGAATGGGAGAAGATATTTGCAAATAACATATTGGATAAAGGGTTAGTATCCAAAATCCATAAAGAGCTTATCAAACTCAACGCCCAAAAAACAAAAAAATTCATTCAAGAAATAGGCAGAAGACGTGAAGATATTTCTCCAAAGAAGACATACAAATGGCCTACAGACACATGAGAAGATGCTCAACATCACTCATCATAAGGTAAATAGAAATCAAAACCATGAGATACCACCTCATACCTGTCAAAATGGCTAAAATTAACAACACAAGAAACAACAGATGTTGGCAAGGATTTGGAGAAAGGGGAACCCTCTCACACTGTTCGTGGGAATGCAAACTGGTGCAGCTACTCTGGGGAACAGTATAGAGGTTGCTCAGAAAGTTAGAAATAGAACTACCCTACAACCCAGTAACTGCACTACTAGGTATTAACCCAAAGGATACAAAAATAAAGATTCGAAGGGGTACATGCACTCCGATGTTTATAGCAGCATTATCAACAATAGCCAAACAATGGAAAGAGCCCAAATGTCCATTGACTGATGAATGCATAAAGAAGAGGTGGTATATATATATAATGGAATATTACTCAGCCATCAAAAAGAATGAAATCTTGCCATTTGTAATGACATAGATGGAACTAGTGTGTATTATGCTAAGTGAAATAGTCAGAGATAGACAAATATCATATGATCTTACTCATATGAGGAATTAAGAAATAAAACCTATGAACATATGAGAAGGCAGGGAGAAAGGAAGACAGGTAAATAAACCATAAGAGACTCTTAGCAATAGAGAACAGGCTGACTCTTGAGGGAGGGAGGTGGGTGGGGGGATGGGATAGATGGTATTAAGTAGGGCGTTTTTGTGATGAGCACTGGGTGTTGTATACCTGTGATGAATCACTGAATTCTGCTCCAGAAACCAATATTGCATGGTATGTTAACTAAATAAATTTTTTTTTAAATTAAGAAAAGAAATAAAAGAGGGAACATAATTGTATAACACAAAGAAATTAAGAGGATACTATGTATAACTTTATGCCCACAAATTCAAAACTTAAATAAAAAGCATGAATTCCTTGAAAAGTACAAATTACTAAAATTCAGTCAAGAAGAAATCACCTAAATAGACCTATATCTAGTACAATAAATTAATTTGTAGGTAAGATCATTCCAACATAGATATCTCCAGATGAGATGATTTTATTGGTAAATTTTACTAGACATTTTAAAGAAGAAAAAATATATAATACCAGCAATACACAATCTCTTTAGAAGTTTGAAGAAAAAGAAATAGTTCCACTTATTTAATGAAGTAAGCACTTTATACTAAAAAGAGACAAACAGAAAAAAAAAAGAAACTATAGACTACAGACTAATATCCTTCATGAATAGAATTGCAAAAATCCTTCACAAATTATTAGCAACTCAAGGGAGGAGGAGGGGACCCTGTTTCACCTGGTCCCCTGAATTTAGCTGGATATCTATCAAACCATTTTGAACTCCCACAAAATCAGCCTGAAATGTAAGAATATATATCTGGATCTCTACAAGTAGAAAAGCGACTGCTTTTTGCAAGGTAGGATGTGCAGAGTTGTGAATTTGTGGGGAGATATCAGAAGATAAACAGAAGCAGGAGTTCTGCTGGCTCCTGGAAAGTGATATAACACCAGAGTGCAAAATCAGAACCCTTAGAAATCTGCTCTAGTGAGAGACATCCCTCTCTGAAAGGAGCTCTGGAAATGAAAAGACAGAATTCTAGGTAAGGCATTGTGGTATTGGGGTATAGGGAGATGCAGAGCAAAGGGCGTCCCTGAACTGGTAGGGTGCCTGAGCAGTGGAGTCAGGAAGCAGGTTCTGGTCAGCAAGCCCAGGAAGGGACTCTTAGCTCAGATCAGCATAAACTGTGAGCCAGCCAGTTGATAAACCCTCTTCTCTTGAGCAGCCTGAAAAAATCTGAAACCTGTGCCTATAACTGGGCAAAAGCTCTCAGAGCAGTAGTGGCACAGAAAGGGCTTTAGAGCTGCACCCAGACATGATCCAGGAGCTTTGGGTGCCCCCTATAGTCCGCAACCACCTGAGGTTTTAGAATCACAAACGGCATTGGCATTCCTGGGCCCCTGGGACTATCTCTGAGAGAGTTCCTGTGGGTGTGCACTGTGGGAGGCTGCGGTTTTTTGGCAATAACAAAAGTGGAGACTGTTTATCCTGGAGGGTTTATGAAAGAGGGCAGACTGTGAATTTTCTGCTCTGGGCCAGAGGTTTGGCTGCAGCCATTTTTGCTGATCCTCTGAAAAGGCGTGGAACAAAAGCCACACAGAGGACCTGTTTCCACTGAGCCAATCCCCCTGACAGGGGATGGGGCAACTCCGTCCAGGCGGGGTTACCTGAGAAACAGTGAGGCAGACCCCTCCCCCAGAAGACAGACAGGTGTACAACAATCCTATGGATCTCATAAAACTGTAAAATCCCAATGTCAGGAGAAACTAGTATATGGAGTTCTAGGTGTGGCCTCACGACTTGTTTATTTTTGAGATAAAATTCTCCTTTTTTTTCTTTTCTTTTTCTTATGCTTTTTCCCTGTATTTATTTTGTTGTTGCGGTTCTTTTTACCTTCTCCTCATTTCAACTAGATGTTTATTATATCAGCTTATTTTTCGTTGTTGCTTTTTAACCTATATTTTTATAGATATATGATTTATTTTAGGCCTTTCTTCACTCTATTCAATTTTACCTTTATATATATACAGGTTTTAATTTCCTTGTAATTTTGGGAGAGTGTCCTCTAACACACAGACCAAAATACACCCAGGAACAACTGAAACACCCTGCTTTGCCCACACTGAGAGATTATGGCCCTTTGCCCCACCTTTTTTAAATTTTAAATTTTTAAATTTTGTTCTTGTGTTTCATGTGGCTTTTTTTTTTTGGTGGTGGCTTCTGACCACTCCAGATTTTGCTAGGGTGCATCTTGCTTGGGTCATGGCTGATATTTTGCACTCTGCCCATTCACTCAACCATCCCTCAACAGAATGACTAGGAGAGGAACTCTCAGCAAGAAACAGGGATAATGTCCTCTGCCACAGAACTAGTGGATATGGATATAAACAAGATATCAGAGTTAGAATTCAGGATAGCAATCTTAAAGTCAATAGTTAGGCTTGAAAAAAGCATTTGTGACAATATAGAATCTCTAAGAGCAGAAATGAGATCTAATCAGACTGAACTAAAAAATGCAATGAATAACATGCAGTCTAAACAGGATACTCTAACAGCCAGGGTAAATAAGGCAGAAGAGAGAATTAGTGATCTAGAAGATAAGCTGATGGAAAGGAAGGAAGTTGAGGAAAACAGAGAGAGGCTGTTAGTAGCACATGGAAAAAAAAGGACTGGAGAGATTAATGATGCCATGAAATGTTCCAGTGTCAGAATTATTGGGATCCACAAGGGGGTGGAGAGAGAGAGAGAGAGGGATAGAAGGTATATTTGAACAAATAATAGCTGAGAGCTTCCCTAATCTGGAGAAAGAAACAAGCAGTCGAGTCCAAGAAGCAGAGAGGACCCCTCCCAAAATCAATAAAAATAGATCAACATCCTGACATATGATAGTGAAGCTTGCCAATTTTACAGCCAAAGAAACTATCCAGAGAATAGCAAGGGGGAGGAGGTTCCTTACATATGGAGGGAGAATCATCAGAATAACATCAGACCTGTCCACAGATACCTGGCAGCCAACATCAGACCTGTCCACAGATACCTGGCAGCCAGAAAGGGCTGGCAAGATATATTCAGGGTACTAAATGAAAGGAACATGCAGGCAATAATACTTTATCCAGCAAGGCTGTCACTTAGAATGGATGGACAGACAAGGAGCTTCTAGGACTGGCAGAAACTGAAAGAATATGTGACCACCAGCCAGCCCTGCAAGAAATATTGAGGGGGATCCTGTAAGCAAAGAGAGACCCTAAGAGGATTATAGACAAGAAAATAACAGAGACGATCTACAGAAACGGGGACTTTATAGGCAACGCAATGGCAATAAATTAATATCTTTCAATAGTTAGTCTGAATGTAAATGGGCTAAATGCTACCATGAAAACACACGGGGTATCAAATTGGATAAAAAAGCAGGACCCATCCATATGCTGTCTACAAGAGACTCATTTTAGACCTAAAGACACCTCCAGACTGAAAGTGAGGGGTTGGAGAACTATTTACCATGCCAACAGACCTCAGAAGAAAGCTGGGGTAGCAACCGTCATATCAGACAAATTAGATATTAAACCAAAGACCATAGTAAGAGATGTAGAGGGACACTATATCATACTTAAAGGGTCTATCCAACAAGAAGATCTAACAATTGTAAATATCTATGCCCCCAATATGGGAGCAGCCAATTATATAAACCAATTAACAACAAAATAAAGAAACATATTGATAATAATACATTAATGGTAGGAGACCTCAACACTGCAATCACAGCAATGGACAGATCATCTAAGCAGAAAATCAATAAAGAAACAAGAGTTTTGAAGGACACATTGGACCAGATAGAATTCGTAGATATATACAGAACATTCCACCCTAAAACAACAGAATACTCACTCTTCTTGAGTGCATATGGAAATTTCTTCAGAAAAGACCACATACTGGGTCACAAATCAGGTCTCAAATGATACCAAAAGATTGAGATTATTCCATGCATATTTTCAGGCCTCACTGCCTTGAAACTGAAACTCAACCACAAGAAGAAATTTGGAAGGAACTCAAACACTTGGAAATTAAAAAGCATCCTGCTAAACAATGAGTGGGTCAACCAGTATATTTAAGAAGAACTTAAACAATTGGGCGCCTGGGTGGCTCAGTTGGTTAAGCAACTGCCTTCAGCTCAGGTCATGATCCTGGAGTCCTGGGATCGAGTCCCATGTCGGGCTCCCTGCTCAGTGGGGGGTCTGCTTCTCCCTCTGACCCTCTTCCCTCTCGTGCTCTCTGTCTCTCATTCTCTCTCAAATAAATAAATAAAAAAAATCTTTAAAAAAAATTTAAAAAAAAAAAAAAAGAAGAAGAACTTAAACAATTCATTGAAACTAATGAGAATAAGAGCATATCAGTCCAAAACCTATGGGATACTGCAAAGGCGGTCATAAGGGAAAGTATATAGCCATCCAAGCCTCTCTCAAAAAATTAGAAAAATCCCTTAGCACCTTACACATAAAGGAACTGGTGAAAGAACAGCAAGTAAAGCCTAAACCAAGCAGGAGAAGAGAAATAATAAAGATTAGAGCAGAGATCAATGAAATAGAAACCAGAAAAATGGTAGAACAGATCAATGAAACTAGAAGCTGGTTCTTTGAAAGAATTAATAAGATTGATAAAACACTGGCCAGACTTATCCAAAAGAAAAGAGAAAGGATCCAAATCAATCAAATCATGAAGGAAAGGGGAGAGATCACTACTAGCAACAAGGAAATATAAACAATTATTAGAAATTATTACCAGCAACTATATGCCAACAAATTAAGCAATCTGGAAGAAATGGATGCATTCCTGAAAACTTATAAACTACCAAGACTGAAAGAGGAAGAAATAAATTTCTTTCAATCTGAACTGATTCTGAACAGACCAATAACCAGCAAGGAAATGGAAGCAGTCATCAAAAACCTCCCAAAAAGCAAGATTTCAGGGCCAGATGTCTTCCCAGGGGAATTCTGCCAAATTTTAAAGAAGAAAGAATACTTATTCTACTGAAACTGTTTCAAAAATAGAAACAGAAGGAAAAGTTCCAAGCTCATTCTATGAGGCCAGCATTACCCTGATCCTAAAGTCAAAGAGCCCATCAAAAAGGAGAATTATAGAAAAATATCCCTGATGAATATGGATGCCAAAATACTCAACAAGATCCTAGCCAATAGGATCCAACAGTACATGAAAAGGATTATTCACCATGACCAGGTGGGATTTGTTCCTGGGCTGCAAGGGTGGCTCAACATTGGCAAATCAATCAACGTGATAGAGCACATTAATAAAAGAAGAGACAAGAACCATATGATCCTCTCAATTGATGCAGAAAAAGCATTTGACAAAATACAGCCTCCTTTCCTGATTAAAACTCTCCACAGTGTAGGGATAGAAGGAACATACCTCAGTAACATAAAAACCATCTATGAAAAGCCCACAGTGAATATAATTCTCAATGGGGAAAAATTGAGAGCTTTTCCCTTAAGGTCAGGAACATAACAGGGATGCCCACTCTCACCAATATTGTTGAACATAATACTGGAAGTCCTAGCCTCAGCAATCAGACAACAAAAAGAAATAAAAAGCATTCAAATTGGCAAAGAAGAAGTCAAACTCTCTCTCTTCACACATGACATGATAGTTTATGTGGAAAACCCAAAAAACTCCACCCCCAAATTGCTAGAACTCATACAGCAGTTCAGCAATGTGGCAGCATACAAAATCAATGCACAGAAATCAGTAGCATTTCTATACACTAACAATGTGACTGAAGAAAGAGAAATTAAGGAATCGAATCCATTTATAATAGCACCAAAAACCATAAGATACCTAGGAATACACCTAAACAAAGAGGTAAAGGATCTGTACTCTAGAAACTACAGAACATTCATGAAAGAAATTGAAGAAGACACAAAGACATGGAAAAACATTCCATGCTATTGGATTGGAAAAATGAACATTGTTAAAATGTCTATCCTGCTCAGAGCAATCTATACTTTCAATGCAATCCCTATCAAAATACCACTGACATTTTTCACAGAGCTGGAACAAACAATCCTAAAATTAGTATAGGACCAAAAAAGACCCCAAATAACCAGGGGAATGTTGAAAAAGAAAACCAAACCTGGGGGCATCACGATGCCTGACTTCAAGCTATATTACAAAGCTGTGATCATCAAGACAACATGGTACGGGAACAAAAACAGACACATAGATCAATAGAACAAAATAGAGACCCCAGAAATGGACCCTCAACTCTATGGTCAACTGATCTTTGACAAATCAGCAAAGAATATCCAACGGAAAAGAGACAGTCTCTTCAATAAATGGTGCTGGAAAAATTGGACAGCTATATACAGAAGAATGAAAATGGACCATTTTCGTACACCATACACAAAGATAAACTCAAAATGGATGGAAGACCTCAGTGTGAGACAGGAATCTGTCAAAATCTTAGAGGAGAACATAAGCAGTAACTGCTTTGACATTGGTGGCAGCGACATTTTTCATGACATATCTCCAAAGGCAAGGGAAACAAAAGCAAAAATGAACTTTTGGGACTTCATCAAGATAAAAAGCTTCTTCATGGCAAAGGAAACAGTCAACAAAACTAAGAGGCAACCCATAGAATGGGAGAAGATATTTGCAAATGACACTACAGATAAAGGGCTGATATCCAAGATCCATAAAGAACTTCTCAAACTCAACACCCAAAAAACAAATAATACAGTCAAGAAATGGACAGAAGAGGGCTGGAGCAAGATGGCAGAGGAGTAGGAGACCTGGATTTCGTCTGGTCCCAGGAATTCAACTAGATAGGGATCAAACCATTCTGAACAGCTACGAACTCAACAGGAGATTGAAGAAAAGAATAGCAACAACTCTCTGAATAGAAAAGCGACCACTTTCTGGAAGGTAGGACGTGCAGAGAAGTGAACCCAAGGTGATACTTGGGAGGGTAGACCGTGGGGGAGGGGCCTCCATTCACCACTTCTGGCAAGTGATAGAACAGCAGAGCACAAAATCGGGACTTTTAGAAGTTGGCTCCACTGAGGGACGTCGCTACAGTGGCTAAGTGGGGGGTGAAACCATCATGGGACAGTGTGGTCTCAGGAACCTCGGGGTCACAGAAACACTGGGGATGCCTAGGTGTGGCAGAGTTCCCAGGTATTGGAAGGGGGAAGCTGGCTGCAGAGACGGAGCCGAGGAACAGGCTCTCAGCTCGGGGTTGCCATGAACCATGATCCACGGCACAGTCGGGCCACTGCTCCTCCAGCAGGGACCCAACAAGTGGCAGATCTGGGGAGACTCACCTTTATCCCCTGGGAGGAGCAGTGCAGGAGCACACTGCAGGGATCTGCTGGGTTTGGAGACTCCACACCGGGTCGGGTGTCAGAGATAGAAATGCTTGGTCACAGGCTGGGTGAGCACAGAGTGTGGCCGGAGACCAGGGAGATGGGAGTGCTTTTCTCTGGGGGCACACTGAGGAGTGGGGCCCCAAGTTCTCGGCTCCTCTAGGGCGGAGATTGGGAAGCTGCCATTTTCACTCTCATCCTCCAAAGCTGTACGGAAAGCTTGCAGGGAACAAAAGCTCCAGAGAGCAAACCTGAGTAGATTACTTAGCCCGGAAAGGCAAGGGCGGGGCAATTCGGCCTGGGGCAAAGACATTTGGGAACCACGGCAACAGGCCCCTCCCCCAGAAGATCAGCAAGAACATCCAGCCAAGACCAAGTTTACTGATCAATGAGAACGGCACAACTCCAGCGCTAGGGGAATACTGCACATAGAATTCATGGCTTTTTTCCCATGATTCTTTAGTCTTTCAAAGTTAATTTTTTTAAACTTTTTTTTTTTGAATTTTTCTTTTTCCCTTTTTCAACCAACATCTTATCAATCCCATTTTAAAAATTCTTTTTTATTTTTCATTTTTAGAGTCATATTCTATCCCTTCATAGTAGTTACCCATATTTTTGGTATATATATATAAGTTGTTCTCTCTTTAAAATTTTGGGATACAGTTTCTTCTAACAGATCAAAATATACCCTAAATCTCTGGGGTATGGCTTGGTTCTAGTCTCCTGCCTGATCACATTCTTTCCCTTTTTTTTTTCTTTTTTTTTTAAATCCTCTTCTTTCCTTTTTCAAACAACTTCTTATCAATTCCTTTTATAAAATTGTTTATAATTTTCATCTTTACAGTCATATTCTATCCCTTCATCATAGTAAACCTTATTTTTGTACATATATAAGTTTTTCTTTCTTTAAAATTTTGGGAGGCACTTTCTTCTAATAGACCAAAATACGCCCAAAATCTAGTGTGTGGCACTGATCTATGCACCAGCCTGATCATATTTGATCATATTCTGTTTTTTTTTGTTTTGTTCTGTTTTTGTTTGTTTTTATCTTTTCTTTTTCTTTTTTCTTTCTTTCTGTTTCTTTTCCCCCAGTTTCCGGTCTTTTCTGATTTGTCTGGAGTATATTTTCTGGGGACGTTGTTACCCTGTCAGCATTTTGTTCTCTCATTCATCTATTTTTTGTTCTCTCATTCATCTATTCTCCTCTGGACAAAATGACAAGACGGAAAAAATCACCTCAACAAAAAGAACAAGAGGCAGTACCGACTATTCAATATGGACATTATTACAATGTCGGTACTAGAGTTCAGAATGATGATTTTAAAGATACTAACTGGGCATGAAAAAAGCATGGAAGTTATTAGAGAAACCCTTTCTGGAGAAATAAAAGAACTAAAATCTAACCAAGTTGAAATAAAAAAGTCTATTATGAGGTGCAATCAAAAATGGGGGCACTAACTGCTAGGATAAATGAGGCAGAAGAGAAAATCAGTGATATAGAAGACCAAATGATGGAAAATAAAGAAGCTGAGAAAAAGAGAGAGAAACAACTACCAGATCACGAGGAGAGAATTTGAGAGATAAGCGATACCATAAGATGGAACAACATTAGAATAATTGGGATCCCAGAAGAAGAAGAAAGAGACAGAGTGGCAGAAGGTATATTGGAGCAAATTATAGCAGAGAACTTCCCTAATTTGGGGAAGGAAACAGGCATCAAAATCCAGGACAGAGAACCCCTCTCAAAATCAATAAAAATAGGTCAACACCCCGACACCTAATAATAAAACTTATGAGTCTCAGAGACAAAGAGAAAATCCTGAAAGCAGCTCAGGAGAAGACATATGTAACCTACAATGGTAGAAACATTAGATTGGCAACAGACCTATCCACAGAGACCTGGCAGGCCAGAAAGGACTGGCATCATATATTCAGAGCACTAAATGAGAAAAATATGCAGCCAAGAATACTATATCCAGCTAGGCTGACATTGAAAATAGAAGCAGAGATAAAAATCTTCCAGGACAAACAAAAACTAAAGGAATTTACAAGCACGAAACCAGCCCTACAAGAAATATTGAAAGGGGTCCTCTAGGCAAAGAGAGAGCCTAAAAGTAACATAGACCAGAAAGGAACACAGACAATATACAGTAACAGTCACCTCACAGGCAATACAATGGCACTAAATTCCTATCTTTCAATAGTTACCCTGAGTGTAAATGGGCTAAATGCCCAGATCAAAAGACACAGGCTATCAGATTGGATAAAAAAACAAGACCCATCGATATGCTGTCTGCAAGAGACTCATTTTAGACCCAAAGGCACCCCCAGATTGAAAGTGAGGAGGTGGAAAACCATTTCCCATGCTAGTGGACACCAAAAGAAAGCTGGGTGGCAATCCTTATTTCAGACAAATTAGATTATAAACCAAAGATTGTAATAAGAGATGAGGAAGGACACTATATCCTACTTAAAGCATCTATCCAACAAGAAGATCTAACAATTGTAAATATCTATGCCCCTAATATGGGAACAGCCAATTATATGAGCCAATTAATAACAAAAGCAAAGAAACACATCAACAACAATACAGAATAGTGGGGGACTTTAACACCACCCTCACTGAAATGGACAGATCATCTAAGCAAAAGATCGTCAAGGAAATAAAGACTTTAAATGACACACTGGAACAAATGGACTT
>NW_022589789.1:319772-329653 GCF_004348235.1 Phoca vitulina | reverse complement strand
ACAGATATATTCAAAACATTCCATCCCGAAGCAGCAGAATACACATTCTTCTCAAGTGCCCATGGAACTTTCTCCAGAATAGATCACATCCTAGGTCACAAATCAGGTCTCAAGTGGTACCAAAAGATTGGGATCATTCCCTGTATATTTTCAAACCACAATGCTTTGAAACTAGAACTCAATCACAAGAGGAAAGTTGAAAGAACTCAAATAAATGGAGGCTAAAGAGCATCCTACTAAAGAATGATTGGGTCAACCAGGAAAATAAAGAGAATTAAAATAATTCATGGAAACAAATGAAAATGAAAACACAACTGTTCAAAATCTTTGGGATGCAGCAAAGGCAGTCCTAAGAGGGAAGTACATAGGAATACAAACCTTTCTCAAGAAATAAGAAAGGTCTCAAATACACAACCTAACCCCACACCTAAAGGAGCTGGAGAGAGAACAGCAAATAAAGCCTAAACCCAGCAGGGGAACAGAAATAATAAAGATCAGAGAAGAAATCAATGAAATAGAAACCAAAAGAACAGTAGAACAGATCAACGAAACTAGGAGCTGGTTCTTTGAAAGAATTAACAAGATTGATAAACACCCTGGCCAGACCTTTCAAAAAGAAAAGAGAAAGGACCCAAATCAACAAAATCATGAATGAAAGAGGAGGGATCACAACCAACACCAAAGAAATACAAACAATTATAAGAACATATTATGAGCAACTCTATGCCAGCAAATTAGATAATCTGGAAGAAATGGATGCATTCCTAGAGATGTATCAACTACCAAAACTGAACCAGAAAGAAATAGATAACCTGAACAGCCCTATAATCACTAAGGAAAATGAAGTAGTCATCAGAAATATCCCAAGAAACAAAACCCCAGGGCCAGATGGCTTCCCAGGGGAATTCTACCAAACATTTCAAGAATTAATACCTATTCTTCTGAACCTGTTCCAAAAATAGAAATGGAAGGAAAACTTCCAAACTCGTTTTATGAGGCCACCATTATCTTGATCCCCAATACAGACAAAGACCCCATCAAAAAGGAGAATTACAGACCAATATCTCTGATGAACATGGATGCAAAGATTCTCACCAAAATACTAGCCAATAGGATCCAACAGTACATTAAAAGGATTATTCACCAAGACCAAGTGGGATTTATCCCTGGGCTGCAACGTTGGTTCAACACCCGCAAAGCAATCAATGCGATACAATACATTAACAAAAGAAAGAGCAGGAATCATATGATCCTTTCAATAGATGCAGAAAAAGCATTTGACAAAGTACAGCATCCTTTCCTGATCAAAACTCTTCAGAGTATAGGGATAGAGGGTACATACCTCAAGATCATAAAAGCCATCTATGAAAAACCCACATCAAATACCATTCTCAATGGGGAAAACCTGAGAGCTTTCCCCTAAAGTCAGGAACACGGCAGGGATGTCCACTATCACCACTGCTATTCAACATAGTATTAGAAGTCCTAGCCACAGCAATCAGGCAACAAAAAGAAATAAAAGGCATCCAAATCGGCAAAGAAGAAGTCAAACTCTCACTCTCTGCAGATGATATGATACTTTATGTGGAAAACCCAAAAGACTCCACCCCAAAACTGCTAGAACTCATACAGGAATTCAGTAAAGTGGCAGGATATAAACTCAATGCACAGAAATCAGTGGCATTCCTATACACCCACAACAAGACAGAAGAAAGACAAATTAAGGAGTCGATCCCATTTACAATTGCACCCAAAACCATAAGATACCTAGGAATAAATCTAACCAAAGAGGCAAAGAATCTGTACTCAGAAAACTGTAAAATACTCATGAAAGAAAGTAAGGAAGACACAAAGAAATGGAAAAAGGTTCCATGCTCATGGGTTGGAAGAACAAATATTATGAAGATGTCAATGCTACCTAGAGCAATCTACACATTCAATGCAATCCCTATCAAAATGCCATCTACTTTTTTCAAAGAAATGGAACAAATCATCCTAAAATTTCTATGGAACCAGAAAAGACCCCGAATAGCCAGCGGAATGTTGAAAAAGAAAAGCAAAGCTGGTGGCATCACAATTCTGGACCTCCAGCTCTATTACAAAACTGTCATCATCAAGACACTATGGTACTGGCACAAAAACAGACACATAGATCAATGGAACAGAGTAGAGAGCCCAGAAATGGACCTTCAACTCTATGGTCAACTAATCTTTAACAAAGCAGGAAAGAATGTCCAATGGAAAAAAGACAGTCTCTTCAACAAATGGTGTTGGGAAAATTGGATAGCCACATGCAGAAGAATGAAACTGGACCATTTCCTTACACCACACACAAAAATAGACTCCAAATGGTTGAAAGACCTCAATGCGAGACAGGAGTCCATCAAAGTCCTAAAGGAGAACACAGGCAGCAACCTCTTCGACCTCAGCTGCAGCAACTTCTTCCTAGAAACATCACCAAAGTAAGGGAAGCAAGGGCAAGAATGAACTATTGGGACTTCATCAAGATAGAAAGCTTTTGCACAGCGAAAGAAACAGTCAACAAAACCAAAATACAACCAACAGAATGGGAGAAGATATTTGCAAATGACATATCAGATAAAGGGTTAGTTTCCAAAATCTATAAAGACCTTTTTAAACTCAACACCCAAAGAACAAACGATCCAATCAAGAAATGAGCAGAAGACATGAACAGATATTTTTCCAAAGAAGACATCCAAATGGCCAACACACACATGAAAAAGTGCTCAACATCGCTCAGCATCAGGGAAATCCAAATCAAAACCTCAATGAGATACCACCTCATATCAGTCAGAATGTCTAAAATTAACAAGTCAGGAAAGGACAGATGTTGGCCAGCATGCAGAGAATGAGGAACCCTCCTACACTGTTGGTGGGAATGCAAGCTGGTGCAGCCACTCTGGAAAACAGTATGGAGGTTCCTCAAAAAGTTGAAAATAGAGCTACCATAGGATCCAGTAATTGCACTACTGGGTATTTACCCCAAAGATACAAATGTAGGGATCCGAAGGGGTATGTGCACCCCACTGTTTATAGCAGCAATGTCCAAAATAGCCAAACTGTGGAAAGAGCCAAGATGTCCATCGACAGATGAATGGATAAAGAAGAGGTGGTATATATACAACAGAATATTATGCAGCCATCAAAAGGAAATAGATCTTGCCATTTGCAATGATGTGGATGGAACTGGAGGGTGTTATGCTGATTGAAATAAGTCAATAGGACAGACATGTATCATATGACCTCACTGATATGAGGACTTCTTAATCTCAGGAAACAAACTGAGGGGTGCTGGAGTTGGGGGGGGTGGGAGCGATGGGGCAGCTGGGTGATAGATATTGGGGAGAGTATGTGCTATGGTGAGTGCTGTGAATTGTGCAAGACTGTTGAATCACAGATCTGTACCTCTGAAACAAATAATACAATATATTTAAAAGAAAAAAAGAAGAAGATAGCAGGTGGGGAAGAATGAAGGGGCGAAATCAGAGGGGGAGACAAACCATGAGAGACAATGGACTCTGAAAAACAAACTGAGGGTTCTAGAGGGGAGGAGGTGGGAAAATGGGTTAGCCTAGTGATGGGTATTAAAGAGGGCACGTTCTGCAAGGAGCACTGGGTGTTATACACAAACAATGAATCATGGAACACTACATCAAAAACTAATGATGTAATGTATGGTGATTAACATAACAATAAAGAGTTAAAATAAAAGAAATGGACAGAAGACATGAGCAGACACTTCTCCAAAGAAGACATACAAATGGCCAACAGACACATGAAAAATGCTACATATCTCTAGCCATCAGGGAAATACAAATCAAAACCACAAGGAGATCCCACCTTACACTAGTTAGAATGGCAAAAATTAACAAAACAGGGAACAACAAATGTTGGCATGGATGTGGAGAAAGGAGAACCCTCTTACATTGTTGATGAGAATGCAAGCTGGTACAGCCACTTTGGAAAACAGTATGGACATTCCTGAAGATGTTCAAAATAGAGCTACCCTATGGCCTAGCAATTACACTACTAGATATTTACCACAAACATACAGATGTAGTGAAAAGGAGGGGCACCTGCACCCCAATGTTCATAGCAGCAATGTTCACAATAGCCAAACTGTGGAAGGAGCCAAGATGCCCTTCAACAGATGAATGGATAAAGAAGATGTGGTTCATATATACAATGGAATATTACTCAGCCATCAGAAAGGATGAATATCCACAATTTGCATCGACATGGAACGAACTAGAGTGTATTATGCTAAGTGAAATAAGTCAAGCAGAGAAAGACAATTATCGTATGGTTTCACTCACATGTGTAACATAAGGAATAGTGCGGAGGATCACAGGGGAAGGGAGGGAAAACTGAACGGGAAGAAATCAGAGAGGGAAACAAACCATGAGAGACTCTGAACTCCGGGAAAAAAACTTAGGGTTACAGAGGGGAAAGGGGGAGATAGGGTAACTGCATGATGGGTAATAATGAGGGCATATGTTGTGATGAGAACTGGGTATTATAAGCAACTAAGGACTCGCTGAACACTACATAAAAAATTATGATGTATTATATGCTGGCTAACTGAACATTAAAAAAAAAAGAAAAAATGCTCAACATCACTAGCCAACAGGGAAATACAAATCAAAACCACAATGACATACCACCTTACACCAATTAGAATGGCTAAAATTAACAAGACAGGGAACAACAAATTTTGGCATGGATGTGGAGAAAGAGGAACTCTCTTCCATTGTTGGTGGGAATACAAGCTGGTACAGCCACTCTGGGAAACAGTATGGAGATTCCCCAAGATGTTAAAAATAGAGCTACCCTATGACCCAGCAATTGCACTACTAGGTATTAACTCCAAAGATACAGATGTAGTGAAAAGAAGGGGCACATGCATAGGGTTCATAGCAGCAATGGGTTCATAGCAGCAATGTCCACAATAGCCAAACTGTGGAAGGAGCTGAGATGTCCTTCAATGGATGAATGGATAAAGAAGGTGTGGTTCATATATACAATGGAATATTACTCAGCCATCAGAAAGGATGAATACCTATCATTTTCATTGACATGGATGGAACTGGAGGAGATTCTGCTAAGTGAAATTAGAAATTTCACTTGTGAAATTAGAAATTAGAAAAAGAAATTATCATATGGTTCCACTCATATGTGGAACAAAATATAGTGTGGAGGACCATAGGGGAAGGGAGGGATAAGTGAATGGGAAGAAATCAGAGAAAGTGACAAACCACGAGAGACTCTGGATTCTGGGAAACAGAGGGTTACAGAAGGGGGGGGAGGGGGAAATGGTGATGGGTATTAAAGAGGGCAATGTTGTGATGAGCACTGGGTGTTATACTCAACTAATGAATCATTAAACAATACATCAAAAACTAATGATGTACTATATGCTGACTAACTGAACATAATAATAAAAAACATTAAAAGTAAAAAAATAAAAGAATTTAAAAATATATTAGCAATTCAAATCCAGGAATACATAAAAATTACCATACATAATTACCAAGCAGGTCCTATTTAAACAATGGAAGACTGGTTCAGTATTTGAAAACTGATTGATGGGATTCACCATATTGAAAGAGTAAATTAGAAAACAAACAAACATATGATCATACAATAAATAAAACATTTGAAAAAAATCAATTCATTTAAAATTTCCCAACAAATTAGGAATGGAAGGAAAATGTCATGTGATCCTGCAAAGAGGGTACATCTTCCCTCTACCTAGGGCCAAACCTACTAGTGCCAGATAATAATAAAAGCCCTAGGTAAGTATGGGTGATCCAAGAATAGAGAGAGCCTCAGCATTTCTTCCTGGAGATCAAGACTCCAGACTTTACCTGAGACCTGAAGTGATACTAGAAACATTGCCAAAAAAAAAAAAAAAAAAATAGAGAAAGCTGTATGAATTTTCTTAATCAATAGGCTTATGACAGAATGTCATATAAAGTTCTATACCCAAATAAGATGTGAGAAGAGTGGAATATTATCTTTCCTCAAAGTGGTAGAGAGAAATGGTGAAGCATCTTGGATAGTCTCTCCCAGTCTTAGACTACAAAATAATGTGGAAAAGTAGAAATGTCTCCTGTGAGCATACAATAGGGGTGGGCTGAAAAAGAGCCAAAGTTGAGAATGTTGAAGTCAGAAACAAGGAGTATTATTGCAGTGCAAGACTGGATTGATGACTGAGAACCAGATGGGACAATGCACATCTCAGTGGGATCAGGTAGTGGACTGTTGGGACCCTGTAACAAATTTTCACAATGTAATAAATGCTTTGAGCACTGTCATGCTAGCTAATGTTGAGAATCCATATATATTGTTACCAAGATCCTGGGTCTCTCTCTCTCTCCACATTGTTTGCCAGTTGTCACAGCTTCTTACACCTGTGATTTTGCCTTCTTGTATTTTTTAGGATAGGTGTAATATTACAGCAAATATATCCAAAATGTAAAATAGCTTAAGCACAATAGAAGTTTATTTCTCACTAATATTGATATTCCAAGGTGGTTCCAAGGTGGTTCCTTGCCAACTTGCCGCGAAGTTGGCAAGGCTCTGTTTCACATAGTTTTTTAGGAACCCAGGCTAATGGAGGCCCTGCCATCTTGAATATATGCATATGATGTTTTCCTTGAATGTATGCATATGAAAAGGAAACAGCATGAAGTAATCCATAGGTGTTTTTTATGGGCCAGATATAATAAAATTTAACCTGTATTCCAGTGGCTGGAGCTCAATTAACATGACTGTCCAGGGAAGCGAACTCAAGGGATGCTATGCAACTGATTTGGTGAACACCTACCAGAGCCAGATAGTTGTATCTGCAGGGCCATATTAAACTTGGATTTAAGATATTCTGGAATCTCACATTCAGTAAGTTTAGGGGAAGGGAGTGCTAAAATGGGATTTTTAAGATAAGAACTAAGTGATAAAGTAGCAGCAAAGGACTGTGGCTAGTAACTGAATCATTCATTGCAGACTGTTTGATTGCCCCTTGTCCCTTTAAGCCAATCTTCACATCTACATTCCCTAAAATCCCTAATCACAGAAAAGGATCACAATAGAAAATTTTAAAGAGGGAGAGAGAGAGAGAAAGATCATGATGACACTTCCCAAGGCTCCTTCCTGTTTATTCTGACTTTCTCTTCTGTTGACCCTTTTCCATCTGATTCTAAAACTTTGTTCCACAGTCCTTTGGGTTTGTATTAGTCAGTTCAGGCTGCCATAACAAGGTATCACAAACTGAGTAACTGAAACAACAGAAATGTATTTTCTCAGAGATCTGGAAGCTGGAAGTCTGAGATCAGTGTGCCAGTATAGTCAGTTTCTGGTGAGAGTTCTCTTCCTGGTTTGAAGATGGCCACATTCTCACTGAATCCTCATATGACTTTCGTCAGTACATGAACATGGAGAGAAAAAGAGATCTCCCTTTCTTTCTTTCCTTGAAGGCTAAGAGTTCTATCAGATTAGAGGCCCACCCTTATGATCTCATTTAACCTTTAGTACTTCTTTTTTTTTTTTTTACTGACTGTATTTTTTATTATTATTATTTTGTTTTTATTGAGGTATAATTGACATAACATGATATTAGATTTAGGTGTACAATGTAATGATTCAATATACTTGTATATATTATAAAATAATCACCACAATAAGTCCAGTTAATATCCATCATCATACATAGTTTTTTGGTGTGATGAGAACTTTCAAGATCCACCCTCCTAGCTATTTTCAAGTATGCAATACAATATTATTAAATATAATCATCATGCCATATATTACAATCCCATAACTTAATTTTGTAAGTGGAAATTTATAACTTAACCCCTGAATTACTCTTAAAGTAACCTTAATTAATCCCCCTAACCTTAGTTACTCCTTAAAGACTCTGTCTCCAAATACAGACACACTGGGAATTAAGGCTTTGACATATAAATTTGGGGGAAACACAATTCAGTCCATAGCAGGGCTTAATTTTAGTACTTGGGCATCATCACATCTTTTCCTAAGGTCTCTTTACCTGGCTCACCTCTCTGGATCTTCATGCAAGGAATGATTTATTACACTTAGCAGAAGGTCCTAACACTAGTTCCATTCAGCTGAGACCTGGTTTCCTCTTCATTCTTCTTTTAATAAGATGCAATTCAGGAAAAGGGAATGTAAAAAAGACCCATTAACAACTAGAGTTAATAATCAGGAATTACAAGTATGGTGATACTGAGATACAGATTTATTTCAAGAAGGCCTGTCTCATCTAAATGATGGCTTTAGCCAATGGCTGGGTGTACAGTTCTGGACCCCTAATTAGAGAAAATTCTAGGCAAATGTTAGGACCCTAATGAAATGGCCAGAATTTCAGATTAGGTCATTTTTACTGGGAAATTCATGGGATGTAGACCAGAAGTTCCTAGATAAAATTAAGGGGGGGGGGGGGGGGGGGGGGCTATGGCCTGCTGGGCTCTTGAAGCCCCAGCTAGTCTCTAGCAATTACCAGGAGTAGGTAAGTGAACTACTCCTAGTCATTGACTATTAATTGAGTGAAGCTCTCAATCCAATGCCAGTTTCATTTTCATTGTCTTAGAAATTGAATAGACTTAAAGTATGTTTTCAATACAGTTGACTCTTTAACAATGTGGGACTTAAGGGCATTTACATTTCACACAATTAAAAAAATCAATGAAAAAAAACCTATGAATAACTTTGACTCTCCAAAAACTTCACTACTGATGGTCTATTGTTGACTGGAAACCTTACCAATAACGTAACAGTTGATTAACACATATCTTGTATGTCATATATACTGTATTGTTATAATAAAGTAAGCTAGAGAAAAGAAAATGTTATTAAGAGAATGAGAAAATACATTTATAGCTCCATACTGTATTCATCCAGAAAACAAAAAAAAATCTGCTTTTAAGTGGACTAGCACAGTTCAAATCCTTGTTGTTCAAGGATCTACTGTATTTCTAAATGGATGGGTTAAGGGCCTCAAGACCTGAAATAATTATATTTGATACTCTAACTTCCAGGGCTGTTGCTTCCCCAGGTACGGTGGGATCTGAACTAAAGGGTGGTATTTCTTTAACAGTGGGAACTCTCCATCTGCCACTCAGCTCTCTTTTAATGTTGAGGTTTTCCTTTATTAAAAACAAAAACAAAAAAAACACTTAGCTTCTTGTGTGTTAAACCAGGGGACATTTAAAGGAAACCATCCTCTGATGTATCAGAAATACTTCTTAACCTAAAATCTCTGGTGTAGGCAAAGAATATGTGTTCTGACTAATCCCTGCTTTCCTGGGTCAAATTCCCCCCAGGTAGTTGAGATGCTTTTTTTCTTGGGTCTGGAGTATACACTCTTGTTTACTGATAAATTAATTCAGTAAATATTTACTGAGAACCCATGATGTGATTAGGGATACAGCAATGTAGAAAAAAAAAATCCCTACATTCGTGGATGTTTTCACACTCTCTGGCATAGGACTACTGACATGCATGGTACACTAGATAGTGGAAAGGAGAAATAATAAGACAGGAAATAGGGATAGCAAGTGGCAGGAGAAGACATTTGAGATTTTGATAAGACCACCAAGCATTCTCTCAGGGCAACAAGTAGGCCAATGTCACATGAAATGTAGAATATTGCCATCTTAAGTCAGAGAGGTAATGAAGGCCCAGATGTCATGGAGGACCCTATACGCTTTCCTAAGAGTAAAATAATAGATGATAGATAGATGATGATAGATAGATGATAGATAGATAGATAGATAATGATAGATAGATGATGATGATAGATAGATAGATAGATAGATAGATAGATAGATAGATAGATAGAT
>NW_022589789.1:272815-319762 GCF_004348235.1 Phoca vitulina | reverse complement strand
GATAGATAGATAGATAGATAGATAGATAGATAGATAGATGATAGATAGATGATAGATAGGTAGATGATAGATTTCTGCCCTGACATGGGGATCCTAAAACCCTTGTTTCCTAAATTTTCTGAAGTGATAAGAGCACTAGGTGCATCTTATGTTCTAATATTTGGTCTTTAACCCTGGTTCCTGACAAAGAACTTTTAAATCCCTTGGAATTTCCTGGGTGACAATACTGTCTTTTGTTCTAAGCAAGTGATTCTGGGTGGGCTCCTGGATGACTCCTGGATGGGGACTGGTGAAAGACCAAGAAATAGTTAAAAGCCAGGAATATTCATTCTTACCTTCCATTCTCCAGAGAGGGGAGAGAGGCTGGCAACAAAATTATTTTGATCATACCCACTTGAAGCCTCCATACAAATCCTAATAGCATAGGATTTGGAGAGCTTCCAAATTATAAACACATCCTGTTATCAGGAGGATGATGCATCTCAACTCCTTTCAGACCATTTATCTTTTCTTCTAGCTGTTTAGCCACATCTTTTATCATATCCTTTATTATACAATAAACTGGTAAACCTAAGTGTTTCCCTGAGTTATCTGAGCTGTTCCAGCAAATAATTGAATCCAAGGTGGGAGAGGCCATTGTAACCTCTTATTTGTAGCCAAGTCAGACAGAAGTTGTGGGTAACCTGCAGACCTATTATTTAGTATTGGCATCTGAAGTGGGGGGCAGTCTCATGAGAATGAGTCCTTAACTTATGGGCTCTGCACTAACACTGGTTAATGTCAGAGTTAAATTGGATCATAGGGCACTTGGCTGGGGTTACAAAGAATTGTTTTGTGGGGGAAAAACCTCCATAAACTTAGTGTCAGAAATGTTGTGCTTGATAAGTTCTTTATAGATTTTGCTTACTAACCCTTTATCAGATATATCATTTGCAAATACCTTCTCCCATTCCAAAGATTGCCTTTTAGTTTTTTGTTTCCTTTGCTGTGCAGAAGCTTTTTATCTGGATGAAGTCCCAATGGTTCATTTTTGGTTTTGTTTCCCTTGCCTCCAGAGACGTGTCTAGCCAGAAGCTGCTACTGCTGAGGTCAAAAAGGTTATTGCCTGTGTTCCTTTCTAGGATTTTGAAGGTTTCCTGTCTCACATTTAGGTCTTTCATCCATTTTGAATTTATTTTTGTTATGGTGTAAGCAAATGGTCCAATTTCACTCTTTTGCACATTGTTGTCCAGTTTTCCCAATACCATTTTTTGAAGAGACTGTCTTTTATCCATCAGATATTCTTTGTGCTTTGTTAAAGATTAGTTGACCACATAGTTGCAGGTCCATTTCTGGGTTTTCTATTCTGTTCCCTTGATCTATGTGTCTATTTTTGAGTTAGTACCATACTGTAATGATAACTACAGCTTTGTAATATAACTTGAAGTCCAGAACTGTTGTATTCCTCCAGTTTTGCTGTTCTTCTTCAAGATTGCTTTGTCTATTTGGGGTCTTTTGTGGTTCCATACGAATTTTAGGATTATTTGTTCTACCTCTATGAAAAATGTTGGTGTTATTTTGATAAGAATTGCATTAAATGTGTAGATTGCCTTGGATAGCATAGACATTTTAACAATATTTATTCTTCCAGTCCATGAACATGGAATGTTTTTCCATTGCTTTGTATCATCTTCAATTTCTTGCATAAGTGTTTTATAATTTTCAGAGTACAGATCTTTTACCTCTTTGGTTAGGTTTATTCTTAGATATCTTATGGCTTTTGGTACAATTGTAAATGGGATCAATTCCTTGATAAATCTCTTTCTTCTGTTTCATTATTGGTGTACAGAAATGTAACAGATTTCTGTACATTGATTTTATATCCTGCGACTCTGTTAATTCCTGTATCAACTCTAGCAGTTTTGGGGTGGAGTCTTTTGCATTTTCTACATAGAGGATCATGTCATCTGCGAAGAGTGAAAGTTTGACTTCTTCCTTGCTGACTTGGATGCCTTTTATTTATTTTTTGTTGTCTGATTGCTGAGGCTAGGACTTCCAGTACTATGTTGAACAACACTGGTGAGAGTGGACATCCCTGTCATGTTCCTGACCGTAGGGGAAAAGCTCTCAGTTTTTCCCCATTGAAGATGATATTAGCTGTGGGTCTTTTGTATATGGCCTTTATGATGCTGAGATATGTTCCCTTTATCCCTACTTTCTTGAGGGTTTTTTACTGAGAACGGATGCTGTACTTCATCAAATGCTTTTTCTGCATCTATTGAGAGGATTTTATCCTTTCTTTTATTAATGTGGTATATCATGTTGATTGATTTATGAATATTGAACCACTCTTGCAACCCGGGACTAAATCCTACTTGATCATGGTGAATAATTCTTTTAGTGTACACTTGGATTTGACTTGCTAGAATTTTGTTGAGAATTTTTGCATCTATGTTCATCAGGGATACTGGCCTATAGTTCTCTTTTTTAATGGGGTCTTTGTTTGGTTTTGGAATCAAGGTAATGCTGGCCTTACTGAATGAGTTTGGAAGTTTTCCTTCTACCTCTATTTTTTGGAATAATTTGATAAAAATAAGTATTAACTCTTCTTTAAATGTTCACCTATGAAGCCATCTGGTCCTGGACTCTTGTTTGTTGGGAGATTTTTTATTACAAATTCAATTTCATTGATGATTATCAGTCTGTTCAAGTTTTCTATTTCTTCCTGTTTCAGTTTTGGTAATTTATATGCTTCTAGGAATTTATCCATTTCTTCCAGATTGCCCAATTTGTTGGCATATAATTTTTCATAATATTCTCTTTGATTGTATTCCTGTAGTGATCTGTCCACTCCCATTTGTGATTTTATTTATTTAGGTCCTTTCCCTTTTCTTTTTGATAAGTCTGGGTAGGGGTTTATCAATTTTATTAATTTTTTCAAAGAACAAGCTCCTAATGTCATTGATTTATTCTACTGGGATTTGTTTGTTTGTTTGTTTCTATATCATTTATTTCTGCTCTAATGTTTATTATTTCCCTTCTTCTGCTGGCTTTAGGCTTCATTTGTTCTTTTTCTAGCTCCTTCAGATGTAAGGTTATGCTGCATATTTGAGATTTTTCTTGCTTCTTGAGGTAGGCCTGTATTGCTATATACTTCCCTCTTATGACTGTTTTTGCTGCATCCCAAAGGTTTTGGACCATCGTGTTTTCAGTTTCTTTTGTTTCCATGTATTTTTTAAATTTCTTCTTTAATTTCCTTTCATTCTTTAGTAGGATGTTCTTTAACCTCCATGTATTTGTGGCCTCTCCAAATTTTTTCTTGTGGATGACATCAAGTTTTATAGTGTTGTGGTCTAAAAACATGCATGTTATGATCTCAATCTTTTTATACTTGTTGAGGTCTGATTTGTGACCCAGTATGTGATTTATTCTGGACATTGTTCCATGTGCATTAGAAAAGAATTTGTATTCTGCTGCTTTAGTATTAAGTGTTCTGAATATATCTACAAAGTCCAGTTTTTCATTGAAAGCCATTGTTTGAGTGTGGTAATAATTTGAAAGTAAAGAAGAGAAACACACAGGGGAGTGTAGGTTTGTTTTTGTTTTTTTTCCCCCTACTTAATACCACTGGAAGGTTTCTGGTTGTTTATCCCCCACGTGATTTTTCTTACAGTGGTAAAATATACATAACAAAATTTAGCATTTTATCAATATTAAAATGTACAGCTAGGTGGCATTTAGTAAATTTCCCATGCTTGGCAACCATCACCACTATCATTTTTCAGAATTTTTTTAATAGACTATTTTTTTTACAGCAGTTTTAAGTTCATGGTAAAATTGAGAAATAGTTAGAGATATCCCATACACCCCCTACCCCACATCACATACACACAGCCTCCTCCATTATCAACTTCCTCCACCAGAGTGGTACATTTGTTGTAATTGATGAACCTATACTGACACAACATCACCCATAGTTCATTGTTTATATTAGGTTTCACTGTTGATGTTATACATTATATGGATTTGAACAAATTTATAGTAACATATATCTACTATTAAAGTATCATACAGAATAGTTTTACTCCTTTAAAAATCCTCTGGGTTTCAACTATTCATCTCATCTTTCCCTCTAGCCCCTGGCCATCACTGATCTTTTCACTGTTTCTATAGTTTTGTCTTTTCTGGAATATCATATATTGGAATCATACAGTATGCAGCCTTTTCAGATTGGCCTTTTTCACTTAGTAATACGCATCACAGTTTCCTTCATGTCTATCAATCATTTCTTTTTAGCACTGAATAGTATTCCATTATCTGAATATATCACAATTCATTTGTCCTGTTGGACTTTTTTGTTTTTTTGTTTTTGTTTTCAACAGAGGAATAACATGATCTATCTCTTGTTTTAACAGAACAGAAGTGATTCTGTTGCTACACTCAGTACAGACAAGAGGGCAAAGGCAAATGCTAGGACATAAACTGCACAATCCAGACAGGAGATGGTGGTGGATTGGGCCAGAGTGGTAGTTGTGGGGGTAATATAAATGGTAATATTCTTGATTTTTTAGGATAAAGCCAACATGATTTGATGATGAATTAGAACTAAGATGTAAGTGAAACCATTCAATTGAATTTTTGTCCCTAAGTAAATGTTACTGCTTTCTCCAAGGTAGTATAGGGGTTTCTTATAGCAGAAACTGTTGGTCTTTTATCTTTCCTTCTCATCACAAGAATCTATACCTTTGTATACAAGGTGAACATATTCTTTAGGTTCTATCCAAGACCTTTGCTAAAATTCATCTATATCCCATTATCTGAAATTTTAATATTTACTACATGAATTGTATTAATGCATACCCACATATGAGTGGGAAAGAATGAAGAAAGAAAGAGTAATACATTGTAGGGTAAAATTTGTTTGGGTTAGTGGCATAGTACTACATTGGATTTATCATGGACTGATCCAACCTGGTCCTCTCCTTCGGTACTTCATTCTTCTAGGCTGGAAAAGTCATTGAACAGGAGTGTGAATTCAAGTCAGCAGTGCGAAGGTGGGCACACTTTTAAAAATCAGTGTTAATTAGCTGTTAATTTTCCTACATTATTAATTCAAGAAATTAAACTTGATATAGTTGTTTCATTGATCTTCTTCATATTTTTGGAAGTGGATTAGAATGCTCTCAACCAACTCTGAGAGAAGTGACTTATTTTTTTTAAAGAGGGAAATCATGGAATACAGAATGTCACTACTGGAGGGAATCTTCTGGCTCATCTAGTGTAAACTCTTCTCTTACAAGTTTAAGCAATCTGCTATGAGCTGAGCCAGGCTTTCTGACTCTGACTCTGGTAACTTCCCAATGTTAGAAAGAATAAGCAAGCTCAGATGGAGCCCTGAGCAGTAGGAAATGAAAAAAAAGCCCAGATCATTTTTTCCATCTTAAAAAAATAAATAAATAAATGTACTACCACATTCTGGCTTCCATAACAGAACTCCCTTATGCCATTAATGTGGGCAGTCATATATAATGTATTACTGTTACGAGACAAGAGGCCTTTAAAACTAAATGAACTGCAGTCTTTGTTAAAATGCATGTCTCTGTGATAATCAGTGTTCATTAAAAATGTAACTAAATAAAACAATGAATTACAACTTCTTTCTTCTTCCAGAACACACAGAAGAGTAAAATTCAAATAAATTTTGTTTAGAATATATCATGAGACGTTAATTTTATTGCATTTTACTTACAAATAAAAGCAGGGTGGATCCTAGCTACTTTTTACTACAAGATTTTTTAAATTACATTTTTAAACTATGTAATCCAAAAGGTTTTGTGGGAGAAGTAAGCAGACACAAACTGATGTTCATTTCCTCTCATTTTTCATGTGTTTTCTTTGGTTAATCAAATACTCTAAAACCATAAAATGCTTCATGTGATGGGAAAACTCTCTGAAAGGCATCCATATTGCTTTTATTCACCAACAGATTTATAGTATTGACTTCTGGGTTTATAAATTCTACCTCAACCCAAAATCACTTGTCAGACTATAATTTGATTGCAAAATGAAACATCACAAAAGCAAATTGATAGGAAATGTTTTTACTCAGCAAACATGAATTCCAAAGGTGGTGGACATGAATAACCAATTCTTTTAACCCTTTTTACCTCTAAATATTTCCATAAGAAGTGACTTGGTCAGGGGATGGCCATTTTGCATCGCATAATTTTCTTAAGTACTGAGACATTGAAACCCCTATTATTGTAATGGGTAAACAAAATGCAGTGACTTGTCAAAATAATTTTATTTTAATCAAGTAGCATCATGTTGTATTTACTAGTTATAAGAGTCTAATTTGTACATCATACTGAGAATAACTGCTGTCACAAGAGGTTTTTTTCTGCCACAGAGCATCTCTGAAAATGGAATCATGATCATAGGTGCAATCAAATGTAGATTTGACCTTTAATAATAAAATCTTTACCCACAGAAATATCATATATAACATCCTTTAGAAGCAAAGCTCTATTCGGCAAGTTAGCTTGGCTATGTTCTACAAGGTTACAGGCTTACAAGGTATTTAAGATGTTTATTTAGGTATGTGACTGAGAAAATCTCTGAGACACTGGATTTATTAAAGTAAATTCTTTGGTTATACCATAGGCATCTTCTAGTACTATGCCACTGAAATCCAAGTCAGCTGGAGTTTTTGTGTCCTTGTCACCTATAAAACTGAACTTACAGGACTTAAAATAGTCTCTTTCTTAGATGAACAGGATTGGGGGGGGTCTTCATCTTGTCTCATTTAATAACCATGTGTAAATTCACTCATTTAGAAGCATTTATTGAGAATTTTCTAAGAGCCAGTTGTTGTGATAAGCCTGGTAACACAAATATATTTCAGCCTTGTAACAGGAGAGGGAGGAAAGAAGGAAGGGAAACAGAGAGAAAATTAAAGAAAGAGAGAGAATGCTCTCCCATAACACAGAGATGAGAAAATCAATGTCCTGGAAAGTATCTTTGTTGATTCTACTTATTTTTACAAGTGTTAATGAAGTAACAGGGAAAACAATAAGTAATTTCAATTCATTTATTTAATAAAGACAATAAGATATTTTTAAAAGGAAACCAGGATAATCAGGTATATATCTGCCTATATATATATATATATATATATATATATGTCACTTCTTCATGTTTTATATATTTTAATTCAACTTTAAGTTTTCCAAATAATATATAAGTTTAGACTGATTTTTTTGTATTCTTAAAGAAAGCTAGTAAAACAATTATATAATGGTGATGATGACAGCATTTATCATGTGCTGGCCAGTAGACTAACCACTCTTCTACATTTTTTCAGTTTATTCTCACTGAACCCTTATGTGTAGATAGTATATTCTTCAAATTATATGGACGAGAAAAGTGAGAAGGTTATTGACTTGGGAGAGCTAGAACAAAACCCTTAATCTGCTTGATGCCAAAACCATGCTGGTAATCACTGCACCATAACATCCTTCCATTGTTGTGTAACACTCTATCTGCAAAGATATTGAGTCCACAAAAACTATTTAAGTCTCAGTGGCCTAGAATTCCAGATTTTAGAACCAGCAATGACCTTATGCTTCATTTAACCTGATCTATTCCAGTTACTACACCTATACTCACTTGCTCAAACTAGAAACTTAATATCCCTACACTCATTTTGCTCCCCTCCATCTAATCTGTCACCAATCTTGCTAATTTGACCTACAGCATATTTTCCAATCTGTTTATATTTCTTTATCTTCATGTCCATTGCCTTGATCAAAGGTAACACTGTGATCTCTAATCTGAATACTCTAATAGCCATTTAACTTTCTCTTCAGTTCTTCTCCTCACTCTCCCTAACTCTGGCACTCTGAGTGTGGTTTCTGAACTAAAATCAATGCCAGAAGCTTGAAGAAATGCAGAATCTCAAGCCTCATTTCAAGCATATGAACCTAGAATCTGTATTTTCAAATCTCCAGTTGATAAATCTACACAATACAGTACAGTGACTTTAAAATTTTTCTCTGGCAGTTTGCTAGAGGTGGGGTTCTAATGGATGGTGAAGGGGATCACAACCCCTAGATTTATTGACATTAGTTAAGAATAAGCCATTCTGAGAAACACCAAGTGCACAGTACTACCAGAAGCTTTAGAGCCTGGAGACTCAATTTAACTCTTCTATTCAAAGTAGCATTTATTTCCTATGATACCATTTTTTTGAGCCACCCACATTTCCCAAGGGGAATCTAGCCAGGCCCTATATATAGCTCTATTCTTAATTAATATTTCCTTCATGAGCTTTGTTTCATTTTTGTTGTTGTTGTTGTTTTATCATCACTATCAAAGTGTGGGGTCTCATTGTCTGGGCAACTGGTTGTGGTATTTTCACAATTTTCAAGACACAAGAATTTCACTGGCTTCCCTTTATCCTCACTATTGACAAAATGAATATCACTCTACAATTTTGACAACTCTCTGATTTATCTGTCTCTGTAAGTTTTTATTGATCTTTTGGCTAAATGTTTGCACTAAGTCATGCTCTTTCCACTAATTAACTTTGTTCCCCTTTCTCCCTATGTGACTTCTAATGGAGTCTTTCTTTGAATTTCTCCTCTAAGTTTCTATTTAAAAATGTCTCTGGATCTTCACACTCCCCTACCACAAACTCTTCCACTGCGTCACACTGTGCTTATATTTCAAACATTTTAACCTGGATCATAAGCTTTGCAGGAATTCATCCTCATCTCTCCAGCATTTTTTTTTTTTTTTTTGCATTGCTATCCTTTTGTTTCTTCAAACTGACCAATATATATGCTCCTCCGGCCCTACCCCTCATCTTCTATACTTTTGTGCCTAACTTTTGTCCCCTTCATATTTCCGGTAAGCCATCACCTCCTTAGAGAGAGCTCACTCTGTTATCCTTTCTCATAGCACCTGATGATAACACAATAAATAATCATCTATCATGTATGTATTTTCAGTTTGTTTAGATTTTGGCCCCTATAAAAACACAGTCCATTTCTGTTTTTTTCATGATTTACATTGTCATATTGGTTGTGATTGATCAATCTATTTTTTTTTAATCTTTTTTTTTTTAAGATTTCATTTATTTATCTGAGAGAGAGAATGAGATAGAAAGAGAAAGCATGAGAGGGGGGTGGGTCAGAGGGAGAAGCAGACTCTCTGCTGAGCAGGGAGCCCAATGCGGGACTTAATCCCGGGACTCCAGGATCGTGACCTGAGCCAAAGGCAGTCGCCTAACCAACTGAGCCACCCAGGCATCCCTTGATCAATCTATTTATCTACCTTTCTTTCTTCTAAGAATGGATCCGATCCAATTCCTTCAGCAGATGAGAAAAGTGAAGTCTAGAAAGGTTAAGTAGATTTGGAAAAGGTCACAATTGTGTAAGTAGTAGAGCTAGATTTTCTGGCTTCCAATGCAGTATGATTTTTAGTACATCTCTACTATATATACATATACATATACATATACATATACATATACATATACATACATATATTTGGGGAATGACCTGGGAGATGTGAATCACATAGTTCAACTTACCACTTTGCAGTAATCATGGGCATTAAACTCCACTGGCTGTCAAAGCCAACTGTGTGAAAATGGCTGTTTTTCATTGACTAAGGCCAGCAAGTCTAAGACAAATAAAGAAGGAACACTTTGCCCCGACTCATGAATTTATTCCAGCAAAGTTGGTGGAAGTAAAATGAATATTGGTTAACCAAAATCTGACTCACTGGCTACCAAATGTGACTTCTCTTGCTGGGGAATATCTACTCTCAAGCTCACCGGGCTCATTTCTCAGCAAATCAAGAGATTCAATGTCACAACCTGCCAACCTCAATTGGCCTTCTTCAGTGATGGGTGTGGATGTGGTACAGTTAGGAATGTGCCTCATTCTCCACATGTAAGAGAGACAAATCCAACATAGCAGGAAAATGGGGTTGAAGGGATAATTTTCTCTTAAGAACAAAAAATAAAATAATTTTTAAATGCCAGAATGTGAGATGCACTAAATCTTACTTACACATTTGACAATCAAATTAAGAAACTTTGTTCTTATAGCATGCCTTAGGTTGGGTCAACATATGTCTATTTCTCCAACAACAAACAACGATGACAAAAATCAAATGGAATAAGAAATGTACTATGCTCAGCTGTTATAATACCAACACCACCACTAAGCGTAATCCTAAAAACAAGGAAAATATTCTCATATAAGATTTATGATTTGGAGAGCTGACATAGGACAGTGAAGACAGTATTTGAAGGCATTTGGCAAAAGGAGGTAAAATTTCAGTATAAAACCAGCTATATTGCTAACCTAATTCACCTAGGACATCTTATGTTCTTCCTGCCTAGGGTTGTGATTTTTGGGGTGGAGTAGAGTAGGGTCTGACTTGGCATTCTAGGGTATAGTGGTTAAGTGGTTGCAGCTGTGAGAATCAGTACATTACTGTGGAAAGCAGCAAAGCTGGAAATCACATTGATTGTATATGTTGCACCTCTCTTGTTTATCTTCTGTTGCTGAAGACACTGTGCTCAATTGACTTAGGCAACCACCTTTTCTCTAAACCAGAGCATATGTGGTAGGCATGTCTTCTTCAGCTATGTCTGCTATATAATGGGATTGGCCATTAATAAATTGAACACATTCTGAGGGTGCACCTGCACTGAGAAAGCCATGTAATGAGGGTTAATTGTGGGATTAATAGAATGATAAACTTTGCTATCCTCAGCAGTTGCATGGTATTGCAGCAAAATCATGCCTCTTATTTAGATGTTGCTTCAACCTAGCACCTTTAAGAACTAGTAATAGAGCACATAATTGTATGTGTGGTATAAATAGTCTCTTAATTATAGCACCAAAAAGCCCTTCTTCCTGCTACTGATGCAAAGCATTCATAGTTGGCCAGTATGTGATTTCTGAGGAATTAAAACCAGATCAGGAAGACTTGTTACAGCCAAGCATGCTCTTCTTCTGATAAAGCTTAATGAAGGTTAACCTTCCTGCTCAACAAGTGCCACTGAGAATTGAGACGTGTGTGTGTGTGTGTGTGTGTATCTGTGTGTGAGATAGGTGAGAGAAAGTTAAGACAGCTCTTGAAAAATCCCAGCCAAATATATATTGTTCTGTTTAGTTTGAAAGATGACACCATTGGTACAGATTACCAACTAAGCATCTGTGCTGACCCATGCAAGAACAGTAGTTTTCACTACACAGCATGGAAGTAAAACAGGAAATAAAGATTCAATTTAGATTTGTTTTTACAAATATTGAAGCCAGGAAATAAACAATAGTGATGAGAAAAGTTTTCCTTGGCACCTTCTTGGCTATTAACATCAGGATGTAAACAGACAGAATGGGAAGAGTGGCCAGGGAAAGCGGTTTCTTAATTGTTGTATATCATGATTTTTTTATTTATCCAAATGTCACAGGTTGGAGGAAACAAATGAAGTATGTGGCTGAGCTTCTAGAATTGTGAAACATTTTGTACAAACAGTGAGTAGTAACATTTGTTCCATCAAAGTGAAAACATTATGCTGTGGTCAAAAGAATAGTAGACTCAGTCAAATTCAGTCTACTCCCTACTTCCTATATAAATTTGGCAAATCACTTGAGCTTTTGGATTTTGGTTTAGCTATCTATAATATCATTCTTTAGGTTTATTGATTATGTAATGCAAGAACTCTCCCATATTTTCAAGAAATGAGTTAGTCCTTTACTTCACTGCCAATCATAAAGTTTGAGACAAAGGGATGAAGTCTCTTTATTAAGACGCTCATTATGAAAAAAAAAATCCTTTTTCCTTTGGCTATATTGGCTAAACATGTTTAAGCCAAATCAATCATTTTATAATATACCTTCTTGGGACATTTTTTAAAGCAATTACCTTGAATTAACATGGGCAGCTAAAGCCTAAAGGTAACTAAAGCCTATCTTTTTCAATCATACTCAATAAACACATAACACACTACTGTTTCTAAATTAACCCAATATCTAAACTGAATCTTCATTCCTTGTGTCTTTTGTTTTGTTTTAAATCTTATAACAGCATCTGAAAATCTTAAATAATTTTCTAACTTTTATGCTAGCATTTTCCCTTCTCTCCATCTTGCCAGACACATCCCATCTTTGGTGAAGAGTCTAAATTCTACCTCCTGCATCAAGACTTTGGCAGTCACTTTAATCATAATGTCTGTTTTCTGATCTCCTATATCATCTAGTATTTAAGCTTATATTTATTCCTTTCTGACTTTCTCATGGCCTCTATTTGAATGGATATACCCCTTACTATGCTTTTGCTTTTTGAAGGCTAACGTTTTAACCTCAGTTTCCTCATCTATAAGGAAACAGAGGGTCTAACAAGGATTCTACAGCATAGGCTTATATAACCTCCAGCCTTGCAGAGGTGTTATTTACATTATAGGATTAGGAAAATGCATTGCACATTATTACCAGTTGCTCAATAAGGAGTGCACATAATTTTGTGAAAGTACATACATACAATTATTTTTATTCCTTTAATAATTTTATGAATCTCATTTTATTTACCCATTTTTACTATATAATATCATATAATAGGATCTATGGGCATATTATGTAATTAGATGTAAGAACTCACATGCTGTTAGAAGAATTAAAAATGAATAAATAAAAAAAAGACTATTTTGAGGTAAGAAAATATATTCTTTTGAAATGGTAACTTGGAAAATTTTGGAAGATTCACCAATCTGAAAATTTTGACACTATATCCAAATATATATATATATTTGTACTATATATATAGCATAACAAGTAAAAGTGTTCTAAAAAATAATCTTTTTTTAAAAGATTTTATTTATTTACTTGACAGAGAGAGAGAGAACACAAACAGGCAGAGTGGCAGGCAGAGGGAGCAGGGAGCCCGATGTGGGGCTCAATCCCAGGACCTTGCAATCATGACCTGAGCTGAAGGCAGCCGCTTAACAGACTGAGCCACCCAGGCGCCCCTAAAAAATAATCTTCTTAAGCCTTTTTTCATGAATAGTAGCTAAACACATTTTTTTTAATTAGTAAGACTCAACTATTCCTGAAAGAATAGAATACTCTCTTTGAAGATCCTGGAATACCTTAATTGAGAACATACTTTTCATCATATCTCACATGTAGACTTTTCTTTAGTAAAGGAAACTATAACTGGTTAAAATCTACATTTTGTCAAATTAAAAAGAAAAACAAAATTGGAAGCTAAAAATTATTTTCATTAAATGACTGGTAAAATGAATTTTCCTTCCTAAAATAAGACAAGGCAATTCTAACAACTTTTATAGTATATCAAGACATTTATACTGACCTTCAAAAAAAAAAAACCGGACTTAAAATAACTCAAACCCAACTTGCATTTTCATCAGAGCTATGCTGCTATTACCTTAGCCATCATTCATCACGTAAGTCAAATAGTTTATAGAGAGAGAACATAAATTCTAACCCCAAGTCAGGAATGCTATCAATGAGTTTGGAAGTTTACATTCTATTGGCGTGAGGTCACTATTTGCTGTCACTATTGATCAATGACCCAACAAGTGTCTTTAGCCCCAGGCTGTCTTTCTGGGTTTAGCAAGTTTCCTAGTTTTAACAGGTTTAGTTACAAAACCTAGACAATGATTTTGTATTGAAATTCACCAAGACACATTTTGGTGATATTATAAAATAACAATGTATTTTAAAAAGCAGTAGTAATCTAAATTGCCATCCAAATGGTTAGAGTTTTAGAAACAGTGATTGATGAAACACAGGGTAAAGGATTACTTCCGTAAATAAACAGAGACTTAAAACCTTTTAGCAAGATAATTCATATCACCCAGTTTAATCTCTTATGAAACAGTTCTAGTCTCCTAGCAATTTGATACAGAAGTGAAGAAAAGACTATCACCTTTGGGATATGTCAAACCCTTTACTGGGCTGAAATGTAGAGTTTATAATGGGCACAAACATGGCTTTAAATTAAAATGGGCATTAAGTATAATTTTATTTTTCTCTGAGTGACTTAGTCAGCTTGGGCTGCCATAACATAATATGATAAACCAAGTGGCTTAAATGACAGAAATTTATGTCTCAGTTTGGAAGCTGCGAGGCTTTGGTGAAAACTGTCTTTATGGCTCATAAATAGTGGCCTTTTCACTGTGTCTTCACACAGAGGAGACAGAGAGAAGATTCTCTGGTGTCTCTTTAAAACACACTGATCCCATCAGGCCAAGGCCCTACTATTATTACTTTGTATAATCTAATCACTTCCCAAAGGCCCTATCTCCAAATATCATCACATTGGGGGATAGGACATCAATATATGAACATTGGAGGGACACAAATATTCAGTCCATAGCACTGAGTTTGATTTGATATCCTAATTCTACAAGATAGTGGGAAGTTAATTTCAATCAATTTTAGGTAATCTCTGCCTACTTATAGTATATATCCCCTCATTCTCTATGCTGGATCTAATTTCCAAGGACTAACATAGTACCAGGGCATTAGAGAAGTGAGCATCTCTCTCTCTCTTCCTCCTCCCTCCTTCTCATCCCCATTCTGCTCAGTAACACCTACACTCCTTTTTACTATACATCATAATCTGGCTGTTCCCCATTCAGTGTTAGATGCAGAGAACTGTCACTTCCCCAGGCATTTCTGCCTGACACTCCCTGCAGTCATCTCTGCACTAGCACTTTCAATATGCTTTGGGCTTCTTGAAATTCTATGAAATTTGCTTCCATCCAGAGCGCTTCCAAGAATCAGGTTCCTTGGCTCTTATATTTTCTAGGAGCAGCTGTACAATTTATAGAGGCCCAGCACAAAATGAAAATTCAGAGTCTTGTTTTTAAAAATTATTAGAAATTTCAAGACAACAACAAATCATTAAAATAAGTGTGGAGTCCTTCTGAGAGCATGACCCTGTGCTACTTCATGCCTGTGAAGACAGTCTTGATGTTTTTGTTGTTTCGCTACATACCCTCCCAATACCCCTACACACACACACACACACACACACACACACTCACTCAATGTGATTCAACTTTGGGAAAGAGAACATGACTCAAGCTCAGGAAACTACTAGTGATGTGGGAAACAAAGGCAGAAGAAAAAATATTAAATTTCCTTACTTCTTACAGCCCATATAAGTCCTTGAAACAGGCAGAGTGACATTCCTCTAGGGACTCAACTGCCTCCATATTAATACTTTGCTAAGGACAAAAGACAATCCTAGTCCACCCACCCCCAACCTAATCTTGTAAGTCTATTTTAACACATAAAAATTCCTTTGGAAACTTCTTTTATCTCTAAACCCCCAAGATATGCATTGATAATCATCCCCCAAGCATATGCCCCACTGATATACATCTGAAGGGTCTCATGACTAAGGTTTTATATATAGTAATAAATGACCTTTTCCCAACAATAGCTAGCCCCCTCAAGGTCCTGGAAACCTTGCTTCCAAAATTCCTTAGAGGCTTACACTATCCCTCACCCACTCCCAACTTCAAAGTATATTAATGGGCCACTCCTCATGATGCCGGTGCAGCTCTTTCTGCCCACAGGTCCTGTCTCAGTGCTTTAATAAAAGCACTTTTTTGCACCAAGAGTTCTTTCTTGGTCATGGGCTTCAAACCCTAACATCTTTCCTACATCACTAGTAGTTGTCACTCTTTCCCTCTCATTCCTGTATGTTGCCACCTCAAACTAAGGACTCAATAGAGGAGGAGGCTGTTACAGAGATTACAGGCAAGTTGGAAGACCTGCCATACTCTCCCAAAGATTTTGCTGTTAGTGTCTCCACAGCTATTATAAATTAAGAGTTGAGACATTTTAATTTCCTTTTCCCTTTCTTTTGTTATTACTTCCCTGGATTAGAAATCTGAAAAGTCTTAGAGAATAAAGTCGTGGGAGACAAGTCACTACTGGAAGGAGTGCTTCAATTAGTAGCTCAAAATATCTTTTGCTACATTTTAAAAAATATGAAGGGAGGTGGCATGAGATAAAAAGAAGGGGAAGGAAAATCCAGGGAACTTCCAGTCTTAACTTCAATTTGTAAAGAGTGTGGAAGTCTCCCTCTCATCTACATAACAAGAAAAAAAAAGTTGAACAAACTGAATATCAACAACTTTTCTTGGACCCATCAGAAAAGAAGCCACAGGACACTCTGCCACCTTGAAATTTGAAGAGATAAGAACAACCCAAAAGTCAAAGCTGAGATCTATTTACCTGGAGCAGAAGCTACTGGAGCCATAAACTGGTAGGACTACTTGAAAGGTCATTTTTAAAAATTGTTGGAGATTGTGTGGACTAGTGGGAGAGTAGAAAACTCCTGAAGCTACAGTTTTAACTGAACCCCCACATTTACTCCAAAGCTCCTCATCAGGTTCTCATGAGGAGCCAGGAAATATCTTCTCTTGACTCTGGAAGGGGGAGGAAAGAGTAATCCTTGTGAAATGCACCAGAGACTTCTCCATAACAAAGGCTTACCCTCTAAAGGAAAGCACCTTGCTAGAGCTTTTTTTTTTCATTTGAGGGAAAGGAATTCTTTCTATTCCAGCCATCCTGTCTCACCTAAAACAAACCAAAAACCAAAAAAATGAAACAAAACCAAAAAAGGAGCCAACAAACAAAAACGGGACTTCAGCTTCTGTGAAGATGCAGTAGACATATTTTCCCATATTACTCCTGCTAAATATATCTAACAACTCTGGAAATTGCATATAAAACAAATGTGAGAAGACTCTAGAAGTGAAGAAAAGAAGGCTGATCAGCTAGGGAGCTCAGGACACAGAGAATGACGTGGTGGCGAATTCTTGGGTTTGCTTTTTTCCTCATGTAACCAAGACTTGGACATGAAGAAACTAGTAATCTGGAAATGCCAAGAAGCACAATGACTGAAGCTCCAATGGAAGCCTGCTCCTAGCCAGAGGACCACAAAAGGGACAACATATTATGACAGGAAACTTTCAGGTAATACCCCTCTATTCTGCACAAACACAATAAAAACAAACAAACAAAAAACACATCCCAACCCTAACCACACCAACAAAAGCCAAGTGGAGAGTCTAGACTTCCAACGTTATTGAGTTGTGATGAGGTGATCCAACATCCTTGCCTTGGTAATATCAGAAAAGACCAAGTAGTGAGCCATGACATTCTTCCCCACCTGTTGGTAACAAGCCCTCCTACCTCATGATGTTCATGGAGGCCACATGGGAAGCCTAAACTTCTACCTCACTGAGCAGTAACAAGGCATTCCTTACACTTTGTGATATATTGGTGTATGCAGTGGACCACAGGAGAATCAGGACATTTACCATTACCCAGTAGTACTGAAGCCAACCCCTCTATTGTGTGAGTGGGGACTATATGGGAATCTAGAACTCTCACAATTGCCTACAAGGTAATGTAGGAAGGACTCCCCCCTCCCCCCACCTCTGGTGTGATGGTGTCTAAGTGATGAACCTGGACTTCTACCTTCACCTGGAAGTAATGAAATGGTGCTTCCCTCTACTCCTGAAAAACTGGTGTCAGAAAAATCCAATTAAAACAGGAAGTTTAAATAAAATACAGAGTCTCATAAGACAAAATGTCCAGTCTTCAATATGAAATCACTCATCATACAAGAATTGGGAAGATGTCAAAATGAACAAAAAAGGAGAGTCAACAGATGTCAACATCAATAATACAGACATGATGAAACCACCTGATAAAGATTTTAAAGCAGTCATAATAGAAATACTTCAATAAGCAAATACAAGCACATTTTAAAGAAATGAATAATCAGAAAACTTCATCAAAGAATAAGATATAAGAGGAACCAAATCAAAATTTTAGAATTGAAAAATACAATTGCTTAAAAGTTCAGTGAATGGAGTGGCAGAATGAACGGAATAGAGGAAAGAATCAGTGAACTAGGAGAGAGAAAGCTATGTTAGCCTATGTAAACAATGGAAAGAGAATTAAATTTTATTTAAAAAATACACAGAGGCTAAGGAATCTGTGAGACTATAAGAAAAGATCTAAAATTCATATTACTGAGGTTCCAAAAAAAGGGAAAGGAGGGTCTTAATGTACTTAAAAGAACATACTTAAAAGAAAAATGGCTGAAAACTTCCCAAATTTGGCTAGAGACATAAACTTATAGGTTGAAGAAGCTAAGTAGCACCAAACAAGGCAAGCCCAAAGAAATTTATATCTAGACACATCATAATTAAACTTTTAAACATTAAAGACATGGGAAAAATCTTGAAAACAGTGAAAGAGGAATTCCACCTTACCTATGAGAAAAAGTATTTTGAGTAATGGGAGATTTTTTTAAAATCAGAAACCTGGAGGATAGAAGGAACTAGCATATTTTCCAAGGGCTAAAGGAAAGATCGGTTATCCTGGAATTCATTACCAATACAGATAATCTAGGAATGAAGGGGAAATGAAGGCATTCTCAGATGAAGAAATACTATGACAATTCGTCAGTAGAAAACCTACCCAAAATAGGATGGTTAAAGGAAGTTCTCTAAAATACAATAAACAGGGGCGCCTGGGTGGCTCAGTCATTAAGCGTCTGCCTTCGGCTCAGGTCATGATCCCAGGGTCCTGGGATCGAGCCCCGCATCGGGCTCCTTGCTCCGCGGGAAGCCTGCTTCTCCCTCTCCCACTCCCCCTGCTTGTGTTCCCTCTCTCGCTCTCTCTCTCTCTCTGTCAAATAAATAAATAAAATCTTTAAAAAAATAAATAAATAAAATACAATAAACAGATCCGGGAGCAAGATGGCAGAGGAGTAGGAGACCTAAATTTTGTTTGGTCCCAGGAATTCAGCTAGATAGGTAACAAACCATTCTGAACACCTACGAACTCAATAGAAGATCGAAGAAAAGAATAGCAACAACTCTCTGAACAGAAAAGCGACCACTTCTGTAAGGTAGGACATGTGGAGAAGTGAATCCGAGGCGATATATGGGAAGATAGACAGCAGGGGGAGGGCACCTCCATCAGCCAGCTACCGGCAAGTGATAGAGCAGCGGAGCACAAAATTGGAACTTTTAGAAGTTTGCTCCACTGAGGGATGTCACTCCAGTGGCTAAGTGGGGAGTGGAACACTTGCTGGGACAGTGTGGTCTCAGGACCCTCAGGGTCACAGAAAGACCGGGGAGCCTGAGTACAGCAGAGCTCCCAGGTATTGGAGCAGGGAAGCTGGCTGCAGAGACGGAGCTGAGGAGTGGGCTCTCAGCTCGAGGTGGCCATAAACTGTGATCCGTGACACAGTTGGGCCACTGCTCTTCCAGCAGGGACCCAACAAGTGGCAGATCTGGGGAGACTCCCCTTCCTCTCCCAAGAGGAGTGGTGCAGGAGCTGGATTTGGAGACTCTAAACTGGGTCGTGTGCCGGAGATAGAAATGCTCGGTCAAAGGCCGGGTGAGCAGGGAGTCTGGCTGGAGACCGGGGAGACAGGAGTGATTGACTGCTTTTCTCTGGGAGTTCACTGAGGAATGGGGCCCTGAGTTCTCGGCTCCTCTGGGGCAGAGATTGGGAGGCCACCATTTTCACTCTCGTCCTCCAAAGCTGTAGGGAAAGCTTGCAGGGAACAAAAGCTCCCAAGAGCAAACTCGAGCAGATTACGTAGTCTGGCCTCCGGCAAGGGCGGTGCAATTCCACCTCAGGCAAAGACATTTGAGAACCACTGCAAAAGGCCCCTCCCCCAGAGGATCCACAAGAACAGCGAGCCAAGACCAAGTTTACTGATCAATGAGAATGGCAGAACTCCAGCGCTAGGGGAATACAGCACATAGAATTCATGGCTTTTTTTCCCCTGATTCTTTAGTCTTTCAAAGTTAAATTTTTCTTTTTCTTTTTTTTTCTTTTTCTGTTTTTTTTAATTTTTAATTTTCCCTTCTTCAACCAACATCTTATCAATCCCTTTTTTAAAAATCTTTTTTATTTTTCAGTTCTAGAGTCACATTCTATCCCTTCATTGTAGTTAACCTTATTTTTGGTATATATATATAAGTTGTTCTCTCGTTAAAATTTTGGGATACAGTTTCTTCTAACACCAAAATATACCTTAAATCTCTAGCGTATGGCTTTGATCTAGTCTTCTGCCTGATCAAATTCTCTCCTTTTTTAAAAATTTCTCTTCCTTCTTTTCTCAACCAACTTATCTTATCAATTCCTTTTATAAAATCTTTTATAATTTTCATCTTTACAGTCATATTCCATCCCTTTATCGTATTTACCCTTATTTAGGTACATATACAGCTTTTTCTTTCTTTAAAATTTTGGCAGGCAGATTTGTCTGACACACCAAAATACACCCAAAATCTAGTGTGTGGCACTGATCTATTCACCAGCCTGATCATATTAACTTTTTTTTCTTTTTCTTTTTTTTTCTTTTCCTTTCTCATTTTTCTTTTCTTTTTTATTTTTTCTTTCTTTCCCTTTCTTTTTGCCCGGTTTCAGGTCTCTTCTAATTTGTTTAGTGTATATTTTTCTGGGGTCATTGCTACCCTGTTAGCATTTTGTTCTCTCATTCATCTATTCTCCTCTAGACAAAATGACAAGATGGAAAAAAATCACCTCAACAAAAGAACAAGAGGCAGTACCAACTGCCAGGGACCTAATCAATATGGACATTAGTAAGATGTCAGAACTAGAGTTCAGAATGATGATAATAAAGATACTAGCTGGGCTTGAAAAAAGGATGGAAAACACTAGAGAAACCCCTTCTGGAGAAATAAAAAAAAACTAAAATCTAACCAAGTCAAAATCAAAAAGGCTATTAATGAGGTGCAATAAAAAATGGAGCTCTAACAGCTAGGATAAATGAGGCAGAACAGAGAATTACTGATATAAAAGACCAAATGATGGAGAATAAAGAAGCTGAGAAAAAGGGAGATAAACAACTACTGAATCAGGAGGGCAGAATTCGAGAGATAAGTGATACCATAAGATGAAACAATATTAGAATAATTGGGATCCCAGAAGAAGAAGGGGGGGCAGAAGGCATATTGGAGCAAATTATAGCAGAGAACTTCCCTAATTTGGGGAAGGAAACAGGCATCAAAATCCAGGAGGCACAGGGGACACCCTTTGTCAATAAAGATAGGTCAATACCCCGACATCTAATAGTAAAACTTATGAGTCTCAGAGACAAAGAGAAAATCCTAAAAGCAGCTCAGGACAAGAAGTCTGTAACCTACAATGGTAGAAACATTAGATTGGCAACAGACCTATCCACAGAGACCTGGCAGGCCAGAAAAGACTAGCATGATATCTTCAGAGCACTAAATGAGAAAAATATGCAGCCAAGAATACTATATCCAGCTAGACTGTCACTGAAAATGGAAGGAGAGATAAAAAGCTTCCAGGACAAACAAAAACTAAAGGAATTTGCAAACACGGAGCCAGCCCTACAAGAAATATTGAAAAGGGTCCTCTAAGCAAAGAGAGAGCTTAAAAGTAACATAGACCAGAAAGGAACACAGACAATATACAGTAACAGTTACCTTACAAGCAACACAATGACACTAAATTCATATCTTTCAATAGTTACCCTGAATGTAAATGGGCTAAATGCCCAGATCAAAAGACACAGGCTATCAGATTGGATAAAAGAACAAGATCCATCAATATGCTGTCTGCAAAAGACACATTTTAGACCCAAAGACACCCCCAGATTGAAAGTGAGCTGGTGGAAAACAATTTACAATGCTAATGGACACCAAAAGAAAGCTGCGGTGGCAATCCTTATATCAGACAAATTAGATTTTAAACCAAAGACTATTTATAATAAGAGATGAGGAAGGACACTCTATCATACTTAAAGAGTCTATTCAACAAGATCTAACAATTATAAATAACTATGCCCCTGAGTGGGAACAGCCAATTATGTAAGCCAATTAATAACAAAAGCAAAGAAACATATCGACAACAATACAATAATAGTGGGGCACCTTAACACCACCCTCACTGAAATGGCAGATCATCTAAGCAAAAGATCGTCAAGGAAATAAAGACTTTAAATGACACACTGGAACAAATGGACTTCACAGATATATTCAGAACATTCCATCCCAAAGCAACAAAATACACATTCTTCTTGAGTGCCCATGGAATGTTCTCCAGATCACATCCTAGGCCACAAATCAGGTCTCAACTGGTACCAAAAAGGTGGGATCATTCCCTGCATATTTTCAGACCACAACGCTTTGAAACTGGAACTCAATCACAAGAGGAAAGTCAGAAAGAACTCAAATACATGGAGGCTAAAGAGCATCCTACTAAAGAATGAATGGGTCAACCAGGAAATTAAAGAAGAATTTAAAAAATTCATGGAAACCAATGAAAATGAAAACACAACTGTTCAAAATCTTTGGGATGAGGCAAAGGCAGTCCTAAGAGGAAAGTATATAAAAATACAAGCTTTTCTCAAGAAACAAGAAAGGTCTCAAATACACAAACTAACCCTACACCTAAGGACCTGGAGAAAGAATATCGAATAAAGCCTAAACCCAGCAGGAGAAGAGAAATAATAAAGATCAGAGAAGAAATCAATGAAATAGAAACCAAAAGAACAGTAGAACAGATCAACAAAACCAGGAGCTTGTTCCTTGAAAGAATTAATAAGATTGATAAACCATTGGCCAGACATATCAAAAAGAAAAGAGAAATGACCTAAATAAATAAAATCATGCATGAAAGACGAGAGATCACAACCAACACCGAAGAAATACAAACAATTATAAGAACATATTATGAGCAACTCTATGCCAGCAAATTAGATAACCTGGAAGAAATGGATGCATTCCTAGAGATGTCTCAACTACCAAAACTGAACCAGGAAGAAATAGAAAACCTGAACAGACCTATAACCACTAAGGAAATTGAAGCAATAATCAAAACTCTCCCAAGAAACAAAAGCCCAGGGCCAGATGGCTTCCCTGGGGAATTCTACCAAACATTTCAAGAAGAATTAGTACCTATTCTTCTGAAACTGTTCCAAAAAATAGAAATGGAAGGAAAACTTCCAAACTCGTTTTATGAGGCCACCATTACCTTGATCCCCAAACCGGACAAAGACCCCATCAAAAAAGAGAATTATAGACCAATATGCCTGATGAACATGGATGCAAAAATTCTCATCAAAATACTAGCCAATAGGATCCAACAGTACATTAAAAGGATGATTCAACATGACCAAGTGGGATTTATCCCTGGGCTGCAAGGTGGGTTCAACACCCACAAAGCAATCAATGTGATACAATACATTAACAAAAGAGAAAACAAGAACCATATGATCCTCTCAATACATGCAGAAAAAACATTTGACAAAGTATAGCATCCTTTCTTGATCAAAACTCTTCAGAGTATAGGGATAGAGGGTACATACCTCAATATCATAAAAGCCATCTTGAAAAACCCACAGCGAATATCATTCTCAATGGGGAAAAATTGAGAGCTTTCCCCCTAAAGTCAGGAACACGGCAGAGATATCCACTATCACCACTGCTATTCAACATAGTAGTAGAAATCCTAGCCACAGCAATCAGGCAACAAAAAGAAATAAAAGGCGTCCAAATCGGCAAAGAAGTCAAACTCTCACTCTCTGCAGATGATATGATACTTTATGTGGAAAACCCAAAAGACTCCACCCCAAAACTGTTAGAACTCATACAGGAATTCAATAAAGTGGCAGGATATAAACTCAATGCACAGAAATCAGTGGCATTCCTATACACCCACAACAAGACAGAAGAAAGACAAATTAAGGAGTCGATCCCATTTACAATTGCACCCAAAACCATAGGATTCCTAAGAATAAATCTAACCAAAGAGGCAAAGAATCTGTACTCAGAAAACTATAAAATAATCATGAAAGAAATTGAGGAAGATACAAAGAAATGGAAAAAACTTCCATGCTCATGGATTGGACGAACAAATATTGTGAAGATGTCAATGCTACCTAGAGCAATCTACACATTCAATGCAATCCTTATCAAAATACCATCCACTTTTTTCAAGAAATGGAACAAATCCTCCTAAAATTTGTATGGAACCAGAAAAGACCCCGAATAGCCAGAGGAATGTTGAAAAAGAAAAGCAAAGCTGGTGGCATCACAATTCCGGACTTCAAGCTGTATTACAAAGCTGTCATCATCAAGACAGTATGGTACTGGCACAAAAACAGACACATAGATCAGTGGAACAGAATAGAGAGCCCAGAAATGGACCCTCAACTCTTTGGTCAACTAATCTTTGATAAAGCAGGAAAGAATGTCCAATGGAAAAAAGACAGTCTCTTCAACAAATGGTGTTGGGAAAATTGGACAGCCACATGCAGAAGAATGAAACTGGACCATTTCCTTACACCACACACAAAAATAGACTCCAAATGGTTGAAAGACCTCAGTGTGAGACAGGAGTCCCTCAAAGTCCTAAAGGAGAACACAGGCAGCAACCTCTTCGACCTCAGTCGCAGCAACTTCTTCCTAGAAACATTGCCAAAGACAAGGGAAGCAAGGGCAAAAATGAACTATTGGGACTTCATCAAGATAAAAGCTTTTGGGGTGCCTGAGGGGCTCATTCATTAGGCATCTACCTTCAGCTCAGGTCCTGACCCCAGGGTCCTGGGATTGAGCCCTGCATCAGGCTCCCTGCTCAGCGGGAAGCCTGCTTCTCCCTCTCCCACTCCCCCTGCTTCTGTTCCTTCTCTTACTAACTCTCTCTCTCTGTTCAGTAAATAAATAAAATCTTAAAAAAAAAAAGATAAAAAGCTTTTGCATAGCAAAGGAAACAGTCAACCAAACCAAAAGACAACCGACAGAATGGGAGAAGATATTTGCAAATGGCATATCAGATAAAAGGCTAGTATCAAAAATCTATAAAGAACTTATCAAACTCAACACCCAAAGAACAAATGACCCAATCAAGAAATGGGCAGAAGAAACGAACAGATATTTTTCCAAAGACAAGCCAATGGCCCACAGACACATGAAAAAGTGCTCAACATCGCTCAGCATCAGGAAATCCAAATCAAAACCTCAATGAGATACCACCTCACACCAGTCAAAATGGTAAAATTAACAAGTCAGGAAACGACAGATGTTGGCGAGGATGTGGAGAAAGGGGAACCCTCCTACACTGTTGATAGGAAAGGAACCTGGTGCAACCACTCAGGAAAACAGTATGGAGGTTCCTCAAAAAGTTGAAAATAGAGCTACACTACAACCCAACAATTGCACTACTGGGTATTTACCCCAAAGATACAAATGTAGGGATCTGAAGGGGTACGTGCACCCCAATGTTTATAGCAACAATGTCCACAATAGCCAAACTATGGAAAGAGCCAAGATGTCCATCGACAGATGAATGGATAAAGAAGATGTGGTATATATACACAATGGAATATTATGCAGCCATCGAAAAAACAAAAAACAAAAAACAAAAAAACGAAATCTTGCCATTTGCAATGATGTGGATGGAACTAGAGGGTATTATGCCAAGCAAAATAAGTCAATCAGAGAAAGACATATGATATGTATCATATGATCTAACTGATAGGAGGAATTCTTAATCTCAGGAGACAAACTGAGGGTTGCTAGAGTGGTGGGGGGTGGGGGAATGGGGTGGCTGGGTGATAGACATTGGAGAGGGTATGTGCTATGGTGAGCACTATGAATTGTGTAAGAATGATGAATCACAGACCTGTACCTCTGAAACAAATAATACATTATATGGAAAAAAAAAAGATAGTAGGATGAGAAAAATGAAGGGGGGGAGTCAGAGGGGGAGACGAACCATGAGAGACTATGGACTCTGAGAAACAAACTGAGGGTTCTAGAGGCGAGGGGTATGGGGGGATGTGTTAGCCTGGTGATGGGTATTAAAGAGGGCACTATTGAATGGAGCACTGGGTATTCTATGCAAACAATGAATCATGGAACACTACATCAAAAACTAATGATGTAATGTATGGTGATTAACTTAACATAATAAAATTTAAAAATAGATAAATAAATAAATAAAATACAATAAATAAAGAATCTCTGGAACATCAAAGAGAAAATAATGCACTATGCAAAATTATGGCTAAATAATGAGGATTCTGGCTTCTAGTAACTAAATCTATTTGTGATTTTTTCAGTTCTTACCATAGGTAATTACTTAGCAGGTCTCATGGTGTAAAGCTTTACCTTCCACAATAGGCTTGGTGCACTTCAGTTTCTTTTCTTTTCTTTTTTTTTTTTTTTGATTTTATTTTATTATGTTATGTTAGTCACCACACAGTACATCATTAGTTTTTGATGTAGTGTTCCATGATTCATTGTTTCGTATAACACCCAGTGCTCCATGCAATATATTCCCTCCTTAATACCCATCACCCTGCTAACACATACCCCCCTCCCATCCCCTCCAAAACTCTCAGTTTGCTTCTCAGAGTCCATAGTCTCTCATGGTTTGTCTCTTCCTCTGGCTTCCCCCCTTCATTTGCCCTTCTTTCTCCTGATGTCCTCCATGCTATTCCTTATGTTCCACAAATAAGTGAAACCATATGATAATTGACTTTCTCTGCTTGATTTATTTCACTTAGCATAATCTCCTCTAGTCCCATCCATGTTGATACGACAGTTGATTATTCATCCTTTCTGATAGCTGAGTAATATTCCATTGTATATGTGAATCACATCTTCTTCAGTCGACCTTCAGTTGAAGGTCATCTCAGCTCTTTCCACAGTTTGGCTATTGTGGACATTGCTGCTATGAACATTGGGGTGCATATGTCCCTTCTTTTCACTACAACTGTGTCTTTGGTGTAAATAACCAGTAGTGCAATTGCTGAGTCATAGTGTAGCTTTATTTGTAATTTTTTTGAGGTCCCTCAACACTGTTTTCCAAAGTGGCTGTACCAACTTGCATTCCCACCAACAGTATAAGAGGGTTCCCCTTTCTCCACAAACTTCTCCAACATTTTTTGTTGTGTCTTGCCTTGTCGATTTTTGTCATTCTAACTGGTGTAAGGTGGTATGTCAATGTGGTTTTGACCTGAATGTCCCTGATGGCTAATGATGAGGAATATTTTTTCATGTGTCTGTTAGCCATTTGTATGTCTTCTTTGGAGAAGTGTCTGTTCATGTCTATTGCCCATTTACTGACTTGATTCTTTATTTTTTCAGTCTTACATTTGAGAAGTTCTTTAAAGATCTTGGATACCAGCCCTTTGTCTGTAGTGTCATTTGCATATATCTTCTCCCATTCTGTGGGTTGCTTCTTTGTTTTGTGACTTTTTCCTTTGCTGTGCAGAAGCTTTTTATCTTGATGAAGTCCTAAAAGTTCATTTTCGCTTTTGTTTCCCTTACCTTTTGGGAAGTGTCTTGAAAGAAGTTGTTGTGGCCAATGTCAAAGAGGTTACTGCCTATATTCTCCATCTGTTCTCCTCTAGGATGGATTCCTGTCTCACATTGAGGTCTTTCATCCACTTTGAGTTTATCTTTGTGAATCGTGTTAGATAATGGTCCAGTTTCATTCTTCTGCATGTGGCTGTCCAATTTTCCCAGCACCATTTATTGAAGAGACTGCCTTTTTTCCATTGCATGTTTTTTCCTGCTTTGTCAAAGATTATTTGACCATAGAGTTGAGGGTCCATATCTGGGTTCTCTATTCTGTTCCATTGGTCTATATGTCTGTTTTTGTGCCAGTACCATGCTGTCTTGGTGATCAAGGCTTTGTAATATAGCTCAAAATCAAACAACTTGATGTCCCAGCTTTGTTTTTCTTTTTCAGCATTTCCTTGGCAATTCGGGATCTTTTCTGATTCCATACTAATTTAATACAAATTTTAGGATTGTTTGTTCCAGCACTTTGAAAAATGCCGTTTGAATTTTGATCGGGATGGCATTGAAGGTATAGATTGCTCTGGGCAGCATAGACATTTTAACAATGTTTATTCTTCTGATCCATGAGCATGGAATTTCTTTCCATATTTTTGTGTGTTCTTCGATTTCTTTCATTCTGTAGTTCCTAGAGTATAAATCATTTACCTCTTTGGTTAGGTTTATTCCAAGGTATCTTACGGTTTTTAGTGCTATTGTAAATGGAATTGGTTCTCTAATTTCTCCTTCTACTGTTGCATTGTTAGTGTATAAGAAAGCAATTTCTGTGCATTGATTTTGTATCCTGCCGCATTACTGAATTGCTGAATGAGTTCTAGTAATTTGGGGGTGGAGTCTTTGGTTTTTCCACATGAAGTATCATGTCATCTGTGAAGAGAGTGTGACTTCTTCTTTGCCAATTTGAATACGTTTTATTTCTTTTTGTTGTCTGATTGCTGTTGCTAGGACTTCTAGTACTATGTTGAACAGTAGTGGTGAGAGTGGGCATCCCTGTCTTGTTCCTGATCTTAAGGGAAAGGCTCTCAGCTTTTCCCTATTGAGAATGATATTTGCTGTTGGCTTGTCATAGGTGGTTTTTATGATGATGAGGAATGTTCCCTCTATCCCTACACTCTGAAGAGTTTTAATCAGGAAAGGATGCTGTATTTTGTCAAATGCTTTTTCTGCACAACTGAGAGGATCATATGGTTCTTCTCTCTCCTCTTACTAATGTGTTCTATCACATTGATTGATTTGTGAATGTTGAACCACCCTTGCATCCCAGGGATAAATCCCACTTGGTCGTGGTGGATGATCCTTTTAATGTACTGTTGGATCCTATTAGCTAGGATTTTGTTGAGAATTTTGGCATCCATATTCATCAGGGATATTGGTCTGTAATTCTCCTTTTTTGATGGGGTCTTTGCCTGGTTTTGGGATCAAGGTAATGCTGGCCTCATAGAATGAGTCTGGAAACTTTCCTTCTGTTTCTATTTTTTGAAACAGCTTCAGAAGAATAGGTATTATTTCTTCTTTGCATGTTTGGTAGAATTCCCCAGGGAATCCATCAGGCTCTGGACTCTTGTTTTTTGGGAGGTTTTTGATAACTGCTTCAATCTCGTTACTGATTATTGGTCTATTCATGTGTCTATTTCTCCTGTTTCAGTCTTGGTAGTTTATACGTTTCCCAGAAGGCATCCATTTCTTCCAGGTTACTTAATTTATTTGCATATAGTTCTTGATCATAATTTGTAAAAATTGTTTCTATTTCCTTGGTGTTAGTCGTGATCTCTCCCCTTTCAGTCATAATCTTCTTAATTTGGGTCCTTTCTCTTTTCTTTGGATATGTCTGGCCAGTGGTTTATCGATCTTACTAATTCTTTCAAAAAACCAGCTTCTAGTTTTGTTATGCTCTGCTGTATTTCTGGTTTCTAATTCATGGATCTCTGCTATAATCTTAAATATTTCTCTTCTAATGCGTGGCTTATGCATCGTTTGTTGTTTTTTCTCCAGTTCTTTAAGGTGTAAAGATAGTTGGTGAATTTGGGATTTTTTAAATTTTTTGAGTGAGGCTTGGATGGCTATGTATTTCCCCCTTAGGACCACCTTTGCAGTATCCCATAGGTTTTGGACTGATGTGTTTTCATTCTCACTGGATTCCATGAGTTGTTTAAGTTCTTCTTTGATTTCCTGGTTGACCCAAACATTCTTAAGCAGAGTGGTCTTTAGCTTCCAAGTGTTTGAATTTCTGCGAAATTTTTTCTTGTGATTGAGTTCCAGTTTTAAAGCATTATGGTCTTAGAAAATACAGGGAATAATCTCAATCTTCTAGTATCAGTTGAGACCTGAGTTGTGACCAGTATGTGGTCTATTCTGGAAAAAGTTCCATGTGTGTTTGAGAAGAATGAGTATTTTGTTGTTTTAGGGTGGAATGTTCTGTGTATATCTATGAGGTCCATCTGGTCCAGTGTGTCATTCTTTGTTGTTTCTTTGTTGATTTTCTGCTTAGATGTTTATTTGTTCATTTTCTGTTTAGATGATCTGTCTATTGCTGAGAGTGGAGTAGGTCTTCTTTCTTTGTTGATTTTCTGCTTAGATGATCTGTCTATTGCTGAGAGTGTAGTATTGAGGTTTCCTACAATTAATGTATTATTATCAATATGACTCTTTATTTTGGTTAACATTTGGCTTATGTAGATGGCTGCTCCCATGTCGGGGGGCATAGATACTTATAATTGTTAGATCTTCTTGTGGGATAGACCCTTTAAGAATGATATAGTGTCCTTCTGTGTCTCTAACTACAGTCTTTAGCTTAAAATCTAATTTGTCTGATATGAGAATTGCTACCCCAGCTTTCTTTTGAGGTCCATTTACACGGATGGTGGATCTCCATCCCTTCATTTTCAGTCTGGATGTATCTTTAGGTTCAAAATTAGTTTCTTATAGATAGCATATGATGGGTCCTGTCTTTTTATCCAATCTGCAACCCTGCACCATTTTATGGGAGCATTTAGGCCATTCACATTGAAGTGATTATTGAAAGATATGAATTTATTGTCATCATGTTGCCTGTAAAGTCCTAGTTTCTATAGATTGTTTCTGTAAATTTCTGTTCTATATCACTCTTGGGGTCTTTCTCCTTTTATAGAACACCCTTTAATATTTCTTGCAGGGCCGGCTTAGTGGTCACATATTCTTTTAGTTTCTGCTGGTCCTGGGAGCTCTGCATCTCTCCTTCCATTCTAAATGACAGCCTTGACAGATAGCGTATTCTTGGCTGCATGTTCTTCTCATTTAGTACCCTGACTATGTCTTGCCAGGCCTTTCTGGCTTGCCAGGTCTCTGTGGATAGGTCTGACATTATTCTGATGTTCCACCCTCTGTACATAAGGAATCTCTTCTCCCTAACTGCCCTTAAGATAGTTTCCTTGGTTCTAGAATTTGCAAGTTTTACTATTGCATCCTGTGGCGTTGGTCTGTTCTCCTTGATCTTGGGAGGGGTCCTCTCTGCCTCTAGGACACAAATGCTTATTTCATTCCCCAGATTAGGGAAGTTCTCAGCTATGATTTGCTCAAGTATATCTTTTGTCTTCTCTCTCTCCACCCCCTCAGTGATCCCAATAATTCTGACATTGGAATGATTCATGGCATCACTTATTTCCCTAATTCTGTTTTCATGGATTTTAAGCTGTTTCTCCCAGGCTTCCTCTTTTTCTTTCTTTTCTATCAGTTTTTCTTCTAGATCACTAATTTTTTCTGCCTCATTTACCCTAGCTATTAAAATATTTAGATTAGATTGGATCTCATTGATAGCATTCTTAAATTCTGCCAGTTCAGCTCTCATTTCTGCCCTTAGAGACTCTCTGTTGCCATTAATTGATTTCTCCATTCTAGCTATCATCTTCATAACTGTTACCCTGAAGTCTATTTCTGACTTCTTGCTTATATTGATATCCATTAGGTCTGCAGGAGAGGAAATTGTCTCTGGGTCTTTTCTTTGTTGGGAGTTCCTCCTCTTAGTCATCCTGTTGAATTGTGGTTGAGCGGATGTACAGTCAAAAATATCAATCACGATCTAGGCAAGGTGCACCCTGGGAAAGTTCAGAGCATTTGGAAGCCACTACCAAAAAAATCCAGCCAAAATGAGACCCAAGAATAAGATTTATAAATTACAAAATTAAAAACAAACAAAACCTACAAAAAAACCCAAAAAACGACAAAAAACAAAAAACATTAAAAAGAGGGGGGGTGCAGAGAAGGTGGCTACAATTCCTTTTGTGGGCGAGGTAGAGTGTTTCAGCTCTTCCTGGTTGTATTTTGTTCTCTCTGTCAGAGAGCAGTACTTTCCAGAGATACAGTGAAATTAAAACTGGTATATATATAAAGGTAGTATTGATTAGGGAAAAAAGGACTACATTGAAGCTTTTATCTATATATATAAAAAGAAAAAGAAAAAAGTATATGTATGAAAAAGTTCAAGTTAAAACATTACTATGGAATATGTTGTATTAAATAAGTTGAAATGATAAGTAGGTAAAATTTAAAAAAAAATTAAATGGTTGAAATGATAAGTAAAATTAAAAAAAAAAACAGAAGGAGCATGAGAAAGAATTAAAAAAAGAGAGAGAGAGAAAAGCTGTATCTAAGAAATACACAAGCTGTGAGGCAACATCAGGAGCTTAATATACTAATTTTCCCCTGGTGTTGGGGTTTTACAGTTTTTTGGGGACCCTGGTGCTGTCCCCTTGTTCTTCCAGCTTGTCTTCTGGGGGAGGGGCTGGCCATGTTGTTTTTCAGTCAATCCTGCTTGGGTGAAGTTGCCCTGCCCCCTACCAAGGGGCTGGGCTCTGTGGAAACTGGTTTTTTGGGCTTTTGTTCTCTGGCAGCTTTTGTTCTCTGGCAGCTTTTTGTGCCTTTTTGGAGGGTCAGAGAAAGGGAAAATGTCTGCAACCAGACCTCCGCCCCAGAGGAGAGAAGCCACAGTCTGCTCCTCTCTGAATCCTCCAGAACACACAATCTCCCTTTCTGTAAGCTCCACTGAAAACGCAGCCTCCCACAGGCAGTCCACGCCCCCAGCGATCCTCTCAGCGGTGGACCCAGGCCCCTGCTTTTCTCTGCCCCCTGTGCCACTAAAACTGTGAGCGATCCAGACTAGGCGGGCCAGGCCTTGGTGGGAGCAGTGGCCGGCCCTGGGGTCTGTGGGCACAGTTCCAAGCCTGGTCTCTTTGGTGTGGGTGTGGGCACAGGCAGTGGCTGGTGGCGTTGCCACTGCCCGGTCCCAGCATTTGCCCCTTAAGCCCCTGTGTTCTGCTTGAGCACTGTTATCAGTCCCTTCCCGTCCCTTGGCCACCACTCACCAAGCTATCACTGGTCCCCAGGCACAGGACTCTTTTGCACTGGGATTACCTTCCAAAGGCTAACTTCTGGCAGTTCCCTTCCCCTTCTGTTTATCCTCTGACATATGTCCAAGCAATTCCAACTCTTTCGTACCTCTCAACTGATGATCCTCTGCCCCCATAGAGATCCAGACGTATAATCTTATATCTCAGGCTCATTTTGTGGGTGTTCAGAGTGGCTTGGTAGATAACTAGCTAAATTCAGGGGACCAGTTGAAACAGAGTCCCCACTCCTCTGTCATCTTTCACACTTCAGTTTCTAAAGAGAATTGAAATCAAGGAGTCAGCCTTCCATGGCTGGCCATGCTTTTGGACACATTTTCATTCCTGGCCCAGGCATCTTTATTTATAGTTTCTTTTATCTAAGACCTTGGGAAGAAGTCTTCTTCAGATGCCTATGTGAAGCCTTCTTATCAGAAGGAGGAGGGGTAAACTTGAAGACACTTTTCCCCACTCTCAGTACTCAGTACTACCCCTTCCTCCTCCCTGCCCTGTAACCAGTCTCAGGGCCCATAAAATCACATTAACCTTTTGTTTGAGACAACCCCCATATCTCTGTGATCCACTTGAACCCCAACCAGTGCAACATTGAATAGGGGAAAATACACTTGGGGGAAATATGGTGGTTTTTTTTTTAGACTCTTGCTTATACCATCACAGTAAGTAATTAAAGACTTCCCTGAGACTTTCATTTTTGTCTTGTTATTTTTAATGGCTACTTTGACACCTGACAGCTTAGCAGTCTCTGACTCAGCTGAGCGCCTGACAAATATAATAGACTGTCCTCCACTTGAGTTTTCTAAGTTATGTTGATCAAAGCAAGAATTCTAACACTTTCTGATGTGTTTCTAAATAAATGTGGAGGAAATATTTAAGACAGTTACAAACAGGGAAGGGCATGGGATGTAAAGTTTCTATATTTCATTTGAACTGGTAAAATGACACCAGAAGACTGTAATAAGAATAGATATATAATCTAATAACTAAAACAACTATTTTAAAAAGCTATATAAAGAAATACATTAAAAAAACTCAATAAATCAGAAGAGAATTCTAAAGAATGCACAAGTAACTCAGAGGAAGATAGCAAAAGAATCAGAGAAACAAGAAACAGAGCAAACAGAAAACAAAAAATAAAATGGAAAACTTAAGCACTAAAATATCACTAATCACATTAAATATAAATGGTCTATATATAGCACTTAAGAGACATAATTTGTCATTGTAGTTAAAAACATAAGTGAACTAAAACAAAACAAAAGGGGCACCTGGGTGGCTCAGTCAGTTAAGTGTCTGCCTTCAGCTCAGGTCATGATCCCGGAGTCCCTGCTCATCAGGTCATCTGCTTCTCCCTCTACCCCTCACCCAGATCATGCTTTCTCTCTCTCTCTCAAATAAATAAATAAAATCTTTTAAAAAATAAAACAAAAATGACTGAGCTATTTACTACCTACAAGAAATTCAATTCAAATATAATGATAAAGGCAGATAGAAAATAAAAGAATGAAAAAAGATACACAAAAATTAATAAAAAATTCAAAGTAGCTATATTAATATCAGATAAGATATTAATAAACTTACTAGAGCAAATAAGCTTACTAGAGACAGAGAAGGAGATTATATAAAGATGAAATGGTCAATCTGCAAAGAAGACATAGCAATTTTAAATATGTATGCACCAAACAAAAAATATAAAATATATGAAACAAAAACTGATAGAAGAAAAAGGAGAAATAGACAAATCTACAATTATAATTGGAAGCTTCAACATCTTGTTCCCAATAATTGCTAAAACAGCTAGACAGAAAATCATCAAGAATATATCAGAAGTCAACAACTCCATCAACAGACAGGATCTAATCAATGTTTATTGAACACATTAACTAACAACAGAAGTACTCATGGAATATGTATTAAGATAAACCATGTCTGGGCCACAGGCAAACCTGAACAAATTTAAAATAATTGAAATTATGCAGGATGTTCTGTGAATGCAATGAAATCAAACTCAAAATTAAAGACAGAAAAAAAATCTCCAAATGCTTGGGAACTGAAAAGCATATTTCTTAATAATAACTTTATCAAATAGGAAACCTCAAGGAAAATATGAATGAAAGTAAAAATGCAATTTTAGAAAAAAGAATAAAATGTTAGGAATCAGTCTACTTGATTTCAAGACTATTATGTATCTACAGTAATCAAGACTGTGTGTAATTGGTGGGAAGGAAAGACACACAAATCAATGGAAAAAAATATAAAGAACCCAGAAATTGGGGCACCTGGATGTCTCAGTAGGTTAAACATCTGCCTTCAGCTCAGGTCCTGGGATCGAGCCCCACATTGGGCTCCCTGCTCAGGTGGGAGCCTGCTTCTCTCACCCCCCTACCCCCGTCAAATAAATAGATAAAATCTTTAAAAAAAAAAAACAACCCAGAAATAGATCTGATAAGCCCAACTAATTTTTGACAAAGTTTTTAAAAAGCAATTCAATAGAGGAAAGAATCTTTTCAACAAATGGTGCTAGTGTAATGGATATCCTTAGGCAAAAAGATGAACCTCATTTAGTCTTATATTTTATAAAAAAATTAATTCAAAATGGATCATTTTACATAAATGTAAAATTATAGAATGTTTAGAAAAAAATGCAGGATAAAATATTTAGGAACTTGGACTAGACACTTAGACTTGACACAAAGCGTGTCCTATAAAAGGAAAAAATTGATAAATTGAACTTCACAAAACTAAAACTTTTGCTCTATGACAATGATGTAAAGCAAGCTGTGGAATGGGAGAAATTATTTGCAAACCGCATTTCAGTCACAGGATAGTATCTAGATCTACAAAAATTTCTCACAACTCAACAGCAAAACAAACAAAAACAAATTGAACGTGGACATGAGATATGACAAGACATTTCACCAAAAAAGATAAATATGACAAAAAAGTACATGAGAAAATGTTTATTAACTGTGAGGGCAATACAAATTAAAATAAGATACCACCACCACTTACAATAAGATACCACTATAAACCTATCAGGATGGCTAAAATTAAAAAATGATAGCAATACCATATGCTGCCAAGGGTGCAGAGAACATGGATCATTATTCATACATTTCTGGAGAGAATGTAAAGTGGTATAGTCATTCTGGAAAACAATTTTAAGAAGGAAAGAGAAAAGCAAAGAAAAGAGAGGAGAGGAGAAGAGAAAAAGATACAAGGAAAGAAAATTAAGCAGGCAACTACCCTATGACTCAGAAGTTGTACTCCTGTGCATTATCCTAGAGGAATAAGATTTATGTTCACACAAAAACCCATACACCAACATCAGTCACAAGCTTTATTTATAATAGCCAAAAAACTGGAAGCAATACAGATGTTCTTCAATAGGTAAATTGTTAAATAAGCTGTGGCACATCCATATCATGGAGTGGGACACTACTTGGCAATAAAAAGTTAAAAACTATTCATACATCCTACAACCTGGAATAATTGCCAGAAAATTATACTGAGTGAAAACTGCCAAACCCCAAAGGTTACATACTGCATGATTCCATTTATGTTATTTTTATTGGTTTTATTGAGGTATAATTCACATATCATACAATTCACTCATTTAACTGTATAGTTCAATGACTTTTGGTATATTTACAAAGGTGTGCCTCTATCACCATAATAATTTTAGAATATTTTCATTACCACCCAAAAAACCCTGTACCCATTACCCATTAGTCCATTAATGAACAACCCCCAAATCGTCATCTCTTCTAGCCCTAGAGAACCACTAACCTACTTCCTGTCTCTATAAATTTACTTACTCTGAACATTTTATATAAATGGAATCATAGGGTGCCTGGGTGGCTCAGTCGGTTAAGCATCTGCTTAAGCATTCGGCTCAAGTCATGATCCCAGGGTCCTGGGATCGAGTCCTGTGTTGGGCTCCCTGATCAGCAGGGAGTCTGCTTCTCCCTCTCCCTCTGCCCCTCCCCACTGCTCATGCTCTCTCTCTCAAGTGCTCTCTCTCTCTCTGATATAAATAAATAAAATCTTTAAAAATAAATAAATAAATAAATGGAAGCATAATATATTGTCCTTTATGACTATATTCACTTAGCACAATGTATTCAACTCTCATCCATTTAGTAGCATGTCTTAATATTTCATTTTTTATGGCTGAATAATTTTCCATTGTATGAATATACCACATCTTTTTCCAATTCTATTGAGACAAAATTGACATACGTTATTGTATAAGAAATGAAGACAAAAAAGGAAAAAAAATCTTGTGATGAGAACTCCTGGGATTTACTCTCTTAGCAACTTTCCAGTGTATCATACAGCAGTATCAGCTATAATCATTATGTTGTACATAACATCCTTACTACTTATTTATCTTGAAGTTTTTACTTTTTGACTAGCTTCCTTTAATTCTTTCTTCTCCCACCTTCCACCTCTAATAATCACAGGTTTGATTTCTTTTTCTTTCTTTTTTTAAATCCAGCTTTCTTTATTTTTTTCCTTTTTTTAAAATCTTATTTTATTATGTTATGTTAGTCACCATACAGCACATCATTAGTTTTTGATGTAGTGTTCCATGATTCATTGTTTTTGTATAACACCCAGTGCTCCATGCAATACATGCCCTCCTTAATACCCATCACTGGGCTAACCCATCCCCCCCCCCCCAAAACCCTCAGTTTGTTTCTCAGAGTCCATAGTCTCTCATGGTTCATCTCCCCCTCCAATTCCCGCCCCCCCTTCATTTTTCCCTTCCTTCTCTTTTTCTATGAGTTAGTGGGTTTCTTTGATTATTAATTTTTTTTTGTCTTTAGATTCCACATATAAGTGAGATAATAAAGTATTTGTCTTTCTCTGTCTTATATCACTTAGCATAATGCATCCAGGATTCATCCATATTGTCACAAATGGTAGGAATTCCTATTTTTTTATGGCTGGATAATATCCCATTCTTTATAGATACTACAACTTCTTTATCCATTCATCCATCAATGAATGAATAGGTTGTTTCCATGTTTTGGATTTTATAAATAATTCTGTGATGAGCATGGGGGTGCATATATCATCTCAAGATAGTGTTCCTTTTTCCTTTGGATGTATTCTCAAAAGTGGAATTGCTGGATCAGATGCTACTTCTATTTTTTCTCTTTTTTTGATGACCCTCCATACTGTTTTCCATAGTGCCTGTACCAATTTACAATCCCACCAATAGTCAGACAGTTTCCCTTTTCTCCACATCCAGCCAGCATTTGTTATCTCTTCATTTTTTGATGATGGCCATTCTAAAATGTGGGGGGTTATACTTCACTGTAGTTTGAATTTTCATTTCCCTAATAACTAGTAATGTTGAACATTTTTCATATACCTGTTGGCCTTTTGTATATTCTTTGGAGCAATGTCTATTTAGATCAGCTATTTTTAAATGGGTTATTTGGAGGGTTTTGGTTTTTCATTTTTTTTTTTTTTTTTTTGCTAATGAGTTCTTTATATATTTTGGATAGTAGCCCTTATCAGATATATGGTTTGCAATTTTTTTTTTCTAATTCTTTAGGTTGTTTTTTCACTTTGTTGATTCTTCCATTTGCTATGCAGAAACTTTTTAATTTGATGTAGTCCCACTTGTTTATTTTTTATTATGTTGCTTGTGCTTTAGGTGTCATCTAAAAAAAAAAAAAAAAAAACCACTACCATAGCACATGTCAAAGAGTTTGTTCCTATGCTATCTTCTAGAATTTCACATTTTCATGTCTTGCATTTAAGTCTTTAATCCATTTTGAGTTAACATTCATGAGTGAGGTAAAATATGGACTCACTTTCATTTACTTACATGCAAATATCCAATTATCCCAGCACCATATATTAAAGAGACTGTCTTTTCTCCATTGAGTATTCTTGGCTCCATTGGTGTATTCTTATTAAGTATTAGTTGACCCTATACGCTTGGATTAATTTTAGGCTCTCAATTCTGTTCCATTAGTCTATTTGTCTGTTTTTATGCCAGTACCATATAGTTTTGATGCCTCTAACTTTATAGTGTAGCTTCAAATCAGGAAGTGTAATGCTTCTTGCTTTCTTCTTCTTTCTCAAGATTTCTTTGACTATTCAATATCCTTTGTGGTTCCATATAAATTTTAGGAGTGTCTTTTCTACTTCTGTAAAAATTTGCCATTTGAATCTTGAATCTATAGATGGCTTTTGGTAGTACTGACATTTTAACAATATTAATTTTTCCAATGAACACAGGATAACTTTCCATTTATGTGTGTCTTCTTTGATTTCTTTCATCAATGAAGTTTTCAGAGTACAGATATATTTCATCTCCTTAGACAAATGTATTCCTAAGATTTTACTGGTTTTGATGCTATTTTAAATGTAATCAATTTCTTTATTTCTCTTTTAAAAAGTTTTTTTATGTATAAAAACACTACTAATTTTTGTATATTGATTTTGAGTCATGCATTTTACTAAATTTGTGGATTAGATCTAACAGATTTTTGGTTGAGTCTTCTGGATTTTCTGTATATAAAATTATGTCTTCTGCAAATAAAGACAATATTACTTCTTCCTTTCCAATCCTCATACCTTTTATTTATTTTTCTTGCCTAATTGCTCTAGTTAGGATTTCTAGTACTATTTTGACTGGGAGTCGTGAAAGAGGGAACTCTTGTCTTGTTCCTGATCTTAAAGGAAAAGCTTTCAACCTTTACTTTTGCGAGTGCTATTAGCTGTGGGTTTGTCTTACATGGCCTTTTTATGTTGGGATATGTTCATTCTGTGCCTAATTTGTTATGAGTTTTTGTCATGAATAGATGCTGAATATTGTCAAGTGCTTTTTTGTATTTACTGAGATGATAATATGATTCTTCTCTGTCATTCTATTAATGTGATCTATCACATACCTGCATCCTCAGGATAAATCCCACTTAATCATAGTGAATGATCTTGTGTTGCTTGTTGTGTTGCCTAATTTGTTTTGCTAGCATTTTATTGAGAATTGTTGCATATATATTCAGCAGAAATATTGGCCTATAGTTTTTTCCTCTGGTAGTATCCTCTTCGGGTTTTAGTTTTCAGGATAATGTTAGCCTGGTAAAATGAGTCTAGGAGAGTTTCTTACCCTTCAATTTTTTTGGAAGAGTTTGAAAAAGATTGTTGTTAATTCTTCCTTAAATATTTGATTAAATCCACCAGTGAAACCATCTGGCCCCATGCTTTTCATCACTGGGAGATTTTTGCTAACTGATTCAGACTCCGTACTAGTAATTAGCCTATTTAGATTTTCTACTTCTTCCTGATTCATTCTTGATAAGTTGTAGGTTTCCAATAATTTTTCCAATTCTTCTCACTTGTCTAATTTATTGGTGTATATTTGTTCATAATAGCCTCTTATGATCCTTTATATTTCTGTGGTATTAGTTGTAATGTGTCCTTTTTCATTTATAATTGTGTTGATTTGGGTCTTTCTCCCCCTTGGTTGATTTAGATAAGGGTTTGCCAATTTTATCTTGTCAAAGAATCAACTCCTACATTTGGTTAACATTTTTCTATTAATTTGTTTCTTTCTTTCTTTTTTTTTTTTTTTTTTTGTAGTTCCTTAAGACATGGAGTTAATATTGCTTATTTGAGACCTTTTTGCCTTTTATTGTAGGCTTTTATTGCTACAAACATTCCTCTTAAAACTTTTGCTTTATCCCATAAGTTCTGGTATATTGTGCTTCTCTTTTTTTTAAGAAACTTTTTATTTTCCCTTTGAGTTTTCTTTGATTTATTGATTGTTCAGGAGAGTGTTATTTAATTTCATGGATTTGTAATTTTTTTTTAAGTTTCCTATATTGATTTCTAGTTTCATGTGATTGTGTTCAGAGAACATATTTGGTATGATTTCAATCTTCTTGAATTTATTGATTTGTTTTGTGGCCTAACATAGTGTATCCTAGAAAAATGTTCCATGTGAGCTTGAGAAAAATGTGAATTCTGCTCTTAGTGGATAGAGTATTCTACATATGTCTCTTAGGTCAATTTGGTCTATAGTGTTCTTCAAATTGCTGTTTTCATATTGACTGTCTGTCTGAATGATTAATCCGTTGCTGAGAGTTCAGTATTAAGGTATCCAATTATTATCATATACTATTTCTCCTTTTAGCTGTTAGTTTTTGTTCTATATATTTAGGTGCTCCAATGTTGGTTGCAAAAATATTTACAAATGTTATATTTTCTTGATATATTGACCCTATTATCATGACCTTCTTTGTTCCTTTTTTCCATTTTTGGTTAAAGTCTATTTTGTCTGATATAGGTAAAGCTACCCCTGATTTTTTTTTTTTTTTTTTTGGTGTTTTATTTGTTACCATTTGTTTGAATGTTCTTTTCAATCCTTTTATTCTCAGTCTATGTGTGTCTTTAAGGCTAAGAGAGTCTCTTGTCAATAGCATATTGTTGGATTTTTTTTTTAATCCATTAAGCCATTCTTTTCCTTTCAATAGCAGAATTTAACCCATTTATATTTAAAGTAATTATTGATAGATAAAGACTTACTATTGTCATTTTGTTCATTGTTTCTTGGTTGTTTTGTAAATCCATTGTTCCTTTTTCTTATCCTGCTGGGTTTTGTGTATGTGTTTTAATGTCTTTAGTATCAGTATTCTTTAACTCCTTTATCATGTTTTTGTTGTTATTGTTGTTTTTAATTTTACTACGGAATTTTTACTTTTGGTGACCATGAAGCTTACATAAAATATCTTAAGCTTATAACATCCTATTTTTATTGATAAAAACTTAAATTTAATAGAATTTGTAAACTTTAAACCTTCATTCTTCATATTTTAGGTTATTGCTTTTATAATTTGTATGGTTTTTTGTGTATTGTATAACAATAAATTATTGTAGTTATGGCTGTTTTAATTATGTTTTTTTTCTTTTTTACTTTTAAACTAGAGTTTTAAGTGAATTATGCATTCTGTTACCATATTGCAGAATCTAACTATATCTATATATTTACCATTACCAGTTTGATTTGTGCTACCTCCTTGCTTTTGTGTTAATTAGTGTTCTTTTACTTCCACTCAAGGAACTCTCTTTAGGACTTCTTATAAGGCAGGTCTGGTTGTAATAAACTCCCTCAGATTTTTTTTTTTTTTTTTTTTTTTTTTGGATGAGGAAGATGTATCCCTTCTTTTGTTTCTCAAGGACAGCTTCCCCAGGTGTAGAACTCTTGGGTGACAGTAATTTTCTTTCAATATTTTTATTATGTCATTCCACTCTTTCCTGGTCTGAAAAGATTCTGTTGGGAAATCCAATAGTCTTATGTTCCTTTGTATGTAATTCTCTCTTTTCTCGGTTGTTCTTAACTTTTTTTTATTTTTAACTTTTTTTTTTTACATTTTTGGTCTTTAATTAAGCACATAAAACAACTATTTTATATATTTCTCCATGAACTTTTTGTGAAATTCAGATCACAGTGTATCATTTACAAATCTTTTGTCATTCTTCTTTCTTTTTAAAAATATATTTATTTATTTTAGAGAGAGAGAGCACAAGCAGGAGGGGCAGGGAGAGAGAGAGAATCTCAAGCAGCCCAACTCAGGGCTTGATCCCACAACCCTGAGATCATGACCTGAGCTGAAACCAAGAGTTGGATGCTTAACTGACTGTGCCACCCAGGGGCCACTGTCTTTCTTCTGATAATCTACACCATTTGCACAGTTCTTGAAAAAAACATCATCATCCTACTTTCCTTTAACTTTAAAGTTGGCCTGAGGCTGTGATGGGCCAGTGAGATTGAGAGGGTTTCCACTCAAAATGTTTTCCATATGTATTCTTTCTTCTTCAGCTTTCTCTTCTCGTTCCTTCCTGGACTGATCTTCAGCTCTTTCATTTTTATTTTTTTCTAGTTCTGCAAGAGGTGATACAGAATCATCATCATCACTCCCCTCTTCAAAATTTTCATTTTCATCTTCCTCATCTGTTGGAGGATCATCTGCATCAAGGTTGACAGCAGGAATCTGGTTTAAGCAAGACTTCTTTGACACTAAAGAGAAGATGGTATGTTCTTATGTTAGACAATCTCTATATTTCTCTCTTGCACCAACTCGCTTGCTCTCTTCCAGCTCTCTCCTACAGTCATGGTTCCAAGCTTCTTTGGGGGTATCCTAAATAGTTTGTCTATATTTTATCTTTGTATGAGAAGGTAGGTCTCTACTCAGGCTCTTCTTCTGAAGTTTATAGGTTTGCTTTGTCCAGTCAGCTCAGTTTGGATTTCTGGGTGTGTCTGCTGATAATGTCCTTGGGCATTTGGGTCCAGCTATCATTATCTATATTTGAGTGAGACATTTGTTTGAGCTCTGAGGATGAGGACTGGGGCTATATCACTCACTAAGAACAATTAGATAGGACTGCTGCTTGCTTCCCTACTAGTGAGGTTGGTTGTAGGATGACTTCCATGTTTGTCTAGATTCTCTGATCAGGCTTACCAAATGGTTGGGACTGAGTACTACATTCAGTAATAGATGAGGTTATGAGATAGCTTCCCTGCCCTGGCCAGGTGGTAGGATGTGTCTCAGGGCTTACATGGTTCATTGTTTGGGGATGCAAATCAGGCCAGAGTGTGTCTGATTTCCCTAGTCAACTGGGGTTACTGATTTTGCTCTGCAAATGGGGAAAGCCATGGGCTGTGCTGTCTGTTAAAATGCCACTGTTTATAGGCCTGTTGAATGGGCTATGCAGCTTCCCATGTGCTCTGGGTAGGCTCCCTGGCTGGACAGGCTGAAGGCTGTATTCAGTGATAAGAAGAACTACAAATTAGAATCCTTGCCTTGGCACAGTAAGATAAGAAGCTCTAATGCTGATCAAGCCCTTTGTTGTCTCAACTCAAGCTGACTACACCCCAAATACTCTGGCCAAAGAGGGATACTGACTTTGTTTTCTAAACTGTCTACTCTATTACTGCTAAGTTCCCTGATCAGAATGTGCCCCTGACTTGGTTCTGCATATGAGCAAAACAACTAGTTGGGATAACATTGGGCACTGCAGGTATGAACTCAGGTTTCCAAGACCCATGTGCTGATTGTTTGAACCCCACTTCCCCTTGTATGTCACAGTCAGATTCTCAGTGGTTGAGCCCCACAGATTTCTCTGCAATCCCTATAGTGCTAGACCAGAGTAGGGGCTCCCACAAAGTGACCCCAATGCTGGACAGGCAAGAAAGGTTGTGTCTTCTTCATTCTGCAGAGTAGACAGTTTAGAAAACTTCTCTAGGTTTGAGCACTGCTTGAAGACACAACTTCCAGCAGTTTTTGCCAGCCTTCTGATCAGTTGGGGCTGGAAAACACTCTTCACAGAGGATGAGGCTATGTCTTAGCTCCTTTGCCTGAGTGGGAGGGGGAGGGGCTACTCTAGGTCACTCTGAATTTCCAAAACAGATTCTCCACTTGGGAAGGGCCAGGAGCTACCTTCCTCATCCTTGGTTATGAATTAATCTACCATGGTGGATTGCCTGCCTAGGCATAGCACAAGAATTCATCATGCCCTGTACTGGCTTTCCTCTGAGTGAAATTAGCTCTGTCTGCCCACATATTGGTGGGAATATTACTGGGCAGTCCAGCTTCCAGGAGTTGTTATCAGCCCTTTTGGTCTATGGGACCAGAAGACACTCTCTACAGCAAGTGGGGTCTGTGATTCAGCTTCTTGCCTGGGCATGAATAAACTGCATTCTAAGTCCTTATTTAAGAATCCAAACCAGGCAGATCTAGACTCTGCTAAGTTTCCTGATCAGAATGTGCCCCTGACTTGGCTCTGCATATGAGCAAAACAACTAGTTGAGATAACATTGGGCACTGCAGGTATGAACTCAGGTTACCAAGACCCACGTGCTGATTGTTTGAACCCCACTTCCCCTTGTGTGTCACAGTCAGATTCTCAGTGGTTGAGCCCCATAGATTTCTCTGCAATCCCTATAGTGCTAGACCAGAGTAGGGGCTCCCACAAAGTGACCCCAATGCTGGACAGGCAAGGAAGGTTGTGTCCTCTTCATTCTCTTTTCCCACTGGAGGAACCTCTTGACATGATGTTTCACTGTCCTGGGAAGGGGCAATACAGTCAATGTGTAACTGCTTCTCTTACCCTCTAAAGCAGTCTACGATGGTCTCTGTCTTTTGGGGGGTGCCTTAGCCTCACCCCTATGTTCCAGAATTTTCTCAATGTTATTTTGTCTTGAGTAGTTGTTAGTTGTTCCTCTTTAGAGGGGGAGAAGAGTCAGGAATAACCTATTTCACCATCTTGATAATGTCCATATAATATTTTTTAAATGACAAATTTATAGAAATAAAGAACAGATTAGTTATTTCCAGGGATTATGAATAGGATAGGGTTGAGAGGGAAGTGAATATGGATATAAAAGAAAATATGAAGGATCCTTGTGATGATGGCAATGTACTGTATCTTGACTATTTCAGTATCAATATCCTGGTTGCAATAATGTAATATAATTGTGTAAGTTGATACCATTGGGGGGGAAATGAGTAAAGGCAATTTATCTGTATTATTTCTTACAACAATGCTTGAATCTACAATTATCCCAAAATAAAATAAAAGTAATAATATATGTACATAACAAATAAATATTTTTAAACTATAATTGTGCATACTTATTATATGAAAAAGGTGAAGGTTTCAAGAAAATAGATTGGGAAACTTGCAGCCAGGTAAGGGAAAAGGAAGCAAAGTGAAAGAAGCTACGCCACTAGAGAAATTCTCATGCAAGTCACAGCCCTAATACCTGGGCTCAGCAATACTGAGATTTCATTTATTATAGAATTATTATAATTGCTAATCATTATTATAATTAATTAGTTATATTATAAAATTATTGAATAAATTTCCTCCTCATACCTCACCACCATACCAGCAGGGCTCCACTATGACTAATAGTGGATTATAGCTGGAAGAATTGTAAGATACAGACTGTTTCTGTGTTAATGTAATTAAGGTATCCCAAGGTCAAGAGGAGATACAAAAACAGACACAAGAATTTGAAGCTTCTGGTCCCAAAAGCATTAGCAAATATTAAGCACAACCCACCTCCTAGCCAAATTAATATTTATTTTTATGCTAAATACCTACATACATCAGTTCTTATTACCCAGTACAAAATGTCTGGGTTTTAACAACAACAACAAAATTATAAGACATGCCTATATTCAAGAAAAAAACACATTCAGAACCAGACTCAGATGGGACCCAGATTGTTAGCATTATCACATAGGAAATTTAAAATATAATAATAAAATATCTTAAGAGCTATATGAAAAAAGAAAACATTATATATATATTCATTACATATATACAATATTTAATCTATATATATATTCATTACATACATATACAATTTCATTACATACATATGTAATGAAAGCAAAGAGATGGAAACTCTAAAAATGAATTTAAAGATATTAAAAATTGGGCGCCTGGGTGGCTCAGATGGTTAAGCGTCTGCTTTCGGCTCAGGTCATGATCCCAGGGTCCTGGAATCAAGTCTCGCATCGGGCTCCCTGCTCAGCGGGGAGCCTGCTTCTCCCTCTGCCTCTGCCTCTCTCTCTCCCTGTCTCTCATGAATAAATAAATAAAATCTTTAAAAAAAAGATATTAAAAATTATACACAAAAAATAAAAATTATTTTGATGAGTTTGTCAGTAGACTGTACATAGCCAAAGAAATAATAAGTGTTCTTGAAGAAAGATCAATAGAAACTTCCCAAACTGAAATCCAAAGAGGAAATAGAATGAAAAAACTAGAACAAAACATTAAATACTATGGAAAAGTTTCTAAAGGTGCATATGCATAATGGAAATATCAGAAGGAGATGAAAGAGAGAATAGAGCAGAATAAATATTTGAAGTGATAATGACTAAGAACTTTCTAAAATCAATGATAAATACCAGACTGCAGATCTGGAAATCCAAAGAACACCAAAAGAATGACTACCCTCTCTCCCATACCCCACCCCAAAAGAAGAAAGAAGAAAGAAAGAAAGAAAGAGAAAGAGAGAAAGAAAGAAAGAAAGAAGAAAGAAAGAAGAAAGAAGAAAGAAAGAAAGAAAGAAAGAAAGAAAGAAAGAAAGAAAGAAAGAAA
>NW_022589789.1:166664-272805 GCF_004348235.1 Phoca vitulina | reverse complement strand
GAAAGAAAGAAAGAAAGAAAGAAAGAAAGAAAAAGAAAGAAAGAAAGGGAAAGAAAGAAAGAAAGAGAAAGAAAAAGAAAGAAAGAAAATAATATATAGGTGTATTATAGTTCAATTGCAAAAGTTTGAAAGAAAATAAAGCAAATAAAATAGAGGAACACAGATAGGAATTATAACAGATTTCCCATCAGAAACAACCAAAAAGGAGAGTGTAGTGAAATATTGAGTGTTAAAAAAAAAAAACTTCCCCAACTTAAAATTGTATATCTAGTAAAGTTGCCCTTAAAAGTAAAGAAGAAATAAAGACTGTCTTAGAAAAAAAAGTGGGGGCAGAGATTCAGGCCAGCGTACCTGCTCTGCAAGAAATGTTAAAAGAAATTCTTCAGGTAGGAAACAAACAAAGAAGCAAAAAACCAAATTGAACTAAAACAAGACAAACAAAAAATAACTTGTATCTAACCTAAGGAAGAGAAGTGCTTCAGACAAGTAGTAAATGAAAATTTAAAAAATCATTAATACTTCTGATTTTGTAATTGATTTAAAAGATAACTGAAGCAATAATAGTAATAGTGTATTGGGTGAAGATAGCATATGAGTAAGTGAAATCAATGGCAAGAATGTCACAAAGGACAAAAGGGAGGAATTAGAGATATTTAGTTATCAGTTAATTGTACTATACATGAAATGTCATAGTGTTATTTGAAGGTAGACTTCAATTAGTTCAGTATATGTTGTAACCTCTAGGGCAACAAATAGAGTTTTTATAAATAAATGTAATTGATATGCTAAGAAAATAAAATGGAATCCTATAAAAATGTTCAATTACCATACGATTTCACTCATATGTGGAATTTAAGAAACAAAATAAATGAGCTAAGGGGAAAAAGACAGAGACTGGCAAACCAAGAAACAGACTCTTAACTATAAAGAAAAAACTAATAATTACCAAAGGGGAAGTTGTTTGGGGGGATCAAGGAGTGCACTTGTGATGAGAACCGGATGTTGTATGGAAGTGCTGAATCACTATATTGTACACCTGAAACTAATATTACACTGCATGTTAGCTAACTGGAATTTGAATAAAAACTAAAAAAAAAAGTTCAATTAAAACCAGAGAAATGCAACAAAAGGAATAGTTATACACATGTAAAATATTAATCTAACTTTATAACTATTTAATTTTAATGTGCATGGTCTAAATACACATATTAGAAAACAGAAACTTTCAGTGAACAAAAAAAGCAACATTGAAATATGTTGTCTACAAGAAACCCACAAGAGTAAAGGAATTGAAAAAGATATCACACATTAACACTCATTAAAAGAAAGCTGGGTATCCATACTAATTTCAAGCAAAGCAGTCTTTAGACAAGGACATTGTTAGGGATAAAGAAAGGCGTTACATATGATAAAAGGGTCAATTCTCCAAGAATATTTATCAATCTTAATTATGTATATATCAAACAACAGAGCATGAAAATACATAAAGCATAAATAAAGTAAAAACTGAAAGAACTGGTAGAAGTAGACAAATTACACTCCTGTAGTTGGAGATTTCAGCAACCCTTCAGTGATCAAGCAGCCAGAGGATCAATAAGGACATATTTGATGTGAATAGCAATATTAATCAATTTGATCTTATTGACATTTATATAATATTCTATCCAACAACCACATAATACACATTCTTTCAAGAACCCATGGAACATTAATCAAGAACGCATTCTCAGTCATAGGATATTGTTTAGCAAATTTAAGATAATAGAAATCATACAAGGTATATTATTAGACCACATGAAATTAAACTACAAATCAGTAACAGAAAGATCCCTGATAATATGTGGAATATTTGGAATTTAGTATTTGGAAATTAACACACTTCTAAATTCACCAGTCAGACTTCTTAAATTAAATTTTAAAAAATTGAACTAATTGAAAAAAAATAACAAAACTTGTACGACATAACAAAGGGTTTAGGGTAAAATTTAGAGCATTACATGTATATATTAAAAAAGAAGAAAGTTTTAAAATTAGTAATAAAAATGTCCACTTCAACAAACTAGAGAAAGAAGAGCAACATAAAGAACAGAAATATAGAAATAATAAAAATTGGAAGAGAATCCATGAAATTGAAAACAATAGATAAAAGCAACTAAACCAAAATCTAGTTCCTTTTTTTAAATATTTTTTTATTATGTTATGTTAGTCACCATACAGTACTTCATTAGTTTTTGATGTAGTGTTCCATGATTCATTGCTTGTGTGTAAAACCCAATGTTCCATGCAGTATGTGCCCTCCTTAATACCCGTCACCAGGCTAGCCCATCCCCCCACCCCCTTCCCCTGAAACACCCTCTGTTTCTCAGAGTCCATAGTCTCTCATGGTTCATCTCTCCCTCCAATTCCCCCCTCCTTCATTTTTCCCTTCCTTCTCTTAATGTACTCCATGCTATTCCTTATGTTCCACAAATAAGTGAAACCATATAGATAATTGTCTTTCTCTGTTTGACTTATTTCCTTTAGCATAATCTCCTCCAGTTCCATCGATGTTGATGCAAATGGTGGTTATTCATCCTTTCTGATGGCTCAGTAATATTCCATTGTATATATGAACTACATCTTCTTTATCCATTCATCTGTTGAAGGGCATCTTGGCTCCTTCCACAGTTTGGCTATTGTGGACATTGCTGCTATGAACATTGGGGTGCATATGGCCCTTCTTTTCATTACATCTGTATCTTCAGGGTAAATACCCAGTAGTGCAATTGCTGGGTCATAGGGTAGCTCTATTTTTAACTTTTTGAGACACCTCCACACTGTTTTCCAAAGTGGCTGTACCAACTTGCATTCCCACCAACTGTGGAAGAGAGTTCCCCTTTCTCCACAACCTCTCCAACATTTGTTGTTTCTTGTCTTGTCAATTTTTGCCATTCTAACTGGTGTAAGGTGGTATCTCAATGTGGTTTTGATTTGAATTTCCCTGATGGCTAATGATGTTGAACATTGTTTCATGTGTCTGTTAGCCATTCATATGTCTTCTTTGGAGAAGTGTCTGTTCATGTCTTCTGCCCATTTCTTGACTGGATTATTTGTTTTTTGGGTGTTGAGTTTGAGAAGTTCTTTATAGATCTTGGATACCAGCCCTTCATCTGTAGTGTCATTTGCAAATATCTTCCCCCATTCCATGGGTTGCCTCTTTGTTTTGTTGACTGTTTCCTTTGCTGTGCAGAAGCTTTTTATCTTGATGAAGTCCCAGAAGTTCATTTTCGCTTTTGTTTCCCTTGCTTTGGAGATGTGTATTGCAAGAATTTGCTGTGGCCAATGTCAAAGAGGTTACTGCCTATGTTCTTCTCTAGGATTTTGATGGATTCCTGACTCACATTGAGGCCTTTCATCCATTTTGAGTTTATCTTTGTGTGTGGTGTAAGGAAATGGTCCAGTTTCATTATTCTGTGTGTGGCTGTCCAATTTTCCCAGCACCACTTGTTGAAGAGACTGCCTTTTTTCCATTGGATATTTTTTCCTGCTTTATTGAAGATTATTTGACCATAGAGTTGAGGGTCCATTTCTGGGGTCTCTATTTTGTTCCACTGATCTATGTGTCTGTTTTTGTGCTGATATGATGTTGTCTTGTTGATCAAGGCTTTGTAATATAGCATGAAATCACGCATTGTGATGCTCCCAGCTTTGTTTTTCTTTTTCAGCATTTCCTAGGTGATTCAGGGTCTTTTATGGTTCTATACAAATTTTAGGATTGTTTGATCCAGCACTTTGAAAATTGCCATTGTTATATTGATCAGGACAGCTTTGAAGTATACATTTCTCTGGGCAGCTTAGACATTATCACAATGTTTAATCTTCCAATCCATGAGCATAAAATCTTTCCATCTTTCTGTATCTTCTTCAATTTTCTTTGTAAGTGTTCTGTAGTTTCTAGAGTATAGATCCTTACCTCTTTGGTTAGGTTTATTCCAAAGTAACTTAACATTTTTGGTGCTGTTGTAAATGGAATCAATTCCCTAATTTCTCTTTCTACAGTTGCGTTGTTAGTGTATAAGAAAACAACTGATTTCTGTGCATTGATTTTGTACCCTGCCACATTACTGAATTGCTGTATGAGTTCTAGTAATTTGGGGGTGGAGTCTTTTGGGTTTTCCACATAAAATATCATGTCATCTGCAAAGAAAGAGAGAGTTTGACTTCTTCTCTGCCAATTTGAATGCATTTTATTTCTTTTTTGTTGTCTGATTGCTGATGCTAAGACTTCCAATACTATGTTGAACAATAGTGGTGAGAGTGGGCATCCTTGTCGTGTAACTGATATTAAGGGAAAGGCTCTCAGCTTTTCCCCATTGAGGATAGTATTCACTGTGGGCTTGTCATAGATGTTTTTTATGAAATTGAGAAATATCCTCTATCTCTACATTCTGAAGAGTTTTCATCAGGAAAGGAGGCTCTATTTGTCAAATGCTTTTTCTTCATCAACTGAGGGGACCATGTGGTTCTTGCCTTTCTCTTATTTATGTGTTCTATCACACTGATTGATATGTGAATGTTGAAGTACCTTTTCATCCCAGGGATAAATCCTACCTGATCATGATGGATAATCCTTTTAATGTACCACTGGATCCTATTAGCTAGGATCTTGTTAAGAATTTTGGCATCCATATTCATCAGGGATATTGGTCTGTAATTTTCCTTTTTGATGGGGTCTTTGCCTGGTTTTGGGATCAGGGTAATGCTGGCCTCATAGAAGGAGTTTGGAAGTTTTCCTCTTGTTTCTGTTTTTGAAACAGCTTCAGAAGAATAGGTATTATTTCTTCTTTGAATGTTTGATAGAATTCCCCAGAGCATCCATCAGGCCCTGGACTCTTGTTTTTTTGGGAGGTTTTTGATCACTGCTTTAATCTCCTTACTGGTTATTGGTCTATTCAGGTTGTCAATTTCTTCCTGTTTCAGTCTTGGTAGTTTATAGGTTTCCAGGAAGGCATCCATTACTTCCAGTTTGCTTAATTTATTGGCATACAGTTGTTGATAATAATTTCTAATAATTGTTTCTATTTCCTTGGTGTTAGCCATGATCTCTCCCATTTCATTCATAATTTTATTAGTTTGGGTCCTTTCTCTTTTCTTTTGGATAAGTCTGGCCAGTGGTTTATTGATCTTATTAAATCTTTCAAAGAACCAGCTTCTAGTTTCATTGATCTGATCTACTACATTTCTGGTTTCTAATTCATTAATCTCTACTCTAACCTTAATTATTTCTCTTCTTATGCATTGCTTAGGCTTTATTTGTTGTTCTTTCTCTAGTTCTTTAAGGTGTAAAGGTAATTTGTGTATTCGGGATTTAGGACCGCCTCTGCAGTATCCCATAGGTTTTGGACTGATTGTTTTTGTTCTCATTGGTTTCCATGAATTGTTTAAGTTCTTCTTTAATTTCCCAGTTACCCAAATATTCTTTAGCAGAGTGGTCTTTAGCTTCCAAGTTTTTGAATTTCTTCCAAATTTTTTTGTGTGTGTGATTGAGTTCCAGTTTTAAAGCATTATGGTCTGAGAATATGCAAGGAGTAATCTCAATCTTTTGGTATCGGTTGAGACCTGATTTGTGACCAGTATGTGATCTATTCTGGAGAAAGTTCCATGTGCATTCGAGTATTCTGTTGTTTTAGGGTGAAATGTTCTGTATATAACTATGAGGTCTATCTGGTCCAGTGTGTCATTCAAAGCTCTTGTTTCTTTGTTGATTTTCTGCTTAGATGATCTGTTTATTGCTGAGAGTGGAGTGTTGAAATCTCCTACTATTAGGGTATTATTATCAATATGTCTCTTTATTTTGGTTAACAGTTGGCATATGTAATTGTCTGCTCCCATATTGGGGGCATAGATATTTACAATTGTTAGATTTTATTGTTGGGTAGACCATTTAAGAATGATGTGGTGTCCTTCTGTATCTCTAACTACAGTCTTTAGCTTAAAATCTAATTTGTCTGATATGAGAATTGCTATCCCAGTTTTCTTTTGAGGTCTGTTGGCATGAAAAATTGTTCTCCATCCCTTCACTTTCAGTCTGAATGTATCTTTAGGTTCAAAATAAATCTCTTGGAGACAGTATATGGATGGGTCATGTCTTTTTATCTAACCTGCAACCCTGTGCCATTTCATGGGAGCATTTAGGCCATTCATGTTGAGAGTGATTATTGAAAGATATGATTTTATTGTCATCATGTTGCCTGTGAAGTCCTTGTTTCTATAGATTGTCTCTATAAATTTCTGATCTATATCACTCTTGGGGTCTTTCTCCTTATATAGAATCCCCCTTAATATTTCTTGCAGGGCCGGCTTGGTGGTCACATATTCTTTCATTTTCTGCTGGTCTTGGAAGCTCTTTGTCTCTCCATCCATTCTGAATGACAGCCTTGCTGGATAAAGTATCCTTGGCTGCATGTTCTTCTCATTTAGTACCCTGAATATGTCTTGCTATCTCTTTCTGGCTTGCCAGGTCTCTGTGGACAGGTCTGACTTTATTCTGATGTTCCTCCCTCCATAAATAAGAAATCTCTTCCCCCTATCTGCTCTCAGGATTGTTTCCTTGGTTCTAAGATTTGAAAGTTTTATTATTATATGCCAGAGCATTGGTCTGTTCTCATTGATCTTGGGGGGGGGGGCGTGGTTCCTCTCTGCCTCTTGGACAGGAATGCTTGTTTCCTCCCCCAGATTAGGGAAGTTCTCAGCTACAACTTGCTCAAATATATCTTTTAGACCTCTCTCTCTCCACCCCCTCAGGGACCCCAATAATTCTGATACTGGAATGTTTCATTGAGTCACTAATCTTTCTCGTTTGATTCCTTGGGTTTTAATTTGTTTTTCCCATGCCACCTGGATTTTCTTCTTTTCTACCATTTTATCCTCTATCTCACTAATTGGTTTTTCTGCCTTGTTTACCCTGGCAGTCAGAGTATCCAGTTTAAACTGCATTTCATTCATAGCATTTTTTAAGTTTGGCCTGATTAGATCTCATATCTGCCCTCAGAGAATCTACATTGTTGTTAATATTTTTCTCAAGCCTAGATATTGCCTTGATAATTGTTACTCTGAAGTCTATCTCTGACATCTTGGCTATATCCATATCCATTAGTTCTGTGGCCTTGGCCACATCTCTGAATCTTTCCTTTGTTGGGGGTTCCTCCTCTTAGTCATTCTGTTGAGGGGTGGTTGAGGGAATGTACAGAGTCCAAATTATTGACCACAACCCAAGCAAGATGCCCCTGTTTAATGAGACCTTAGAGTTGTGTGCCTCTTGTTCTTCCAGCCTGTCTTCTGGGGGAGGGGCCTGCTGCTCTGTTACTCAGGCAACTCTGTTTGGGCAGAGTTGCCCTGCCCCCTGTGGGGGGTGGATGGGCTCAGTGAAAACCAGTTTTGGGGGACTTTTGTTCTCTGGCGGGTTTCTGTGTCTCTTTTGAGAGTCAGAGCAGAAGTGATTGTATCCAAACCCATCTCAGAACAGAGAGATCACAGTCTGCTCTTCAATGAGCTCTCCAGGCCACACTGTCTGTTTCTGTCTGTGCTGCTAAAAACCGTGGTGTCCTGGGTTGTGCTCCCCACAGCAGCACTCTCATCCCTCACTTCCAGGTCCGGGCACGTCTCTGCCCTTTGTTCTTCTAAAACCACAAGCCACCCCTGGTTCACCAGTGCACCCCTGCAGCTCCAGGTTTCAGTCTGGCAGGTTGCCCTAAAGTCCTTTCCCCGCTGCTACCAGTCTGCGAGTCTGCCCAGTCCCCAGAGTGGGAGTTTTTTGTGACCCGGCAGTGCAGGATCCCAGAGTCTTCCTCCCCCTTCCATTTATCTTCCGATATCTGCCCACAGAATCACAGCTCCCAGCTTCATACCTAGAGACCAACTGCTGGAGATATTCCGTTTGTAGAGATCCAGATATATCTTCTTATATTTCAGGCTGATTTTGTGGGTGTTTAGAGTGGTCCAGTAGATATTCAGTTCAATTCAGGGGACTGGTTGATATAGAGTCCCCTACTCTTCCACCATTTTTTTCCATCTGGCCAAAATCGAGTTCCTTAAAAAGTCGATTAAATTGGTTAACATTTAGCCAGGCTAACCAAGAAATATAATAGAGGAGAAAGCACCAGGAGTTGTTTGCTAGGATAAATACTTCAATTTTAACTCAACATCAATGGGAAATTTTGTAAGAGAAGAGGACTGTTGGGTTCATCTGTCCAGTAACCCCATCTTATAACAGAGGGCCTGGTATTCTGTACCATCACCAGGAATAAATATTCAGGAAGCCAGAATAAGCTCAGTTGTTATGATGTCCTTTAACTGGTAGCAGAAGTAAGGTAAGCTGAGATCTATCTATAATATAATTTCATAAGTTGCCAAAACAAGAGCCAGGAAGATGTTCAAAGAGTTTGAACTCTGAAGATGAAACTTCAGGGAAGAAATTAATAGGTAATTATGAGAGAGGTCTCTGCTGAGGGTAAGAAATGGAACAGGGAAGAATATTGACATCATTGAAGCAGTATCTCCCTAAGTATTTTACAGAGGACATGTTTGAGGCTACATATATAAGCACAATTTGCCATAGAAAAAGATGAATAAGTGAGTCAACCTTGATGGGTTTGAGTCAGAAATAGGTTTCAGAGTCTTTAAGTGTCAATCAAAGGCAAGGGGGTAGGATGGGACTGCCCAAAGAATATGGGTGAATGTAGGAAAAGAAAAAGGGTAGACCCATGGTTAGCTGAATTCAAAGGAAAGGGTGTAGAATCGTGGAATGGAGTGGCTTCTTCCCAACATATAGAAGACCCAGGACCATGCTCCTTAGTGCTAGAAATTTCTGGGTGCTGGGATGACTCTGGTACAGTTCAGAAGCTATTTAATAAAGTTTATGAGCTATATTATTTTTTTCTGAGTGTCTAAGTATACTGATCTGTATCCTTTACTTGTCCCTGAATACAATTTTATTATTTACTATTTGCTACCATTTTTTTCATTTCTTTATCTCCATTCCTCCCCATGAAGGAGTACACTTTGAACTTAAGAAAGAACTAGAAAGAAATTGTTAATGTTAATTCTGTTCAAAAGCTAGGGAAAATCTTTTTTATTCTTCTGGATTCTAATTCAGTAAATTTATTTTCATCTCAAGAATTTTATGCTCATTTGAGTTTTCTGATGACTTTTGTGTGGTAAAGCATTCTTTCTTTTATTTTTCTATTTTTATTTGATATTATTTTCCAACTTTATTGAGGTATAATTGACAATAAAATTGTAAGATATTTAAAGTGTACACCATGATGATTTGGTATATGTATATATTGTGAAAGGTGAAGTATTTTTGATGAAGATTACATAAATGGAGTGATCAGTTTTACTGAATCATCTTTAGCTTCATCTCTGTTTTCACTTGCTTCCACTCTACCTTTTCATTAAGGTCTAATTTTAGTTAACTCATGACTCTCATGACTCACAAGTCTTTAGAATTCTCCTGACTCTAAACTACTACCTATAAAAAGTTCCTAAATCCAAAAATTTTACAAAACTAATGTATTTTGTTATTATGCATTTACTCTCAGCTTAATTTTTAAAACTATAGCCATATTTTAGATTTATCATATTTTAATGAACTTACTGAATAATGACAGCTCCATATAATTCTCATAGTGTCACAAAGTTTGAGAATTGAGTTGAATGTTGTCCTGCTAGTTATAGTAATCTCAATTTCAGGATATCCATTCTCTTTAAATGGACTAAAGGATCCATATACCTTTGTGACTAATAGGTAATTTGAAGCTAGACACAAAGGTAGATGGGTAATATTTTAGTTACAAAACTTATTTATATTAATGAGTAAAGAAAGAAAAATGATTAGTTATACTTCTCTTTCAGGAAATGAAGCAATTGGAATTAGTAGAATTCTAAGAATACATAGAAATGCCAATAGAGAATAAAAATTAAATCAATATGTTTGCATTAGCTACCAGGGATTTGAAATCTAAAGCAGGTAAGAAAGATTGTATGCAAAAACAATTCATGGCTACTATACAATTTTAGTTTTTGATAAAGCACAATTTATTGTCTGTTTTATATAAAAATGAATTTCCTCTGGAAAAAAGTATCCTCTGGCTTTTTAGAGAACAATATATAAGACAAACATTTTAATTTTGACTTCCCCTCAATGACAGTGACCCCTGTGCCCTCTCCATCTTATAAATTATTGACAAAGCATCAGGAAGATTCCAATTGTGCAATAGTTAATTGGCCCCTCTGGTCATTTCTCAACAGCTCTGAAAAGTTCATTGGTTTTAGTTAAAGGCTTTTTCAGAGTTTCAGGTTCCAATATTCTGAGAGTTTGAACAAGTTTGTGTTCTTTATGTGTCTTTTAAATATAATATTTTGAGATCGAGTCTTGGCAAAGAATTAAGAGGTTAGATATTTGCTTGCTAAGGAAAACATGAGAATGAAATTGGTATTTTATATGGAATTAAATTTGAAATACATATTTTAAAGCAAAAATGAACTTCAGCTAATTTTAAAATTGGGGAAAGATGAATATTGATGTAAAATTATTAATATAAAATGAATGTTGACAAAACTATTATAGAAAAGATTTAAAGATAAGAATATTTACATAAATATTGTCATCCTCAAAGTATTGTCATACTTTAAAATGTATTTTAGAATCCTTAAACTGGTATCAACATTTTGGCTTTCAAATGTATTATTTCTTTCTATGCCATAAAAAAATGGCTTTTTTCTGTGAAGTGGTTGGATATAAGATAAAAAATTCTTGTAGCTTATATCTGAAAGACTGGTGGAATATATTCTAATCTCTTTGTAATTTTATTTTGGTTGAGAATTGCTAAGTCAAACCAACTCTTTTGATTTAACTTTTAGCTTCCTATTACACTGTGACCTCTGAAATGTGCAAAGTGCATCTCTGCAGCTGTCATATTAGCTCTTCCTACACAAGTGTTTAATTCAAATAGGTGGGTGTTTTAGTTCACACATTGGACTCATGTTCTAACATCCATAAGAGAAACACTTGAAGGAATATATATACAGCATAGTCATCCAAATCTATGACTAAACAGAAATGCAATTATTTGTCAGGATCTTATTTCTATATACATTGCTTTTCTTCTGTAGTGCTATTACTAAATTATAGTCTAAGGTGTGTGTGTGTGTGTGTGTGTGCGTGTGTGTGTGTGTGTGCAAAAAGATGAGTAGAGAAGATGGAAGTACTTTTTCCCTATTGCTTAACTCTGCAAATTTTATTATTTTTTTTTAAAGAATTTATTTATTTTTTAACAGAGTGAAAGACAGCGAGAGAGGGAACACAAGCAGGGAGAGTGGGAGACGGAGAAGCAGGCTTCCTGCCGAGCAGGGAGCCCGATGTGGGACTCGATCCCAGGACCCTGGGATCATGACCTGAGCCGAAGGCAGAAGCTTAATGACTGAGCCACCCAGGCACCCGCAAATTTTATTTTTAAGGATATTATTTTAGTTGTTTATAACAATAAGGTCTCAGAAGCTCTATCAAATACTTTATTATAGTAAGACATATCCAAGAACTTTTTGTTTCTCTCAGTATAATATATGCTCTGGGATGTAACTCTTTTTTTTCCTTCTATTTCATTATCTTTAAAACCTAAAAAAAAATCAACATTTTGTTTTGACTGCCTCTTAAGTTTCTGTTAACTGATAGATAATTCATGCAAATGGAAAGGAACACAAATGGGACATCTAGGAAAAAATGAAACATTGAAAAGAGGAAAAAAATGAGAGGAAAACATATTTGAAAATTTAATAAAATTATATTTCCTTTCAGATGCACAAACTTTTTAAAAGCTAGTGTTTCTCAAACATTCTTCCATGGAGTAGATTTTCAAAGCAATCATTTTTCAGACAAGAGAAAAATAAAGGGGTAAACTTTATACTAAATCAATCCCAAATCAAATAAAAACTAATTTCATTTTATTTTTTGGAACTTTAAATAAGAATGTAAACATACGAAATTATGTTCAGAAAAATCACACAGAGGCACTACACATAGTCTAGTTAAGAGTTAAAAATAGATGCACTTAGGGGCGCCTGGGTGGCTCAGTCGTTAAGCGTCTGCCTTCGGCTCAGGTCATGATCCCAGGGTCCTGGGATCGAGTCCCGCATCGGGCTCCCTGCTCCGCGGGAAGCCTGCTTCTCCCTCTCCCACTCCCCCTGCTTGTGTTCCCTCTCTCGCTGTGTCTCTCTCTGTCAAATAAAAAAAAAAAAAATAGATGCACTTAGGAAACAAAGGTAATTATCCAGTTTTAATCTAGATCTCAAACTGTCACTTGAGAAGCTTTGCACCATTTCAAACTATCTTATGAAATTGTGTCATCAAAATTTTAAAGGCCAGTTTCTCACTATACAGTGCAAAGTTATACACAGTATACAGTTTATTATTCTTAATTTATCAGATATCTGTGTGCATATATTCACGGCATATGAAGGGCAGTTTTGTATGTTATCTTTTCTTGAGCTCTGAATTTGTAATTATTGAAAGCAGATATTTATATTCCTAATATACCCCAGCATTTCAAAACTTTCCAAAATTATGATGCAAAGACACATTCGTATGTTCATATTTTCAGTAAAAATCAACTCTTCAATGTTCCATTTATTTGCTAAATTAGGAAGTTTGGTTTGTACCTGGTTTGGCCCAAACTGTTATAAGTCATCTATATATCCAGACATTACTCACATCATCACTATAAAATCTGGTGGTTGGAGATTTGTTTCTATGTGTTCTGGTAGCCAGAGATCAAAAATAATGATTCTATGTTCTTGATATCTATTGTCTTCAACAGTTGTGTGATCATAAAGGAAGATGGTCCATAAGAGAAGTTGAAATAGAGTACTACACATATCTGCACATTACTGCCTGGACCTTCTAGCACCCTTCTTCTTGCGGCAATAAATACACATTGTCATGTGCACAACAAGCTACTGTGTCAATGAGAACAGCGCTCACACTGAGCCCAATCAAATATTATTTTGCTTTGCACTTATTTGTACAATTTTTAATATTGAGGAATTATATCTGTCATTCACAAAAAAAATCAAATCACCAGATATTGTTGCTTCATTACTTTGCAAAAAAAAGCAGTGAGGTCATTATTAGCCAGAAAGTAGAAAAAAAAACCCATAAATTTAACAAATCATTTAATTGTATCTTTAATGACACTGTAGCATTGACTACTATAAAGCAAAGTATCATTACAGTAGAACAGCAATCAATGGCAATATCTGTACTCTAGAAGCAGTAAGGGTATACAAATACATGGTAAATTGGAAAAAATAAATGTGAACTCAAAAATGCAGTATTTTTCAATCTCTGTCAACACCAACAGGAGAATTTTTAATCAATGTTATTTTTTATGTGCAACCCTAACCCTAGATATCAATTCTAATGCTATACTCCATTAAAAGAAACTCAGACTCCTTGAAGCTAGTTAATTCCTTGTTTTGAAGTGAAAAAATTACCCTAAATCTGAAACATTTTGTTATAAAACATGAAAGGGACTTTGAAAATTTCAGGGGGAAGTATAGAAAAGTGTCAATTAAAGACTGTCCTAATAGTCATTTTTTAACAGTCTGAAAATAAAATAATAAAGAGTAATAGTTCTATTATGTTTTATTTGATAATGACATAATATTTTGTTGATATAATAATTAATTAGAAAAGTTGAATTTTTAAAAGAGCATGAACTCATAATAATCCTCAAAAGAAATGTTAGTATAAATTGTTCACAAAAAGAGTTGTAATATAAAAGAAGTGTAGACATAATAGAAATATGAATTGAGGTGTTCATTTGTATGGGGATTTTATTTCTTCTGTAAATTAAATATATGCTTATAATAAAGCATGTCAATGTAATTACAAGAAAATGGCAATGATAAAAGTATATCATTTAAGGGTGAACCATGGATTGCATAAAAGGAAAGCTAATGTGAAGGTTTTGATGTAAAATATTATTGATTTGGCACAATTTAAGTTTAACAATCAACCAGAAATTTAGCATGATGATCAGTGATGTGTATTTAAATAACTGTGATGTGCTCAGGAGGACTTGTGCCTTGAAAATAAATAATTGAGGAGGAGGAAGAAGCAAGATGGCAGAGGAGTAGGGGACCCTACTTCAAACTGGTCCCCTGAATTTAGCTGGATAGCTATCAAACCATTTTGAACACCCACAAATCAGCCTGAGATGTAAGAATATATATCTGGATCTCTAAAAGCAGAAAAGAGACTGCTTTTCACAAGGTAGGATGTGCAGAGTCATGAATCTGTGGGGAGATATCAGAAGATAAACAGAAGGGGGAGGGAGCCTCCATAAGCTGGCTCCTGGAAAGTGATATAACACCAGAGTGCAAAATTGGAACCCTTAGAAATCTGCTCTAGTGAGAGACATCCCTCTCTGAAAGGGCTCTGGAAATGAAAAGGCAGAATTCTAGGTGGGGCATTGTGGTCTTGGAATCTGAGGAGTCACAGAGCCAACAGGGGTGTCTGAACCAGTAGAGTGCCTGAGCAGTGGAGCCTGGAAGCAACATATGGTCAGCAAGTCCAGGAGGGCACTCTCAGCTCAGGTTGCCATAAACCTTGAGCCAGTCTGGTTGGTAATCAACCTTTTCCTAAGCAGCCTATAAAGGACTGGAACCTGGGGTGAAACAGCTGCACCCAGGACTGGGCAAAAGCTCGCGTTGTGGTAGCGGCCCAGAAAGGACATTAGGGTGTCACCCAGACATGATCCAGGAGCTTTGGGTGGAAGCGCAAGCCCACAGCCACTTGTGGTTTTAGAGTTACAAAGGGCAGTGGCATGCCTGGGCCCCTGGGACTACCTCAGAGATTTGCAGTGGGCATGCACTGTGGGAGGCTGTGGTTTTTTGGCCCATAGAGAAGCGCAAACTGTTTGTACTGGAGGGTTTATTAAAGAGGGAAGACTGCAAATTTTCTGCTCGGGCCAGAAGTTTGGGCACAGCCATTTTTGCTCTGATCCTCTGAAGAGGACAGGAAAGTCTCCAGGGAAAAAAAGCCACACAAAAGACCAGGTACACTGAGCCCATCCCCCTGACAGGGGATGGGGCAACTCCGCCCAGGCAGGGTTACCTGAGAAACAGCACAGCTGGCCTCTCCCCCCAGAAGACAGACTAGAAGAATAGGTGTACAACAATCCTATGGATCTCACAAAACTGTAAAATCCCAACGCCAGAGGAAAATAGTATATGGAGCTCCAGGTGTTGCCTCATGACTCATTTACTTTTCAGATAATATTCTCCTTTTCTTTTTTTTCTTATGCTTTTTCTCTCTTTTTTCTTTTTACCTTCATCCCATTTCAACTAGATGTTTATTGTACCAACTTATATTTCACAGTTGCTTTTTATTTTATTTTAGATTTTTCAAGGATCCATCTTGCTTGGGTCATGGTTGATATTTTGGACTCTGTTCATTCACTCACCCATCGTTCTTTGGACAGAATGACTAGAAGGAGGAACTCACAGAACAAAGAGCCAGAGGCAATGTTCTCTGCCACAGAGCTAATCTATATGGGTATAAGTAAGACGACAGAGATAGAATTCAGGATAGCAATCATAAACTTAATACCTAGGCTTTAAAAAAGCATTAGTGACAATATAGAATCTCTAAGACCAGAAATGAGAGCTAATCAGGCTGAACTTAAAATGCTACGAATGAAAAAAAATGCTATAAATGAGAGGCAGTCTAAACTGGATACTCTAACAGCTAGGGTCAATGAGGCAGAAGAGAGAATGTGATCTAGAAGACAAGCTGATGGAAAGGAAGGAAGTTGAGGAAAACAGAGATAGACAACTAAAGCCCATGATAAAAGGCTTGGAGAGATTAATGATGCCATGAAACATTCCAATGTCAGAATTATTGGGATCCACAAGGGCATGGAGAGTGAGAGGGACAGAAAGCATATTTGAGCAAATCAGAGCTGAGAACTTCTTTAATCTGGGGAAGAAAACAAGCATTCATGTCCAAGAGGCAGAGAGAACTCTTCCCAAAATCAATAAAAATAGATCAACACCCTGACATATAATAGTGAAGCTTGCAAATCTTAGAACCAAAGAAATTATCCTGAGAATAGCCAGGGAGAGGAGTTTCCTTACATATGGAGGGAGAATCATCAGAATAACATCACACCTATCTGCAGAAACCTGGCAAACCAGAAAGGGCTGGAAAGACATATTCAGGGCACTAAAGGAGAAGAACATGCAGCCAAGAATACGCTATCTGGCAAGGCTGTCATTCAGAACAGATGGAGAGATAAAGAGTTTCCAGGACAGGCAGAAACAAAAGAATATGTGACCACCAAGCCAGCCCTGCAAGAAATATTAAGGGGGATCTTGTAAGCAGAGACCTTAAGAGAATTATAGACAAGAAAGTAACAGAGACAATCTACAGAAACAGGGACTTTGCTTCTCAATGGCACTAAATTCATATCTTTCAATGGTTACTCTGAATGTAAATAGACTGATTACTCCAGTCAAAAGACACACGGTATCAGATTGGTTAAAATAGCAGGACCCATCCATATGCTTTCTACAAGAGACTCATTTTGAACCTAAAGACACCTCCAGATTGAAAGTGAGGGGATGGAGAACTATCTACCATGCCAATGGACCTCAAAAGAAAGCTGGGGTAGCAATTGTCATATCAGACTAATTAGATTTTAAACCAAAGATCATAGTAAGAGATGTAGAGGGACACTATATAATAGTTAAAGGGTCTATCCAACAAGAAGATCTAACAATTGTAAATATCTATGCCCCCAATATGGGAGCAGCCAATTATATAAACCAATTAACAACCAAAATAAAAAAAAAATATTGATAATAATACATTAATTGTTATTAAATATATTATTAAATATTATTAAATATAGGAGACCTCAACACTCCACTCACAACAATGGACAGATCATCTAAGCAGAAGATTAACAAAAAAACAAGAGCTTAGAAAGACACATTGGACCAGATGGACTTCACAGACATATACAGAACATTCCATCCTACAACAACAGAATTCTTCTCAAGTGCACATGGAACATTCTCCAGAATAAATCACATACAGGGTCAAAAATCTGACACCAAAAAACTGATACCAAAAGGTTGAGATTATTCCCTGCATATTTTCAGACCGCAATGCTTTGAAACTGCAATTCAACCACAAGGAAAAATTTGGGAGGAATGCAAACACTTGGAGCTTAAAGAACATCCTGCTAAAAAATGTTTGGGTCAACCAGGAAATTAAAGAAGAACTTAAACATTTCATTGAAACCAATGAAAATGAAAACACATCCATTCAAAACCTATGGGATACTGCAAAGGTGGTCCTAAGAGGGAAGTACATAGCCATCCAAGCCTTTCTCAAAAAATTAGAAAAATCCCAATTGCACAAGCTAACCTTACCTTTAGACTTTATTTGCTGGAGAAAGAACAGCAAATAAAGTCTAAAATAAGCAGAAGAAGAGAAATAATAAAGGTTAGAGCAGAAATCAATGAAATAGAAACTAGAAGAACAGCAGAATAGATAAATGAAAATAGAAGCTAGTTTGTTGAAAGACTTAATAAGATCTATAAACCTCTGGTCATACTTATCCAAGAGAAAAGGGAAAGGACCTAAATCAATAAAATCATGAATGAAAGGGGAGAGATCACGACTAACACCAAGGAAATAGAAACAATTATTAGAAATTATTACCAGCAATTATATGCCAACAAATTAATCAATCTGCAAGAAATGGATGCATTCCTGGAAACTTATAAACTACCAAGACTGAAAGAGGAAGGAATAGGCAATCTGAACAGGCCAATAACCAGCAAGGAAATTGAAGCAGTCATCAAAAACCTCCCAAAAAACAAGAGTCCAGGGCCTGATGCTTTCCCAGGGGAATTCTACCAAACATTTAAAGAAGAAATCATACCTATTCTACCGAAGTTGTTCCAAAAAATAGAAATGGAAGGAAAACTTCCAAACTCATTCTATGAGGCTAGAATTACCCTGATCCTAAAGTCAAAGAGCCCATCAAAAAGGATAATTACAGAACAATATCCCTGATGAACATGGATGCCAAAATACTCAACAAGATCCTAGCCAATAGGATCCAACAGTACATTAAAAGGATTATTCACCATGACCAGGTGGGATTTGTTCCTGGGCTGCAAGCGTGGTTCAACATTGGCAAATCAATGTGATAGAGCACCTTAATAAAATAAAAGAACCATATGATCCTCTTAATTGATGCAGAAAAAGCATTTGACAAAATACAGCATCCTTTCTTCATTAAAATTCTCCACAGTGTAGGGATAGAGGAAACATTCCTCAATATCATAAAAACCTTCTATGAAAAGCCCACACTGAATATCATTCTCAATGGGGAAAAGCTGAGAGCTTTTCCCTTAAGGTCAGGAACACGACAGGGATGCCCACTTTCACCACTATTGTTGAGCATAATATTAGAAGTCCTAGCCTCAGCAATCAGACAACAAAAAGAAATACAATGCATTCAAATTGGCAAAGAAGAAGTCAAACTCTCTCTCTTCGCACATGACATGATACTTTACGTGGAAAACCCAAAAGACTCCATCCCCAAATTACTAGAACTCATTCAGCAATTCAGCAATGTGGCAGCATACAAAATCAATGCACAAAAATCAGTGGCATTTCTATACACTAACAATGTGACTGAAGAAAGAAATTAAGGAATTGATTCCATTTACAATAGCAACAAAGCCATAAGATACCTAGGAATACACCTAACCAAAGAGGTAAAGGTTCTATACTCTAGAAACTACAGAACACTTGTGAAAGAAATTGAAGAAGACACAAAGAGATGGAAAAATATTCCATGCTCCTGGATTGGAAGAATAACCATTGTGAAAATGTCTATGCTGTCCAGAGCAATCTACACATTCAGTGCAATCCCTATCAAAATAACATTGGCATTTTTCAAAGAGCTGGAACAAACAATCCTAAAATTTGTATGGAACCATAAAAGACCCCGAGTCACCAAGGAAATGTTGAAAAAGAAAAGCAAAGTTGGGGGCATAATGATACCTTACTTCAAGCTGTATTACAAAGCTGTGATCATCAAGACAGCATAGTCCTGGCACAAAAACAGACATATTGATCAATGGAACAGAATAGACAGCCCAGAAATGGACCCTGAACTGTATGGTCAACTAAACTTTGACAAATCTTATTATTACTAAGTCAATATAGGGAAATATCATAGATTTCATAAAAATAATTTGCTTTTAGTTTATAAGATACATTTCTGCATGTATCAATTCAAATGTCTAGATATATACTTATATACACTCCTATATCGCAGCCAAAGAAGTTTTAATGTACTGAGTAAAGCTAAGAAAATACAGTATAGAATTCCTGATCTTTGTTTAATTCTATACCAGTGCATAGCAGACACTTTATTTTCTATCAACAGTTTTAGATCTCATGTGCTAAGAGGACTAGGATTTGGTTTTTGAAGATACTCATGTTTAAGGTGATTTCATGATTTTCTGTGATAGAGAGAAAATTGCCTGAGTAAGTAGGTGAATCCAAGGCAATTCTCTACTCTGTTTTTTTTTTTAATTCAATTTAATTAACATAGTGTATTATTAGTTTTGGAGGTAGAATTTAGAGATTCATCAATTGCATATAACACCCAGTATTCATTCCATCAAGTGCCCTCCTTAATGCCCATTATCCAGTTACCCCATCCCCCCACTCACCTACTCTGTTCTTGACAATCCTCAGTGATACAAAGAAACAACCATTACCTCAGGATCCACAGATGAGGTGGTTATTGCTTTCTCCTAGACCTGTTTGATTAGGGCTTTCACAAGAGGCATGGATTATTTAATTTACAATAGTTAAGCACTAAGTTTTACATTGTGATAATAAACACAAGGCTTTTTAGTTATTAGGGATAAAAAGCCTCCTTGTGTTTATTTCATTGTGATAAATTCAGGGACTACTAAACTATAGTGTTGAAATCATATGAGTAACATTAGCCTCAGGTCCTCTCTAACTAGTCTTATTTTTATAAGCTCGTGAAGGTTTTTGTTATGTTTTCAATGGCACATAATTTCTGAAAATGGGTCCTGAAGGTCTTTATACTAGGAAGCTACAGTTCCCATGCTTAAGGCAAATATGGAGAAAACCCTAATATGGTAACATGAGAAGTTTTCCATTAAGATTTTTAAGAGTCATGAAGCATTTCAAAGAATTATGCAAATGTCACGCTGTGTGCCATTTAGCACATCTTATTATTTCACAGATTAGTGCAATTTAATGCTTGCGCAGTGGAGACCTCTGTCAGAATTGTTAAAAGCATGAGGCATCTGTAGTCAGAAGGCTGACATTAGCAGCCCACAAAATGTGGACAACTGTAACCAAAAATTAGAGAAATTACTATGGAGGTTCTTTCAGAGCAAGGCAAAGATTTGATGAGACACAGATGTCTCTGATGTTCTGTCGTATGTGCATAATTTCATAGCTGCACATTTTAATATTTTGAATATTTCATTTCCATTCTTCTGGGGACTAACACTTTTAATACTTTCTCAGTTAACAGGTAAAGATGACAGTACCTAATATAAATCTTTCCAAACATGATATTAAAAACTTGTGTTTGCTCACTTTAATCAACAGCTCCATTCTTACAAAAAATAAAATTGAAACGTAGATATATACTGGCATTAAAGGGAAAAATAAATAATGTTTTTGCAAATATATGAGATATCTTGTACCTCTTCAATGAGTTACAATTAAAAAAATAATGACAAGAAGGAGAGTTAAAGTAGATTTATTTAGTCTGCTTCTCGGTCTTTCCCGAATCGAGTGACCAGGCCCAGGGGCAAGGGGTGCAATCTGTGTTGTTGCATAGGACCCCACATTTGAAAGCCTCTGCACTAAGTTAAGTTCGGTTGGTGTTAATATTTTTTAAACAAGGGGTTCCTTCTGTTCATTTTTCAATGGGCCCCATAAATAAATATTTGTCCTGCCAAAGAAGTTAGATACTACGGACCCTGTGGAAGTCTGTTTCAGAGGCAGTTAAGATTTGAGAGCAGGGAAAAAAAGAACTAAAGAAAAATGAACTGATATTTAATACTTTTTTTTTTAATCTTCAGACATTTGCCATTTTTTTGTATAAGGCAAGAAGCTGAGAATTGTTATTGAAAAATACTTCTAAGAGGGCAAAAATTTATCAGAGATTCATCATTCTGGCCATTCTAAAGGAAAAAAAAAATGTTAGATAACAGGACTGTCAAGGTAGCCAGAGGTTGCTCTTTCTTTAGGTCTACTTACAGCTCTGGGTTCAGGTTCTGAGCTTGGTCCAAACAGAGACTGCTACCGAGAAACCAGCAAAGCTATTGGTGATTATGAGGGACTAGTAATAAAATTTGGAGGACTCAATGTCAACACATGGCTGACTTTCTTCTCTCACCACTTCTAGAGGATAAAGAGTTAAGACAAAACTTCTGTAAATAAGAATGCCTAAAGATGCAGATGAAACAAAGATTCACTAGGTGGAAGAATAGCTAAGGATGCACAGACAATAACTGAAAGTCCTAGAGAGAATTGTGATCCTGTATCATTATCTGAAGTTGTTTTCCCTGGGAGCACTTCCTGATTTTAAATAACTAGAGGCTCAGAATCTGGAATTAAACATCAGAAGATGGAACTCATTGGGAAAAGAAAAACCAACAGAAATTTCAGCAGTCACACAATGTCCACATGTTAATCTTGGAGATTTATGGGGCCTCGATCAAATGATGAGTTTTGACAGCAAGATATTTGTGAAATTCTGAGGCTGTACAGTGCAAAAGTATAAAATTAAAAAACAAAAAGCAAAGCAACAACAAAAAAATCTGAGAAGCAGATTAGAATTTCTCACAGCATCTTGATAAGGAAATGACCCAACAGACCGTCAGAAGAAAACTTGGAGAACTATACACACTAGTCTAAAAAATGTACATTATCAAGAGAAATTAAATAAAACCTGCTCATGTTTCAGAAAACTAAATATTATAAAGGTGTTATGTAGTTCCAAAGTACAATGTGAATTTAATGCAATTGTAAACAAGATAACAGGAGATATAATAGTGAAAATTGAAAAGCTAATTCTAAAATCTAAAAGAAATGCAACAGATTGAAAATAAATAGTCAAGACAATCTGAGGAAAAGAATAAAAATGGAGGAGTTGTACTACATGATATCAAGAGAAAAAAAATAAAAATGGAGGAATTTACCACAATATATCAAGATGAACACTAAGGTAAAGTAAGATGGAGTGATACAATTATTACCACAAAACAAAAGAAAAGGAGATGAATGAATGAAAGAAAAAGAAATACGCTAATGTAAAATAATAGTGCCCAAATAGATATACAGATATAGATATATCCCATAATTTATGATAAAGGTGATCCTGCACTGTAATAGAGACAGAATGGTTTTCTCAGTAAATAAAAAACACAAACATAAAAGTTTCTTGTCCAAAGGCATCTTTTGGAGGGATCTAAGACAGTATTGGTGCAAGTACTCCAGACCAAAGCCCTCTGTATTCTCAAATTTGTTGTCTCAGAATAAACAACATTTCCCAAACTATCAGGGTGCAGCAGTGTCTGAGTGTGGACACAAGCTCACAGTCAGCATCACCATTGTCTTAAATATAAATGGACAAGAAAAACGGCTGCTGGAAATTTGGAAAGATAGAATATGCACCATGAAAAAGAAAGGTTTAGATAAATAAACAGAAAAATTTAACTGACACGATTCAGGGAACTTAAAAAAAAATTTTATCAGAGACATTTGAGGAAATGTCACAACCACAAAATGAAAGACTAATCAGAAGAAATAGCAAATTGGAAATAGCTCAAGAAATTATGACTGCAAAATAAAGTCCATCAAATGGTTGAAGGATAAATTTAAGGAATTATTCATTAAAGTAAAACAACACAAAACAAAAGTCTAAGTAGACAATGCTATTGGAGAAAAATGAGTTACATTGATAATCTGTCTGGAAATTCAGTCATCTAGCAAATGGTTATTCCATAAAGAAAGACTAGGAAAAATGGAGAATAAGAAATCACCAAATAAATAAAAAGTTTTGAGTTGGCCATAGTTAAAGGACACCAGTCTCAGATTGAAAGGGCCAATGCAATGACAATCAAGAAGTGAAAAGTACCCATATTCAGAACATAGTTGTAAAATTCAAATTAAAAAGCAGATCTTAGACACATTCAGAAAGGATGAGGGAGCTGTACAAAGGAATAAAAATCAGATTGGCATGGGACATCAACATTAGGCATCTGCAGAGCTAGATATTAGAATATAATGAGGTAATGTTTTCAAATTCTGTGGCAATTTATTTTCACCCTAATTATATAGTTGGCCATATAAAAGCATTTTGACTTTTACAAGAAGCCTGAAAGTTTGTTTTCCTTGCGTCACTTCTTAGGAATTATTCTGTATGTTGATAATCCAGAAAAATGAGGTATTGAAACAAGGAGGAAGATCAGGAACCTAGGAAAGAGCATACCTGATCCAGAGGAAAAGGGAAGTTGTAGGATTACAGTTTCAGAGCAGACTAGAAAGCACAACTCTTATGGACAAAGGACACTGGGAAGGAAAGAAGTTGAGGGAGAAAACTTGGGAAAGGAGAAATTGGGGGGGAAGTGAGCAAATGCTAAAGAAACATTAAGGAAACATCAGGAAAAACAAAATCTGGGCAAGAAAGGAAATGTTTTATCTTACTGCTTGTTTGTCACTGCAGGGGCAAAGTACCTATTTTGGGTTACCCAACATAATTTAAATCAACAAATATGAATGCATACATTCTCAATATCCAGGCAGAAAATGAAATATCAATGAGTAGAGGAGAGACCATATTTTAAAAATGGTGAGTAAGGCTTATGGATTAATAGAGATCATGTGCCTTACTTATTATGCTTTCCATTTTTAAAAGTATTATCAATAGTGACCAATTTAGGCTCCTGATAAGTGTTTACAAACCCTAAAAACTATAAAATAAAAGGCACAAATGACTAAATTTGGGAAGTGGAATGTATGGAGAAGAGTGGAGTGGAAGAATAAAGTCATTAATATTTTCCTCTTACAAAGCAGAAACTATGTATACTTGGAAAAGATATAGTTAAATGTATGTTACTTAAAATTATGGAGTAACCAATGCAGAAAACATTGGTTTGGGAAGTAGTTTAGGAGGTGATACATACTCTTTCATTTCAGGAAGGAATAAATAAAATTGCTAAATTAAGAAACAGCTTTATAGTATATATTGAGAGAAAGAGAGACAACTGATAGCAGATGTCAATGGTCACTTTGAAGATCCTCATGGGGAATGTTCCTGTGAGAAAAAACTGCTGCTTTCTCAGGACAAGAGACCTGTAACCTACAATGATAGAAACATTAGATTGGCAACAGACCTAACTGCAGAGACCTGGCAGGCTGGAAAGGACTGGCATGATATATTCAGAGCACTAAATGAGAGAAATATGCAGCCAAGAATACTATATCCAGCTAGACTGTCATTGAAAATAGAAGCAGAGATAAAAAGTTTCCAGGACAAACAAAAACTAAAGGAATTTGTAAATACAAAACCAGCCCTACAAGAAATATTAAAGGGGTCCTCTAAGCAAAGAGAGAGCCTAAAAGTGACAGACCAGAAAGGAACACAGACAATATTCAGTAACAGTCACCTTACAGGCAATACAATGGCACTAAATTCATATATTTCAATAGTTACCCTAAATGTAAATGGGCTAAATGCCCCAATCAAAAGACACAGGCTATCAGATTGAATAAAAAAAAACAAGACCCATCGATATGCTGTCTACAAGAGACTCATTTTAGACCCAAAGACACTCCCAGATTGAAAGTGAGAGGGTGGAAAACTATTTACCATGCTAATGGAGACCAAAAGAGAGCTGGGGTGGAAATCCTTATATCAGACAAATTAGATTTTAAACCAAAGACTGTAATAAGAGATGAGAAAGGACACTATATCCTACTTAAAGGGTCTACCCAACAAGAAGATCTAACAATTGTAAATATCTATGCCCCTAATATGGGAGCAGATGAATGGATAAAGAAGGTGTGGTACAATGGAATATTATGCAGTCATCATAAGGAATGAAATCTTGCCATTTGCTACGTCGGTGGAACTGGAGGGTATTATGCTGAGGGAAATAAGTCAATCAGAGAAAGACATGTACCATATGATCTCACTGATATGAGGAATTCTTAATCTCAGGAAACAAACTGAGAGTTGCTGGAGTGGTGGCAGGTGAGAGGGATGGGGTGGCTGGGTGATAGACATTAGGGAGGGTGTGTGCTATGGTGAGCGCTGTGAATTGTGTAAGATTGTTGAATCACAGACCTCTACCTCTGAAACAAATAATACATTATATGTTAAAAAAAAAAAAAAAAAGAAGAAGAAGAAGATAGTAGGAAGGGAAAAATGAAGGGGGGTATATTGGAGGGGGAGATGAACCATGAGAGACTCTGGACTCTGAGAAACAAACTGAGGGTTCTAGAGGGGAGGGGGGGGATGGGTTATCCTAGTGATGGGTATTAAAGAGGGCATGTACTGAATGGAGTACTGGGTGTTATACGCAAACAATGAATCATGGAACACTACATCAGAAACTGATGATGTAATGTATGGTGATTAACATAACATAAAAAAAAAGACTGCTGCTTTCAAAAGGAAATTAACAACCAATAAAAATATATTAAACTTACCTTTACATAGCTACGAATATGCTAGTATTGTTACGAGTTTTTCGTGTATTAGCTCATTAAATCATTACAGCACCCCCGTGAAATAGGTACTATTATCTCCATTGCAGAGAAAACAGTCTCCTAGAGGTTTCCAAGGCCAACCAAGTAAAATCTTTCTTTGAGTGACTAAGAAATTTAGTTATTCTTGTAAGATTTCTTTTCTAAGGGTTGTTCTTGCCCTGCTCGTCACATTGCCATTCAATTAACATATATCTTAAACACAAATACTTAATGCCTTCTGTATTTGCATGGACTCCTCTTTCAATTACTTTCAAGTTTTTCTCGCAGTAGACATGTGGTTAGATGATGATCAGCTGCATTTATGTCACTTTAAGTACATCTTTACACATTGTTGGGCCAGGAACATAAATATAAAGCCACATACTGTGTGTGAAAAGAAATAACAACAATAACAATTGTGATTTGATAATGATGTGAGAAACAAAGGCAGAAGAAAAATTATTAAATTCCCTTACTACTTACAGCCCACTGACAAGTCCTTAAAACAGACAGAGTGACATTCCTCTAGGGACTCAACAGCCAGGGAATTTTAGTCTGACACCCCCCCCCCCCAGGATCCTATAAGTCTACTTTAACATATAATAATTCCTTTGGAAATTTCCTTTTCTCTAAATCCCCCAAGATATGTATTGGCAATCATCCCACAAGCATGTGACCCACCGATATACATCTGAAGGGTCTCATGACTAAGGTTTTATTAGAAGGTAATAAATGACCTTTTCCCAACAATAGCTAGGCCCCGCAAGGTCCTGGAAACCTTGCTTCCAAAATTCCTTAGATACTTAAGCTATCCCTAAGCTCCTCCCAACTTGAAGGTATATAATCACCACCCCTCATGACCCCATTGGAGCTCTTTCTGTCCACAGGTCCTGTCTCTGTGCTTTAATAAAAACACCTTTTTGCACCAAAGATGTCTCAAGAATTCTTTCTTGGCCTTTGGCTTCGAACCCTGAAGTCTTTCCTACATCATTAATATAAATCCAAATCAATATGCTATTGGAAATACAGGGGTGGAAGCAAGAGGGAAAATATGCAAAGTAAAGCCCAATCTCTCCTTTGAGTGAAGCTCTAGGTCTTTTTCCCCTTTCCTCTCCCCTCTAGAGCTCAAGACTTAGAACTAGAGGCCCACAGGATTGACTTTTAGTGACACCTGCTGCGAAAGACCTGACAAAAGGGTTTGTAGATTTGCTTCTGCTCAGCGGGCTCTGTCACACCCTGAGTCAGCAGCCCAGTCTGTTTCACAATGATTCTTGGACAGCTTGGGCTTGAAAAATTTTCCTTTCCCTTGGAGCAACTGCTTTTCAGCCTCCTCATCATTCCTAAAGGAGAATGACCTACATGCCAGCATAACAAATATCTGGAAGTTTATAGAAGCTTCACTGTAAGCCTAAATCCTTAACAGGGACTCAAACTGCCAATACCAAATGAAGACGGGGTTATGTAGTAAAACAGGAAGTCATTAAAATAATGAAACATCCAGCTGGGTTTTGAACTGTTTCCCCACTAGTTTAATGGAAAAATTTATTATCTTCACAATTTATACTTTTGAAAAATCATTTAATCTTCACATAAAGAACTATTTTGTGGGGTTTTTAAAATTATTATGTTATGTTAATCACCATACATTACATCATTAGTTTTTGATGTAGTGTTCCATGATTCGTTGTTTGCATATAACACCCAGTGCTCCATGTAGTACGTGCCCTCTGTAATACCCATTACCAGGCTAACCCATCCCCCCACCCGCCTCCCCTCTAGAACCCGCACTTTTTTTCTCAGAGTCCATAGTCTCTCATGGTTCGTCTCCCCCTCAGATTTCCCCCCTTCATTCTTCCCTTCTTGCTATCTTCTACTTTTTTATTTTCTTTTAACATATAATGTATTATTTGTTTCAGAGGTACAGGTCTGTGATTCAACAGTCTTACACAATTCACAGCGCTCACCATAGCACACACCCTCTGCAATGTCTATCACCCAGCCACCCCATCCCTCCCACCCTCCACCACTCCAGCAACCCTCAGTTTGTTTCCTGAGATTAAGAATTCCTCATATCAGTGAGATCATATGATACATGTCTTCCTCTGATTGATGTATTTTCGTCAGCATAATACCTTCCACTTCCATCCACGTAGTTGCAAATGGCAAGATTTCATTCCTTTTGATGGCTGCATAATATTCCATTGTATATGTATACCACTTCTTCTTTATCCATTCACTGTCGATGGACATCTTGGCTCTTTCCACAGTTTGGCTATTGTGGACATTGCTGCTATAAACATCGGGGTGCACGTACCCCTTCGGGTCCCTACATTTGTATCTTTGGGGTAAATACCCAGTAGTGCAATTACTGGATCCTATGGTAGCTCTATTTTCAACTTTTTGAGGAACCTCCATACTGTTTTCCAGAGTGGCTGCACCAGCTTGCATTCCCACCAACAGTGTAGGAGGGTTCCCCTTTCACAGCATCTCTGCCAACATCTGTCCTTTCCTGACTTGTTAATTTTAGCCATTCTGACTGGTGTGAGGTGATATCTCATTGAGGTTTTGATTTGGATTTCCCTGATGCCGAACGATGTTGAGCACTTTTTTATGTGTGTGTTGGCCATTTGGATGTCTTCTTTGCAAAAATGTCTGTTCATGTCTTCTGCCCATTTCTTGATTGGATCATTTGTTCTTTGGGTGTTGAGTTTAAAAAGGTCTTTATAGATTTTGGATACTAGCCTTTTATCTGATATGTCACTTGCAAATATCTTCTCCCATTCTGTCGGTTGTCTTTTGGTTTGGTTGACTATTTCCTTGGCTGTGCAAAAGCTTTCTATCTTGATGAAGTCCCAATAGTTCATTTTTGCCCTTGCTTCCCTTGTTTTGGCGATATTTCTAGGAAGAAGATGCTGTGGCTGAGGTCGAAGAGGTTGCTGCCTGTGTTCTCCTTTAGGATTTTGATGGACTCCTGTCTCACATTGAGGTCTTTCAACCATTTTGAGTCTATTTTTGTGTGTGGTGTAAGGAAATGGTCCAGTTTCATTCTTCTGCATGTGGCTGTCCAATTTTCCCATCACCATTTGTTGAAGAGACTGTCCTTTTTTCCACTGGACATTCTTTCCTGCTGTGTGGAAGATTAGTTGAACATAGAGTTGAGGGTCCATTTCTGGGCTCTCTATTCTGTTCCATTGATTGATGTGTCTGTTTTTGTGCCAGGACTATACTGTCTTGATGATGACAGCTTTGTAATAGAGCTTGAAGTCCAAAATTGTGATGCCGTCAGCTTTGCTTTTCTTTTTCAACATTCCTCTGGCTATTCAGGGTCTTTTCTGGTTCCATAGAAATTTTAGGAGGATTTGTTCCATTTCTTTGGAAAAAGTGGATGGTATTTTGATAGGGATTGCATTGAATGTGTAGATTGCTCTAAGTAGCATTGACATCTTCTAATATTTGTTCTTCCAATCCATGAGCATGGAAAGTTTTTCCATTTCTTTGTGTCTTCCTCAATTTCTTTCATGAGTATTTTATACTTTTCAGAGTGTGGATTCTCTGCCTCTTTGGTTAGATTTATTCCTAGGTATCTTATGGTTTTGGGTGCAGTTGTAAAGGGGACAGACTCCTTAATTTGTCTTTCTTCTGTCTTGTTGTGGGTGTATAGGAATGCCACTGATTTCTATGCATTGATTTTATATCCTGTCACTTTACTGAATTCCTGTATGAGTTCCAGCAGTTTTGGGGTGGAGTCTTTTGGATTTTCCACAAAAAGTATCATATCATCTGCAAAGAGTGAGAGTTTGACTTCTTCTTTGCCAACTCGGATGCCTTTTATTTCTATTTGTTGTCTGATTGCTGTGGCTAGGACTTCTACTACTATGTTGAATAGCAGTGGTGATAGTGGACATCCCTGCCGTGTTCCTGACCTTAGGGGGGTAGCTCTGTTTTTCCCCATTGAGGATGAAATTGGCTGTGGGTTTCTCATAGATGGCTTTTATGATCTTGAGGTATGTACCCTCTATGCCTATACTCTGAAGAGTTTTGATCCAGAAAGAATGCTGTACTTTGTTAAATGCTTTTTCTACATCTATTGAGAGGATCATATGGTTCTTGTTCTTTCTTTTATTAATGTATTGTATCACATTGATTCATTTGTGGATGTTGAACCAACCTTGCAGCCCAGGGATAAATTCCACTTGGTCGTGGTGAATAATCCTTTTAATGTACTGTTGGATCCTATTGGCTAGTATTTTGGTGAGAATTTTTGCATCCATGTTCATCAAGGATATTGGTCTGTAATTCTCCTTTTTGATGGCTCTTTGGTTTTGGGATCAAGGTAATGGTGGCCTCATAAAACGAGTTTGGAAGTTTTCCTTCCATTTCTATTTTCTGGAACAGTTTCAAAAGAATAGGCATTAATTCTTCTTGAAATGTTTGGTAGGATTCCCCTGGGAAGCCATCTGGCCCTGGGCTTTTGTTTTTTGGGAGATTTTTGATGACTGCTTCAATTTCCATAGTCTGTTCAAGTTTTCTATTTCTTCCTGGTTCAGTTTTGGTAGTTGATACATCACTAGGAATGCATCCATTTCTTCCAGATTATCTAATTTGCTGGCATATAGTTGCTCATAATATGTTCTTATAATTGTTTGTATTTCTTTGGTGTTGCTTGTGATCTCTCCTCTTTCATTCATGATTTTATTTATTTGGGTCCTTTCTCTTTTCTTTTTGATAAGTCTGACCAGGGGTTTATCAATCTTATTAATTCTTTCAAAGAACCAGCTCCTAGTTTCGTTGATCTGTTCTACTGTTCTTTTGGTTTCTATTTCATTGTTTTCTGCTCTGATCTTTATTATTTCTCTTCTCCCTTAGAGTTTAGGCTTTATTTGATGTTCTCTCTCCAGCTCCTTTAGATGTAGGGTTAGGTTGTGTATTTGAGACCTTTCTTGTTTCTTGAGAAAGGCTTGTATTGCTATATACTTTCCTCTTAGGACTGCCTTTGCTGCATCCCAAAGATTTTGAACAGTTGTGTCCTCATTTTCATTTGTTTCCATGAATTTTTTAAATCCTTCTTTAATTTCCTGGTTGACCCATTCATTCTTTAGTAGGATGCTCTTTGCCTCCATGTATTTATTTCCAGCTTTCCTCTTGTGATTGAGTTCTAGTTTCAAAGCACTGTGGTCTAAAAAGATGCAGGAATGATCCCAATCTTTTGGTACTGTTTGAGACCTGATTTGTGACCTAGGATGTGATCTATTCTGGAGAATGTTCCATGGGCACTCGAGAAGAATGTGTATTCTGTTGCTTTGGGATGGAACGTTCTGAATATATCTGTGAAGTCCATTTGGTCCAGTGTGTCATTTAACGTCTTTATTTCCTTGCCGATCTTTTGCTTAAATGATCTGTCCATTTCAGTGAGGGGTGTGTTAAAGTCCCACACTATGACTGTATTGTTGTTGATGTGTTTCTTTGCTTTTGTTATTAATTGGCTTATAAAATTGGCTGCTCCCATGTTAGGGGCATAGATATTTACAATTGTTAGATCTTCTTGTTGGATAGACCCTTTAAGTAGGATATAGTGTCCTTCCTCATCTCTTATTACAGTCTTTGGTTTAAAATCTAATTTGTCTGATATAAGTATTGCCACCCCAGCTTTCTTTTGGTTGTCCATTAGCACGGTAAATGATTTTTCACCCCTGCACTTTCAATCTGGGAGTGTCTTTGGGTCTAAAATGAGTCTCTTGCAAGCAGCATATCGATGGGTCTTGTTTTTTCATCTAATCTGAGAGCCTGTGTTTGGATTGGGGCATTTAGCCCATTTACATTCAGGGTTACTATTGAAAGATAGGAATTTAGTGCCATTGTATTGCCTGTAAGGTGACTGTTACTGTGTATTGTCTCTGTTCATTTCTGGTCTTTGTTACTTTTAGGCTCTCTTTGTGCTTAGAGGACCCCTTTCAATATTTCTTGTAGGGCTGGTTTCATGTTTGCAAATTCCTTTAGTTTTTGTTTGTCCTGGAAACTTTTTATCTCTCCTTCTATTTTCAGTGACAGCTTAGCTGGATATAGTATTCTTGGCTGCATATTTTTCTCATTTAGTGCTCTGAATATATCATGCCAGGCCTTTCTAGCCTGCCAGGTCTCTGTGGATAAGTCTTTTGCCAGTCTAATGTTTCTACCATTGTAGGTTACAGATCTCTTCTCCCGAGCTTCTTTCAGGATTTTCTCTTTGTCTCTGAGACTCATAAGTTTTACTATCAGATGTCAGGGTGTTGACCTATTTTTATTGATTTTGAGAGGGGTTCTCTGTGCCTCCTGGATTTTGATGCCTGTTTCCTTCCTCAAATTAGGGTAGTTCTCTGCTATAATTTGCTCCAATATACCTTTTCCCCTTCTCTTTCTTTCTTCCTCCTGAATCCCAATTATTCTAATATTGTTTCATCTTATGGTATCACTTATCTCTAGAATTCTGCCCTCATGGTCCTGTAGTTGTTTATCTCTCTTTTCCTCAGCTTCTTTATTTTCCATCATTTGGTCTTCTATGTCACTAATTCTTTCTTCTGCCTCATTTATCCCAGCAGTTAGAGCCTCCATTTTTGATTGCCCATCATTAATAGCCTTTTGATATAGACTTAGATTTTAGTTCTTTTATTTCTCTAACGGTTTCTCTAATAGCTTCCATGTTTTTTTCAAGCCCAGCTAGTATCTTTAAAATCATCATTCTATACTCTAGTTCCTACATCTTACTAATTTACTTATTTATTATGTCCCTGGCAGTCGGTATTGCCTCTTGTTCTTTTTGTTGAGGTGATTTTTTTCCGTCTTGTCATTTTGTCCAGAGGAGAATAGATGAATGAGAGAACAAACTGCTAATAGGGTAACAATGTCCCCAGAAAATATACACCAAACAAACCAGAAAAGCCCTGAAACTGGGGGAAAAGAAAGGGAAAGAAAGAAGAAAGAAAAAAGAAGAAAAAGATAAAGATAAAACCAAACAAACAAAAACAAAAACAAAAACAGAATATGATCAAATATGATCAGGCTGGTGCATAGATCAGTGCCACACACTAGATTTGGGGCATATTTTGGTCTGTTAGAAGAAAGTGTCTCCCAAAATTTTAAAGAAAGAAAAACTTATATATGTACAAAAATAAAGGTTAATATGATGAAAGGATGGAATATGACTGTAAAGATGAAAATTATAAAAGATTTTATAAAAGGAATTGATAGGATAAGAAGTCGGTTGAAAAAACAAAGAAGAGGATTTAAAAAAAAAAAGGGAGAGAATGTGATCAAGCAGGAGACTAGAACAAAGCCATACACTAGAGATTTAGGGTATATTTTGGTCTGTTAGAAGAAACTGTATCCCAAAATTTTAAAGAGAGAACAAATTTTATATGTATATACCAAAAATAAGGTTAACAAAGGGATAGAATATGACTCTAAAAATGAAAAATAAAAAAGATATTTTAAAAAAAGGGATTGATAAGATGTTGGTTGAAAAAGGGAAAAGGAAAAATTAAAAAAAAAAGGCAGTTTAAAAAAAATTAACTTTGAAAGACTAAAGAATCATGGGAAAAAAGCCACGAATTCTATGTGCAGTATTCCCCTAGCACTGGAGTTTGCCATTGTCATTGATCGGTAAACTTGGTCTTGGCTGGCTGTTCTTGTTGATCTTCTTGGGGAGGGGCCTATTGCCATGCTTCCCAAATGTCTTTGCCAGAGGCAGAATTGCCCCGCCTTTGCTGGGTCCAGGCTATGTAATCTGCTCTGGTTTGTTCTCGGGAGTTTTTGTTCCCTGCAAGCTTTCCCTACAGCTTTGGAAGACAAGAGTGAAAATCGCTGCCTCCCAATCTCAGTCCCAGAGGAGCCAAGAACTTGGGGCCCCACTCCTCAGTGAGCCCCCAGAGAATAACAGTCAATCACTCCCATCTCCCTGGTTTCTGGCCGCACTCCACGCTCACCCAGCCTGTGACCGAGCATTTCTATCTCTCGCACAGGACCCTGTGTGGAGTCTCCAAACCCACCAGATCGCTGTAGTGCACCCCTGCACCGCTCCACCCTGGGGAGGAAGGGGAGTCTCCCTGGATCTGCCGCTTGTTGGGTCCCTGCTGGAAGAGCAGTGGCCCAACTGTGCTGCGTATCATGGTTTATGGCAACCCCGAGCTGAGAGCCCACTCCTCAGCTCTGTCTCTGCAGCCGGCTTCCCTGCTCTGATACCTGGGAGCTCTGCCACACTCAGGCACCCTGGTCTTTCTGTGACCCTGAGGGTCCTGAGACCAAACTGTCCCAGAGAGGGTTTCACCCCCCGCTTAGCCGCTGGAGCGATGTCCCTCAGCGGAGCAGACTTCTAAAAGTTCCGATTTTGTGCTCTGCTGCTCTATCACTTGCCAGTATCGGCTGACGGAGGCCCCATCCCCCACCGTCTATCTTCCCGAATATCACCTCGGATTCACTTCTCCGCATGTCCTACCTTCCAGAAAGTGATTGCTTTTCTGTTCAGAGAATTGCTGTCATTCTTTTCTTCAATATCCTGATGAGTTCATAGGTGTTCAGAATGGTTTGATCCCTATCTAGTGAATTCCTGGGGACCAGATGAAATTTAGGTCTCCTACTCCTCTGCCATCTTGCTCCTCTCCCCATCTTTGTGTTTTATTACAGTTAATTGTAGGTAACAAATCAATATTTTTGCCAACTTGTACCTTACATCTAAGAAAATCTAAAGTCTTATTTTAAATTAAGGCAACATTAAGCAAAGAAATGGCATTCCCCCCCTTTCTAAAACTACAACACTTAGTGATTCAATGCTTTCTCTCACTACATTTGTCTTTTAATATTGATAAGCTGTTTTGTTTAATAAGCAATTTAATGGGAATTAAACTGTATTTTTTTGAACAATATGATTTGACTAAGAATTGACTTGAAATGTATGACTTCCAAGTTTGGGAATTCTTTGGACTTTCATTTACCTTTATCAGAAGGGAGTGGGTTATATACTGCTTTTCCTATTTTGTTTTTTGTTGTTTACTGATACTAAACTGTACTAATAGAGCACCAAATTTATTTCCTCAGGCCTCTTTTGGTAAATGGCTTTTTCTGATTTGCAGATTTCTCTTGATATTTTTGACACAAATCTTGTTATCAGAGTATTCAGAAAAGTATTCCAAAAAGTTTTTAAAAAGTAGAGAAAATTTGAAAAGCACAATAATTCCATCATCTAAAATCAGCACCAATATTTTGACATATTTTCTTTTAAAATGCATTTTAGGATGGTTTAGTTATATTTCTATGCTATTTTATATCTGTGTCAATAAACCGTTTCCCTAAAAATAAATTTAATGGTTGAATAACATTAAATTATATATACTTGTTATAGTTGACAAACTACCTTGTAGGGAAGAACTTAAATTATTTCCAATTATGGAGTATCATAAATTACACTGTAATAAACACCCTATAGCTCATTTAATCTGATTTAATTTGTGCACAATAATGTTGGAAACAATTTAACTGGTCCTGCTTCAATTCTCCCATTCCCCTTTAGAGTGGATACCCAGTTAGGGGTAGACAGAGGAGGTCTTTTCCTGGTTGATGAGAGAGAACTCTGAAAACACTGTTTTCTTCCCTACTTATGTGTTTTACAAAACCAGAAGATGAAGTTGTGAGAGGTAAAACAAGAAATATGTTTATTAAGTGTAAAAGCAGCCTTAAACACTTTATTTATAGTCAAATAGGCTACCTTTGACTCTGCTAGTCTGCTTTTTTTTTTTCTGAGACGGGGGAACCAAAACAAAATTTCAGAAATAAAATGAGCTGTTTGGTTTATGCCTCCAATAATTGGCAGCTAGAAGAAAAGAGAAATTCTTTTATTATTTAAAAAAAAAACTGCTACAAACTGTATAAGGAATAGCACATTACTTTTCTATTTCTAATCATATCTGATTTAAACATATCGCCTGTCAAGATTAAAGAGAATCCAATATTAGTCCATTTTAAGCTTGTAACTGAATTCTGGAAGTGTAAGCATCACTCCTCCCCAACAATGGGGAAGGCTCCCCTTTCTGAATCAATCTTGATCTCTGACACTTCTTTTCCTAATAATCATGATCTCACTGTGGAGCACTTGCTTTTATAATGTTGTGCATTGTTTAATCTTGTCCAGGACCCCTAAATCCTTTGTGGAATTTGAGCTAATAATTTTCTTATTTTAAACTGTCCATGATTTCCTCTTGCTACTTGGGTCCTAGTCTTTCCTTCAACGGGCACTTTATAACTGTTGTCCATTGATATCATGACAAACATTCATGACTATATGCCATGAACTGGCAGAATCTCATCTCCAAATAAATATTTTCACTTCTAATACCCCCATCTTGGTTAAGTAACTGATTCTATATTCCTCTCATTTCTCCAAGGATCTCCTGCCTGAAACTCAATTCTTCACAACACTATGAAAGAAAATGACTTAAATTTCACAATTCTTAGTTCAAAAAACAGAGGCATTCTATGACTTTGTTAAATTATTTTTTTCTCTTGTAGTCAGGGGTTGGGCTTACCAAGAGCCAAATGAAAACAGAATCTGTTGATTGTAGAAATAACAATTTAATTAAAGTTAAAGCCTCCCCAAATCATTATGTGAAAGTTTTAGCACAATTGGACAAATATTTAACATGGAGAATTCAGAGGAGGGAGGTATAAGGAGGATTTAGATAACTGAGGGTACTCCTAGCCCTCTGAACCCCTTGGGTCTGCCTTACCAGCTGAAGCAGACAATCAAGCCTATTGTTTGATGTCATCTTTGCCTTGCTTGAGGGTTCTGTAGTAATCTTACCTTAAGGAATTATTTTACAAGGGGAAGCCAGTATCCTGCATCATTCCAAAACCTCTTCCTATTCCCAGATCTGTAAACTACTGCCAACTCTGTGCAAACCTTAGAATCGAAAGTTAATGCCCCAAAAGAATTGCAAGATTTTGACAATTTATATTGACAAATATCTAAAAATTGTGTGAGAGTGGATCCTATGGATGGTAGACCAAGTAAAGAAGGGCATACTTTTAGATTTGGCTAAATTCATTGATAAGATCCATCTACAAAAATTTCAATAGAATGAGCTATTTGGTGAATATCTCTAAGTCCAATAACTTAAAAACTAGAAGAAAAGATAAATTCCTTTATTATAAAAACTGTTATGGATATCTCCATGACACTGGGGTAAAGAATAATATATCTCTTTAATTATTTAGGCAAATGTGCATGATTCTCTTTATTACATTTCCTTAGTATAACTCTTAGAGAGTTAGAAATATTGAAATAAATTTATCATATAAAATATTCTCATCCATGTTGACAATGTGGCTCTGGAATATAATTTCTTTATTAAGATCTTAAGAAATAAATTCACATGGGATCTCCGAGTAGCTTTCAAAACTGTATTGGCTTTTTTCTGAAGGCACTGAAGAAGAAATTTGTCCACGTGATTTGAGTGGCTATTGATAAGTAGGAGGCAGAGACCAATAGAAACCCAGTGCTGGGTGTGGTTAACATAATGATTTAAGAGCCACCATGACAATAAAAATTGTCTCATCTACAGAAAGATTTGGTAAGGTTTAGTCAATTATTTGGTCTTGTATTAGTCATGGTCTAAGCAGGAAAACAGAAATCCTTAGGAACATTTATACTATAAGGATTTTATTGTGGGAAATTTGTTAGAGAGGTAATAGAATCTCTAAGAATACAAATAGCTGAGGCAACCCAGAGATTACCAACAGCAAAGATCAAGAGTTGAATAGTATTAACCAAAGATTGCTTCATAGTGGATTTCTGGGAATGTCTCCACCCCGCCCCCATCAGTGGTTATTTCTCCATCTTAGACTGTCAAACAGACAAGATTTCCTCAGGAAATGGAAGAATACCCACACGATCCCATCTGATGTGGGAAATAATATTATTGTAGGAAGGGCTCAGTAATAGTCCTTAGAGACCTCTCTATTACTCTATTTAGTCATCAGCAAAGCCACTGGAGATAATACATATAACATGCTTAGATTGGTAGCTGTTACATATTAAGCGCTTGGTAAATGTTACTTGTTGCTGTCATCATCATCATCATCACCACTCTACTGTCTGAGGGATTTACAGAGAATATCACCGTCAACTATTTGGAAAGTGCAGATGTGTTGATTCCTTCCATATTCCCATTTAAGCCTTCATTTTGGTTAATGTGCAAGGGTTGGATACTAGAAAATGATAGTATAGCAAGCTAAATAAAATGGAAATTTTAAATTCAGATGTAGTTTATTTACTGTAGTAGATACATTTAGTTTCTGGTACCTGTTACACAGCCAGGCAAATTATTTTTCTCTATCTCCATAGATGGAAAATATCTGAAATGATTTAAGCTGGTAAAACATTCTTACTATCCAGCTTTAGAGGTGTAACTCTCCTTCACTGTGTCACAATTTCATTCTTAGAAACCCTGGCTACCTCTCCCAAGGGACATAACCTTGCTCTATTACATGGATGACAACAGAGTTCTGGAGCTCTAAAGAGAAGTAAAGAGAAGTACCTTAGATATCTTGGAAACATACATGGCAAAAATCATGGTTTCCACCTTAGTATAGTCTAAGAATTCAAAAGTGTGGGGCATTTGGACATCCTACCTTCAAATGAAAGGGAAATGTATTAAGAGGAACACTGTTAGTGGGTTCTTTTGAATGTTAGAGGTAACATATAAGGTATTTGGATTTGTGTCCTAATTTACATATAGGTGCTAAGCATGATGTTAGCTATGAGTGGGACTCAGAGAAAGAGAATAGTTTTGGGCTATAAAAGATTGCAACAAAATATATCTGTTACTGTTATTATTATTATTGTTATTGTTATTTTTAGGGCAGCCAATGATTCAGGTACTTATGGTTGATAGAATTGCTATCTGGAGCCTGTAGCAAGTCCTTAGAGGGTAATCCTTAGAGGATAAATACAATGAAAGCCACTTGATTTGGGGAGCAAAATCCCTTTTTGCAAAAAAATTGCTTTCTTTTTGAGAAACAGTTTGACACTTGATCAATGATTAAAAGGAATGCCTGATCATGAGATAATTATCATGAAAGGAGCATTAAATAATCAAATTAACCTCAAAGCAGGCCTCCATCTTCAAATGAAAATTGTGCATAGGGTTCTGTGCCTGAGCAATTCCCAAGGCACAATTTAATGAGCAGGTTACACACATTTCCATCATGCTTACTCCTGAGGCATTGCCACCCTTCCTTCTATACACATTTCGGTGACAGAGAGAGTTGCTTCTAACTGGATGATAGGAAAAATGTCTGGATTTCAGATAGCCCCTCATATTCTGTGGCCACATGCTGGAAGTGGATCTCTACCATGTTATATCCCTACTTGATGGTGACATCTTTGGGTAGAAGAGAAATCCTTCAAGTGGGTAGAATTTCATTTACCATGTTCTATAAAAAATTATCTCATGCGGAGGTTTTATGGTTTGCCCTAACAGTAGATTTGGCAGTAGATATAATATTTGTGTAATATGTAAATTCTTACCCAAAGCCTATAGTAGATGGTAGATTTGGATGAAGTTGTATCTGTGTAATATGTAAATGCTCACCCAAAGCCTACAACCACCGATGATAATGCATATTGCCATAGTAGTTTAATTTCAGGTAAATGCCAGATGAGGCTAAAATTGTCTATCTCATGGACGACATTTATTTTATCAGTCATCTGACATTTGTAGAGATTGATATGCTATTTTTAAAGCATATTTATCTTGTTACTAGAATTATTTAGTATCTTACCTTAATGTCCTTCCCTTCTGTTGTAGATTGAATTGTATCCTCACAAAAGATGTGTGGAAGTCCTAGCCCTTGTTACCTGTAAATATAACTTTATTTGGAAATATGGTCTTTGCAGATGTAATTAAGATATAATTTAGATGAGGTCATATTTGATTAGGGTGAGCCATAGTCCAATATATCTAATATCCTTATAAGAAAGGGAAAAGAGACATTGACACATGGAAAAGAAGGCCACATGAAGAAGGAGACAGAGATCAGAGTAAGGCATCCACAAGTCAAGGAATGCCAAGGATTGCCAGCAATTACCAGACATAGAAAAAGCAAAGAAATATTCCTCCCCTAGGGCCTTCAGAAAGAGCATGATGTGTGTGTATATATATATATATATATATATATATATATATACACACAATATAATATATACACATATAATATATATGCATATAATATACATCTATATATATATATATTAATATGGATTCCAGATCCTTTTTTTGATAAATTTTTTTCATTTATTTTATTTTTTTTTATTATGTTATGTTTCCAGATTCTTAAGCACTCAAAAGTTGAAATTCATTGATACATTATCTTTTCCATTCAAAGCAAATAATCACAATAATAAATTACCTTTTCTCCAACATTGCTTCCATGCTATCTTCCCTTTTTAAATAAATCTTTAAAATCTTTAACTCACTGCTATTTTTTTCAACAACTATCACTTTTTTGAATAGTATTGTTGAAGTTATCAATGAATTCCTTATAGTATACAGGGAGAATTTTTATGTGATCTTCCTAATTGATCCTTCTAAACATTTTGTATCTCTTCCTATTTTCTTCTTGAAATTTTCTTCTGTCTTAACTTCCTTAAGACCATTCAATGCTGGCCCCCATTAAACAACTTTCTCTTCTTGCTATCTTCTACTTACTCTCACTCTGTAAATACTGGTCTTGATAGGTATTTCTTATCTTATTATTCTGCACCAGTGTTTCCCAAATCAAGAGTAATTTTCCTGAAATGTGTTGACAAAATGCAATTCTCTGATAAGTTTGGGCAATGCTATATACTATATACTGTAAATGTGATGTAAAAGTCTCCAAGAAATTTTGCAGTAAAGAAAGATTATTAATTGTGTTTAAATGTTTCCTAAATTTTTTGACTATGAAATATCTGTGTGTTTGTGAGTGAGTGTATTTGTGTGTGTGTGACTATAGCACTTTGGGAAACAATGTTCTAAACACTTTCTTGTTTGTTTGTTTTTTTTAATTTTGTTTTGTTTTTGTTTGTTTCTTATCCATCCCCACATTTCTAATATTTCCTCTGACTTGTGACTTAAATTTTTACTCCAAATTTCTCTTGTAGGTTCCAGACCCATATTTTTAATTGTTATCTTTCTAACTATATTTACTACCTACACCTCAAGTTTAACATATCCATGAACAAATTTCATATGTTGGCAAATAAACCCATTCTTTTTTAAGGTATTGCTCATTTCAGCTAATGATAATATCAAACCAGTCACCAAAAAATCTGAGTATTCCTTGACCCTTCTAAATCAAATCATTAAATTTTGTTATTTCTACCCTGCATTATTTTGCTAATGCATCACTTCTCTTCTGTATCACTGCAGATATTTTAATTCAGACACACATAGCAACATGGCTGTGTTACTGGTCTTTTTGTCTTCTGTTTCTAAATAGATCCCAAAGACATCTAGAATGCAAAAGTATATACATAGTACTCTTGGGAAAATGTTTTATTTATTTCCCATCATCTGAAGGTAAAATACAAACTCACTGATATTCAGGGACATTTTCCTCAGTTATCTACCACTTTCATCCACAAACCCACACTGTAGTCACACACAGAAATGATTATGTTCTGTCAAAGATACACACTCTTTCATACAACTCTACCATTATTCTTCTATTCCTTCTGCTTTGACCATTCTTAACTCACTCTGTCAACTTTTATGCATTCCTCAATGAAAATATTTTCAATTTTATGAAGAATTTATCTGTCTGATTAAAAGGATGAGATCATTTTTACCTCTTTTTTTTAAACTTCTAGAAGACCATGTAACTTCCTCTATTGTAGCACTTAACATATACAACTGTAACTGCCACTGGAAAATAGTAAATCCATAACTGTAAATATATATATATATATATATATATATATATATATATATATATATACCACAAAACTGTACCACAAATCCATAACTGTAAATATATATATATATATATATATATATATACCCTTTTGTGGTATATATATATATATATATATATATACCATAAATCCTTTTGTATATATATATATACCACAAAAGGATTTATATCAATAAGTAAAAACAAATGTCCAAGTTTAAAGTACATAATTACAATCTTTCTGAAAGTAGTTGGACTCTATTCCATAGAACAGTTAATTGTGCTATTACCTAGAACAGCTAATAATGAGCTAATCTCTCATATCATTTAAAATCTCTAAAAGTGACAAAATTTGACATTAATCTACATCATTAGAAATACAAATTTAATTATTCTGAGAAAGAAGTAACAGAATCTAAAGAAAACCAATTTCTTTTATTTCCATCATCATATTTGAAATAATTACATATAATGCAAATCATGTTTTCAAATTAATAATATATAATAATATATAAAATATATTAAAATATATAAATAATCTATAAAAATCTATTAAATTATATTTAATTTCTCTATTAAAAATTAATATGAAAACAATCACCTACCATTCAGAATTTAATAAATACTTAGAGAAATTAAATAACACAGTTTTTTTCTTTCTTTTTTTTCTAAATCCTTCTTTGGTTTTGTCTTCTTGATGTACATGTGGCTCATTGTTTCTATGGAGCACAGTACAACACAAAAGTTACTTCAGTCCCTCTTCTGGCTTTCTTTATGAAAGTTGTAAATCTCAGAAATGAACAAATGTATCAGTCAAGTTACTTCCTACATCTTTTATTAAATCTTTCAAATCCTTTTTTTTAACTTTCAAAAACCATAGTGGAGGATATTTTGTTTTTATGTTTGTTATGTCTTTTATAAAGAAGAAAACAAATAGCTAATGAGTTGGATGTTAGAACCAATTTCCTGAAGGACTAAGCCACTTTGAAATCTGTGTCTGTGTGAGCGACATGGTTAAGTCTTTAACAGATCTGGCACCTCCACAATGGTCTAGAACCTGTTTTCCTCCACCTGCATCTTTAGTTTCTGTTTTAGCAGATGTGAGTCGTTTGTGTTTGATTAAAAATAAGAATGGGCAACAAACGCCCTCATATTTGACTTTGAACCTGCCATTTGAATCACCCTTACATTATAAACTTGACTATTGACCAAAAGTTTTAGTGAGAAAATATCTCCATTTGCTTTGCTTGTAAGGATCTCCTAATAATAACAAAGAAGCTGATTAAACAATATTTTTAAATTTCTCCATATCCTGTAAGAATTTCAGAAAGAATTCATCTCAGGGATTTTAAGCTCGCATTCAAGTGTCCTCTTTGATTTGGATTTTATGCAATGTATTCAAATGATAGATCTCCATTGGCATTCCAATGTGTGTATATATGTACATATATACGTGTGTGTAAATGTATATATATGCACAAGTAATATAAGCTTTCATTGTTTTTTAAATATTCATCTTACCCAATTTGACAATGACTCTATTGTGCTTCTTTAATGATAAACATTATACCCATATAAATAAATTTATACCCACTGAGAATTACAGTTTTTCAAGTAAATGGAATTAGAATTGGACTTAGACTTTCATTTTTTTTGAAATGTTGAATTAAAATTATGTGATCTTTTCAAAACATATTAATGTTTTGAAGATTACTTAAAATATTCAAATACCATTTGTAAGAAAAATAACAGAAAGGATAAAAATGAAGTGTGTTTTTATGAGTCAAAAACTTTTATTTTACTTTAATACTACTTAAAATAAAAATACCCTTTCTTCCATGAGGCATTTTAGAATGCTTTAAATGTTCAAAATTTCAAATGCAAAAGAATAACTTCTAAATATCATAATAGATTAAAATAATCAATTTTATACAAGATTTATATGAATACAAATATAAAATGAATAAATAAAACTCTAAGCCAAAATTTATAAAATGTTAGACATAAAATGTCTAAAGTTAAAGAATGTAAGTGATGAATCACTGAATTCTACTGTATGTTAACTAAAAAAATTTAAATTAAAAAAAATAAAAAGAGAGAGAAAAAAGATCTGCCAGGGGTAAAAATCTACACTGTAGGAAGAATGGAAATGGTATCTATTTAAAGGAAATACTTCTTCTTTTGTATTTATTGTTTTTGCATTTATTTTTCAGTACATAGTTTTGAAATGATCATATTCATTCAAAGTGTTTAGCACAGTGCCTGACAGAGAAGTTTAGCCATTATTTATGTTCCCTCACCAATGTTCAGTTATAACTTTCTCAAAGTCAGAAGTAATTTCCTGATTTCAGCTAATTTTAGTGATAATAGGTTGATTTAGTTTTCTATACAAAATACACAACTGAAGCCTTACAAAGATGAGGATTATAATCACTTACACAGAGCAATAATCTTGCTTGGTATTGGGTGAAACCTTTCAATCTGGAAATTTGTGAATTATCAAAATAAATTATTAGAGGAAGATGCTTATATGTAGTGAAAATATTGTAATTTAAGAATGAAAAACTGAATAAATTAAAGAGTCAAGTTAGTTGTTGGACATAAAAGGTTGGGAAGAAGTAATAGTTTACTTAATTTGTAATCTTGTATAATGTAAATTTGCATATTTCATTCTATTCTTGGCATTGATTTTAAAAACTATGTTTTCTTGTATAAAATTCAGCTTGAAGTGGTAAATAGTTAAATAATGTCTTCATTAAAATTAGTCAATGAAAAAACAAAGTGAGAGGAAATATAGTACATTTTGAGAAAAATAGAAAAATAAGGCATCTTAAAGAAAAAAATGAAGATATAAAAGCTACATTCTACAATTAAAAATGACTCTTAGGTTGTTAAAATATCTTATAAATGAGACATGCTTAGCATATGCAGAATAGATTAAATTAGAATAATAAACAGCTGTGATTATGGATGTATAAACTAGGAAAATGCTAATCAAAAATAGAAGACAGAAGAAAGTTTTAATTGAGGTAATGCACAACTTATAATTTTTTAAAAATTGTGTTTTTTAATTAAATATCTCTAAATATAAAAATAAAATTTTGTAAAAAGATAAATATAAATATTCTTGGTTTTAATAGATTTTGTAAGAAATGGAACAAATGACTCAATTTTAGATGGTCTATATGCTCATGTTATTTTAATGTAGAATCTAAATCTGGACCTTACAAATCAAAAATGTGCTTCCATTTTCTTTTTAAGTAGTGTTCAACACAAAGTGCTCATTACAGCACATGCCCTCCTTAATACCCATCACCAGGCTAGCCTATCCCCTCACCCTTCTCCCCTCTGAAACCCTCAGATTTTTTCCCAGAGTCCACAGTCTCTCATGGTTCATCTCCCCCTCTGAATTCCCCCCTTCGTTTTTCCCTTCCTTCCTCTGATGTCCTCCATGCTACTGCTTATGTTCCACATATAAGTGAAACCATGTGATAATTGTTTCTTCTGCTTGACTTACTTCACTTAGCAAAATCCCCTACAGTTCCATCCATGTCCATGCAAATGGTGGATATTCATCCTTTCTGACGGCTGAGTAATATTCCATTGTTTATATGAATCACATCTTCTTTATCCATTCATCTGTTGAAGGACACCTCAGCTCCTTCTACAGTTTGGCTATTGTGGACATTGCTGCTATGAACATTGGGGTGCATATGGCCGTTCTTTTCACTACATCTATGTCTTTGGGGTAAATACCCAGTAGTGTAAATGCTGAGTCATAGGGTAGCCCTATTTTTAATTTTTTGAGGTACCTCCACACTGTTTTCCAAAGTGGCTGTATGAACTTGCATTCCCACACAGTGTAAGAGGGTTCCCCTTTCTCCACAACCTATCCAACATTTGTTGTTTCTTGCCTTGTCCATTTTTGCCATTCTAACTGGTGCAAGGTGGTATCTCAATGTGGTTTTGATTTGAATTTCCCTGATGGTTAATGATGATGAACATTTTTTCATGTGTCTGTTAGCCATTTGTATGTCTTCTTTGGAGAAGAGTCTGTTCATGTCTTCTGCCCAATTTTTTTACTTGATTATTTGTTTTTTGGGTGTGGAGTTTGAGAAGTTCTTTATAGATCTTGGAAATCAGTGGTTTATAGTGTCATTTGCAAATATCTTCTCCCATTCTGTGGGTTACCTCTTTGTTTTGTTGACTGTTTCCTTTGCTGTGCAGAAGCTTTTTATCTTGATGAAGTCCCAAAAGTTCATTTTTGCTTTTGTTTCCCTTACCTTTCAGGATGTGTCTTGAAAGAAGTTGCTATGGCCAATATCAAAGGCATTACTGCCTATGTTCTCCTCTAGGATTTTGATGGATTCCTGACTCACATTGAGGTCTTTAATCCATTTTGAGTTTATCTTTGTGTATGGTGTTAGAGAATGGTCGAGTTTCATTCTTCTGTATCTAGCTGTCCAATTTTCGCAGCACCATTTATTGAAGAGACTGTCTTTTATCCATTGCATATTTTTTTCCTGCTTTGTCAAAGATTATTTGACCATAGAGTTGAAGGTCCATATCTGGACTCTCTATCCTGTTCCATTGGCCTATATGTTTGTTTTTGTGCCAGTACCATGCTGTCTTGGTGATCACGGCTTTGTAATATAGCTTGAAATCGGGCAACGTGATGCCCCAAGCTTTGTTTTTCTTTTTCAACATTTCATTGGCGATTTGGGGTCTATTATGGTTCCATACAAATTTTAGGATTGTTTGTTCCAGCTCTTTGAAAAATGCCAATGGTATTTTAATGGGGATGGTGTTGAAAGTGTAGATTGTTCTGGGCAGCATAGACATTTTCACAATGATTGTTCTTCCAATCCATGAGCATGGAATGTTTTCCCATCTTTTTGGGTCTTCTTCAATTTCTTTCACAAGTGTTCTGTAATTTCTAGAGTATAGATTTTTACCTCTTTGGTTAGATTTATTCCTAGGTACCTTATGGTTTTTGGTGTTATTGTAAATGGAATCGATTCCCTAATTTCTATTTCTTCAGTCACATTGTTAGTGTATAGAAAAGAAACTGATTTCTGTGCACTGATTTTGTGTCCTGCCATATTGCTGAATTGCTGTATGAGTTCTAGTAATTTGGGGGTAGAGTCTTTTGGGTTTTCCACATAAAGTATCATGTCACGTGGGAAGAGAGAGTTTGACTCTTGATATCAAACTCTTGATATCTTGATATCAGATATTTCTATGGCAAATTCAACTCCAAAATTCTTGTATATAAAATTATTTCATTATCCCTCACAATTTTCCACGTTTTTATAAATTTTTGCACACTCATCTTGAGTGGGAGGTACCATACGCATACTTAATCATGATATGTTTCAAACAGAACTCCACTATCCATGCTGTGCAGTCTGTACAAAATGTGCAGTTCCTTTTGGTTGCTTTTTATGAATCATTTAACCAGGGACCCTTGTCAGAAACAATGTAACATTGACCCTTCCAACTACTTTATCTCCCACCAATGTATTGTCCAATTTTGTTGATTTTTAGCTTTTTGCTATTTCTGTTCTTCCCATCTCTATATAACCCAGCTATAATTGGCCTTCCATAGGCAACCTCAAATTTCAGTCCACACTACTTGTGAACAGTACTCACATTACTGATGTATTCTCAGAACATTAATTTACTTCACAAACCAAGAGTTTCATACGTTTTATTTTTTAAAAAAGGAGAAAAAAAAAACTCCAAGGTTAAAATGAGATGATAGTATTTGCTAGGATGTGTATTTTTTCCAAAGCAATTTCTATTAGAATTCCCTCCTTCCTACCCCCACCCAGAGCTCTCCAACTAATGAAAAATTTAGTTCTTTTTTTATCTTATCTGTTTATACAATTTGCATTAAAGTTGGGGTCCCTTGAGGAACATACACCAGGATGGAATTAAAAGTGCAAGATATTTATTGAAGGAGGGAACAGGAGAAGGTGGAGAAGTCTTCAGACCATGATGTGGGCCTTACACCTGTGGCAGGAAATAGGGAAGGGAAGTGGATTGGAGTAAAGAGACATGGACTGCAGCACAATTCCAAGAATGTGTTGTCCAGACCAGTGGGGATTCCTCAGGCCAAAGTCAGCTATTGGAGAATCTTTCATTTCAGTGGAATGGGCCTAACATAGAATTCCTTTTTTGCTCTATGACCTGTAGAAACATGACCACTGAACAAGTGTAGTTATGTTCACAGAGGAAAAGAAGCCAAGGCTGTCATTCAATTATGCTCTCTGTAGCAAGATATTTGAGTTGCAAAATTTCATGGTCACTCCAATCCCCCCTTGCTTCAAGTACTACATAAGTATACCTCTTAATATAGGTTCTCCACACTAGCTCCTCCATAATTTCCATGGGCCTCTTCTTCCTGATAGGAGTCAGAAAAGGAAGGCTAATGAGACAAACTCTAGCACCTGCTAGAACAGTTAATTTCAATGTTGCCTCTGAATGTCCAATTTTTTTTGTGTACATGTGGTGTGTGTGTTCATTTTTGCTTCTTTTGTGGAAAGGTAGCACAATTTCCTCCTGTTGATCAGAGTCAGTTATGCCTGCCTCAATGGTGATGCCTCTTCTTGCTTTTTTTTCTGGACACAAAGACTCCAAAGTGCCTAAGAGAGCCTTATTTGAGACCAGGGCCAGCAAATCCTACAGAACCCAGAGTTGCAGAGACTACAACTACAAAATGCCTTAAAGGATCATTGGGAATAACATTAAGTGAGGATATTCTTCCTTCTTCCTTTTGTTTCCTGGACCCGTATATTCTTCCTATTGAAGAAACACTATCATATAGAGATTTATGAAAAAATACAGATACTGCTTCCTGAAGGATAGTACCCTTTTGCATTTAGAATGTTTCCTTCAAGGTAGTGCTTTAATTGTGTCTTCAGAATGCTTTAGCAGCACCCTATGAGTCCAGCTGCTTTTCATAGTGTGGTATGTAATATTAACAGTAGATTCCATGGTAACAGGCCCATTTCCACATATCCTTCACTGTGTACCCTGGTCGGATACTATATTGTGTGGGATTTCATACCTATGGATCAGACATTCTGTATGTCTCAAACAACCAAATAATAAAGTGAGTAAGAGATTTGAATACACATCTACAATAGAAGATACATGAATGACCAATCAACACTAAATATGCTAACATCATAAGTCATCAGATAATAGATCTTCGAATCAAAATACAATAGCACTACACCAAAACCATAATGGATACAAAAAAGGAGTAAAAATACCTAGTATTTGAGAAGACTAGTATACTCTGAACTCTGTCACACACACTGCTGGTTAGAATATAAAGTAATATAATATTTTGGATAGCCATTGGCAGGTTTTCTTTTTTTTAATAAACTAAACATACACTTACTATTCGACCCAGATATTCTATCCCTAGATATTTATTCAAGAGAAATGAAAACATGTCTACAAATGAACATAGCAGCTTTATATGTTCTATCCAAGGATTGAAAAAATGTCCGAATGCTTTTCAACAAGTTGAAGCATAAACATACTGTGGTATTTCTGTATGGGAAGAACCCAACTCATGAATCACTAAATTCTGCCCCTGAAATTAATTTTAAAAAGACTATATGTTAACTAAATTGAATTTAAATAAAAAATTTCTAAAAATGGGAAGAACCACTGGTTTGTTCAACAGCATGGATGGATCTTCAAATCATTATGATGAGAGAATGACACACAAGTGTACATATTGCACAATTTTATTATGAAATTCTGTAAATTGAATTTAGAGTTTCAGGTTGCAGATCAGGGATGGCCTAGAACCAAATGTCTGAGTAAGGACATTCTGAAAAGGAATATAAGGGAAATTTTTGAGTGACAGAAATCCTCAAAATCTTGATTATGGTGATAGTTTCACAATTGCGTATGTTTGTCAAAGCTCATTAAACTCGCTACTTAATTCAGGTATATTTTATTTTATTCAAGTTAAACTTCAAATAGATTTATTTCAAAAATTCACTGGATTCCAAAAAGAAAAACTGCTTTAACCCACTATATCTTTTTTCACATTCTAAAATAATGTTCTTCTGCATGGAGCACTGAGTGTTTTAAGAAAACAATGAATCATGGATCACTACATCAAAAACTAATGATGTATTGTATGGTGATTAACATAACATAATAAAATAAAATAAAACTAAAAAAATTAAATAAAATAATGTTCTTGGAAAACCTGTAATAGAAACAAAAAATACCAAATTCATGAGGGAAATTTCCTTAAGAGGGTGGTTTGAGGGAAAATGTTTAAAACAAGTAAACCTGCATTCATTTATCATAATTCAAACAAAAGATTTAAAATATATGAAGAATAATCAGTCAACAAATAAAAAGCTTTGTTTGCTTTTCATACCAGTGTCAATAAATTTTTCTGATTATCTCCCCATGTTAAACTCATATTGCTTATATTGCCATGAAATGCAATTATGTGTAAGCTATAGTATACACCTGAATTACACAATTTGTGTGCTCTTCTGCTTCAAAGGGAATTTATACATGGGGCCAGAGAATTGAACTATAAGAACTGTCCTCCAAATTCTGGATACCATAACTGTATTGTGGGAAATGATTCAATAATCTTGTTTCACTTCATTCTTCATGCAGACATAACATATTAAGTACAACTCTTAGCTATATTTTATGTTCTTACTGTAGCCTTCTGATTGGAGATTTCAAATCATGATTAATTTTGGTGTGTTTGGACCAGAACAAAGGCATTTCCTCTTTGATGATATAGATGTATATATTTTTTGTTTCAGGGGGCTCTGTATGTAATATAATTTACTGCCAATAAATTGACATTGTTTCAAATCTAAATTATACTTTTTCTCTTTTCAAAAATGAGGTTTTATAATATTATAATTATATAATTATATATTTTTTATGATTTCCAAAGCATTTTTAGGAACAACATTCTCAAATGAACTCTACATCAACTTTGTGAGATAATCATAGGTAATTATTACCCCATTATTACTCCATTTTTCAACTGAGTAAGCAGAGTCCAATAGTTGTTAAGTTATTAATCAGGATTTTGGGCCACTATTTTATGTAACCAAGCTTTGATTTGTTGTGCTTTTCCTTATCATTTTGGAAAGAATCTACTGATCGTTATAACCTGTAAATTTTTTTTCTTTGCTTGAAAACAGGAACTGTGGGGATTATGCATAAACAGAAAGAGTGGGAATGTGCAATACATGTGGAGTAGATTATTTTGGCTGGACAAGCATATGTCACTGAATGTATAAACTGAACTGAGCTGATGAGTCCAATTACTTTGCCAAGTTTGTTTCCCTTCACATTAACGAACCATAAAATGTAGAGATGGCACTTTTAACTTCTAATTATTTAAGAAAATAAATATGAAGGATCACCATCCTTTTAGATACATTCATAAAATTCCCAGCTGATATATCATGAAAGATTGTGATTTACAACATCTGTATAAATGAAACTTCCTAAATAGATACATCTACAAGGAATGTGAAATACCACTATATTTACGTGGTCACTTTCTCATACATCATTCTAAGAACTAAAGAAAAATGGTGAAATATTTTTAAAGCTGCATTATAGGGCTTTGGGAAGTAAAAGAGAGATTGTTCCAGTATGATATTTTCATATTTTACCTACTCAAACTACATTATAGGAGACGTTTCAAACAGTAGATAATAATAAAAAAAAAAACAGTAAATAAAGTCTCTGTATCTTGTAGTCAAAAAACAGTGAACCAAGTCACAAGTACATAAAGAAATCTGAAATTAATATTACTAAATATAGCCTTTTGGATAAGATTTTTCTTATCTAGTTTATTGAATTTGTCTGCTTACAGTTTTCTCACTCAGCCCTACCTACTACCTTTTAATTAAATAAACTGATAAAATTTCATCTAAGTACAGAATTTCCTTTGTTTGGAATAATGCTTTGTTCTATTGCATGTCACCTGCCCTGGCTTTCTATTGTATAGATGTTTACAAAGGGATATGCTGTAACTCAAGTATATGCAGAAGGTTCTTTCATTGTTATAAATCAAATTGGTTTAACCTGTGATTGCGTTAAAGGTGTTCCCAGCTTTCTGATGACTGTGCTCCCTGCTGAAAATTGCTAGGTTGCTTCCCCTCCGCCCCCATCACCTTTACTGGGTTTGGACTTTTGCTTTTATATATAGTGCCATTTTAATTGATGTGAACTTCTTGGTTGCAGGTATTGGATTACTTCATAGTTCTTTATTATAAGCAGCAGGGTGTTAATTTGATTTTTTAACTCCTGAATTCTGTCATTCTCATTACTAGTTTTTTAATAAAAATAGATGAAGAAAATACATAAAACCCAAATATTATAATTCTAAAAACCTTATTATTTTGGAATTCTATAGTCATTTGCTTTTAGCATTCATCAAGTCATGTCTGGGTTGTAGTAATAATCAAGAAAATATTATATATTTTTTTTGCAATAGGTATAGAATACAAAATACAAAACCAACTGCCACTTGTATATGAGCTCAGAGTAAGCATGCATATTCTTCCTCAGCATAAATTAAGCATATGGAAAATACCTGTGACAGAGAAAATACAAACTGAGGCATAGAAATGCATTATATTAGTTAAATGGTAATACCGCTGATGAAAATTTGGGTTTATTATGAAATTGGTTATTTTGGTTTAGATAAGTTTAATTTAATTATTTCTGTAATTTTCTGGGACAAATGAACATCTTCAACAGTTGCACTTAACAAATTGGAGAATTAGAAGAAAAAAAATGCTACCATAAATAATCACCTCCTGAGAAGTATGTTTACAAGGTTCTGTGTTCTTTCCTCTTCAAAATAAATATATTGGCTCTCTGTTTTAATTCTTAACATCAGAATTACCTAAAAATTTTCATTGGTAACATGATCAAGGCTTGAAAGAAATTCAAAATGATACAGAGCCATTTTTAAGTGAAAAGAGTATGGAACTATAATTTTCAAATTTAAAGGTAAGAAAAACAATCTTGGGTAAACAGTGAAAGGAATATGATGTTGATATATACTATGTAATTCTGAGTATGCAAATAGGTATATATTTATATGAAAGATATATTTATTGACCCAGAATTTTCTTAAAATTGATAAATACTGGCAAAACAATGCCCAGTATTCAGTTGACTATAATATCAGGTTTCATTAACATCTGATCAAGAAAATAAAAATGTTAATGGCAATTGTATACTTTGTGTAAATAAATAATAGTTCTGTTTAGTTCTACTTCCTTTGAGTTGTGTCACACTGACACAGAAATACATGTCTATTTTGAATTCATGAGTAAAATTAGAGTAATATGTTTCATAGGAGGACATGTAGAGTTAATATATTTATTACATATTAATAAAATTATAATAAACACTAACATCAAACTCTTATTATACACCACATATGGTTCTTTGATCAAAATGGACTGTTTCAACAGAAATTTATAACTAGAACTAGTCATTAATGCCAGAAACTAAGCAATTTGATGATTACCAGAGAAGAATATATGTATACATATTTAAAATTAAATATCCCTTTTTCTCCTCAATTAATATTATTTGGATGTCAGTACATTTACAGATGGTGTCATTATACCATATAATCATACACTAATTTCAAGAAATTCATTTTAACAATTGTACTACCTTAAAGCCTACATATTTTTCTCATTAACAACTAAGATTATTTGAGGGGAGGAGTCCAAGATGGTGGAGGAGTAGGAGACCTTAATTTTGTCCAATACCAGGAATTCAACTAGATAGCTATCAAACCATTCTGAACACCTGAATAGCTGCAACTCTACAAATAGAAAAGCAACCATTTTCTGCAAAGTCGGAGGTGTGGAGAAGTGAATCCAAGATGATATATGGGAAGATAGACCACAGTGGGAGGGAGCCTCCATCAGCCAGATACTGGCAAGTGATAGAGCAGCAGAGCACAAAATCAGAACTTTTACAAGTCGGCTCTAGTGAGGGACATTGCTCAGGTGGCTAAGCAAGGGAGTAGAACCCTCACTGGGACAGTGTGGTCTCAGACTCTTTGGGATCACAGGAAGACTGGGGGTGCCTGAGAGTGGCACTTTCCTCTGAGTGCTCACAGAGGAGTGGGGACCTGAGCTTTCAGCTCTAGGGCCAGAGATTGGGAGGCCACCATTTACATTCTCATCCTCTAAAACTGTGCAGTAAGCCTTCAGGGAATAAAAGCCACATAGAGCAAACTAGGGCAGATTACTTAGCCTGGTGCCAGGCAAGGGCAGAGCAATTCTGCCTGAGGCAAAGACATTTGAGAATCAATGCAACAGGCCCCTCCCCCAGAAGATGGGTGAGTCTGTGGAGTTTGGTAACTGCAGAGGTGGAGACAGATTGACCTGAAGGATTTGTTGAGGGGGTTGGACTGGAACATTGTGGCTCCAGGCTGGAGATTCCCGCATGGCCATATTTGCTCTCATCCTCTAAAAAGAAGTGGAAAGATGCCAGGGAACAAAAGCCAAACAACCAACCTGATCACATTAAGCCCATCCCCCTGAAAAAGGGGTTGGGGGGCAACTCCACCCAGGTAAAGATGCCTGAGAAGTCGAGCAGCAGGCCCCTCCTCCAGAAGACAGACTGGAAGAACAGGTAAACAATAAGCTTATTTCACACAGGACTGTAAATCTCTAGTGCCAGGGGAAAATAATATAGGGAGCTCCTGGTGTTCCCTCACGACTCACTTATATTTCAGGTGAAAATTTTACATATCTTTTCTAGTTTCTTTTCTTATTCTTTCTTTCTTTCTTTCTTTCTTTCTTTCTTTCTTTCTTTCTTCTTTCTTTCTTTCTTCTTTTTTTTAAACCCTGCTCTCATTTCAAATAGATTCTTATTTCCCACCTTATGTTTTTAAGTTGCTTCTCAAATTTTATTTTATTTTTTCACATATATGTTTTATAGATTTATGCCCCATACCAGCCCATTTTTCACTCTGTTCAATTATATATAATGAGGCAAAAGAATGGATTAGTGACCTAGAAGATAAGCTGAGAGAAAGCAATGAAGCTGAGGAAGATAGGGATAGGCAGCTAGTAGCCCATGAGAATAGACTTAGACAGATCAATGACACCATAAAATGTTCCAATGTCAGAATTACTGGGATCCCTGAGAGGGTGGAGAGAGAGAGAGGACTAGAAGGTATATTTGAACAAAACATAGCTGAGAACTTCCCTTATCTGGGGAAGGAAACAAGCATTCATGTCCCAGAGGCAGGGAGGACTTCTCCCAAAATTAATAACAGATCAACACCCTGACATATAATAGTGAAGCTTGCAAATCTTAGAGCCAAGGAAGCTATCCTGAGAGCAGCTGGGGGAAGAGATTTTTTACATACGGAGGGAGGAACATCAGAATAACGTCAGACCTATCCACAGAGACTGGCAAGCCAGAAAGGGCTGGCAAGACATATTCAGAGTACTAAATGAGAAGAACATGCAACCAAGGATACTGTATCCAACAAGGCTGTCATTCAGAATGGAAGGAGAGATTAAGAGCTTCCAGGATTGGCAGAAACTGAAAGAATATGTGACCACCAAGCTGGCCCTGCAAGAAATATTAAGGGGGATTCTATAAAAGAAGAAAGACCTCAAGAGTAACATAGACCAGAAAGTTACAAAGACAATCTATAGAAACAGGGACTTTACAGACAATACGATAGCACTAAATTCTCAATGTGAATGGGCTGAATGCCCCCATCAAGAGACACAGGGCTTCAGATTGGATAAAATAACAGGACCCATCCATATGCTGTCTCCAAGAGACTCATTTTGAACCTAAAGACACCTCCAGATTAAAAGTGAAGGGATGGAGAACAATTTACCATGGCAACAGACCACAAAAGAAAGCTGGAGTAGCAACTCTCATATCAGACAAATTAGATTTTAAAACAAAGACCACAGTAAGAAATGTAGAGGGAAACTATATCATACTTAAAGGGTCTATCCAACAAGTATATCTAACAATTGTAAATATTTATGCCCCCAACATGGGAGCAGCCAACTACATAAACCAACTAATAATCAAAATAAAGAGTCATATCGATAATAATACATTAATAGTAAGAGACTTCAACACTCCACTCCCAGCAATAGACAGATCATCTAAGCAGAAATCAACAAAGAAACAAGAGCTTTGAAGGACACATGGGACCAGATGGACTTCACAGACATATACAGAACTTTCCACCCTAAAACAACAGAATACTCATTCTTGTCGAGTACACACAGAACGTCCTCCAGAATAGATCACATACTGGGTCACAAATCAGGTCTCAAATGATACCAAAAGACTGAGACAATTCCCTGAATATTTTCAGACCACAATACTTTGAAATTGCAACTCAACCACAAGGAAAAATTTGGGAGGAATGCAAACACTTGGCGGTTAAAAAGTATCCTGCTATACAATGAATGGGTTAACCAGGAAATTACAGAATAACTTAAACATTCATGCAAACCAAGGAAAATGAAAAAACATCAGTTCAGAACCTATGGGATACTGCAAAGGCGGTCCTAAGAGGGAAGTACATAGCCGTCCAAGTCTCTCTCAAAAAATTAGAAAAAGCCCAAATGCACAAGCTAACCTTACACCTAAAGACTCTGGAGAAAGAACAACAAATAAAGCCTAAGCCAAGCAGGAGAGGAGAAATAATAAAGATTAGAGCAGAGATCAATGAAATAGAAAGCAGAAAAACAGTAGAACAGATCAACTAAACTAGAAGCTCGTTCTTTGAAAGAATAAATAAGATCAATAAACCTTGGCCAGACTTATCCAAAAGAAAAGGGAAAGGACCTAAATTAATAAAATTATGAATGAAAGGGGAGAGATCACAACTAATACCAAGGAAATAGAAACAATTATTAGAAATTACCAGCAACTATATGCCAACAAATTAAGCAATCTGGAGGAAATGGATGCCTTCCTGAAAACTTACAAACTACCAAGACTGAAACAGGAAGAAATAGACAATCTGAACAGACCAATAACCATCAAAGAAATTGAAACTGTAATTAAAAACCTTCCAAAAAACAAGAGTCCAGGGCCAGAGGGCTTCCCAAGGGAATTCGACCAAACATTTAAAGAAGAAATCATACCTACATATTCAAAAAATAGAAACAGAAGGAAAACTTCCAAACTGCTATGAGGCCAGCATTACCCTGATCCCAAAACCAAGCAAAGACCCAATCAAAAAGGAGAATTACCGGACAATAACCCTGATGAACATGGATGCCATAATACTCACCAAGATAATAACCAATAGGATCCAACAGTACATTAAAAGGATTATTCACTATGACCAGGTGGGATTTATTCCTGGGAAGCAAAGGTGGTTCAACATTTGCAAATCTATCAACGTGATAGAGCACATTAGCAAAAGAAGAGACAAGAACCATAGGGTCCTCTCAATTGATGCAGAAAACAGCATTTGACAAAATACACCCTCCTTTCCTCATTAAAATTCTTCAGAGTATAGGGATAGAGGGAGCATTCCTCAATTTCATAAAAGCCATCTATGAAAAGACCACAGTGAATATCATTCTCAATGAGGAAAAACTGAGAGCTATTCCCTTAAGGTCAGGAACACGACAGGGATTGCCCACTCTTGCCACTATTGTTCAACATAGTACTAGAAGTCTTAGCATCAGCAATCAGAACAAAAAGAAATGAAAGGCATCCAAATTGGCAAAGAAGTCAAACTCTCTCTTTGCAGACGACATGATACTTTATGTGGAAAACCAAAAAGACTACACCCTAAAATTGCTAGAACTCATACAACAATTCAGCAATATGGCAGGACACAAAATCAATGCACAGAAATCAGTTGCTTTTCTACACACTAACAATGTGACTGAAGAAAGAGAAATGAAGGAATTGATTCTATTTACAAAAGCACCAAAGCCATAAGATACCTAGGAATTCACCTAACCAAAGAGGTAGAGAATCTATACTCTAGAAACTACAGAACACTTATGAAAGAAACTGAAGAAGACACACACACACAAAAATGGAAAAACATTCCATGCTCATGGATTGGAAGAATAGACATTGTGAAAATGTCGAAGCTGCCCAGAGCAACCTACACTTTCAATGCAATCCCTATTAAAATACCATTGACATTTTTCACAAAGCTGTAACAAATAATCCTAAAATTTGTATGGCATAATAAAAGACCCTGAATCTCCAAGGAAATGTTGAAAAAGAAAAATAAAGCTGGGGGCACCATGATGCCTTACTTCAAGCTATATTACAAAGCTGTGATCAAGACAGCATGGTACTGGCACAAAAACAGACACATAGACCAATGGAACAGAATAGAGATCCTCGAAATGGACCCTCAACTCTATGGTCAACTAATCTTTGACAAATCAGCAAAGAATATCTAATAGAAAAAAGGCAGTCTCTTCAATAAGTGGTGCTGTGAAAATTGGACAACCACATGCAGAAGAATGAAACTGGACCATTCTCTAACACCATACACAAAGATAAACTCAAAATGGATGAAAGACCTCAATGTGAGTCAGGAAGCCATCAAAATCCTAGAGGAGAACATAGGCAGTAACCTCTTTGACATTGGCCACTACAACCTCTTTCATTACACATCTCCAAAAGTAAGTGAAACAAAAACAAGAATGAACTTTTTGGGACTTCATCAAGATAAAAAGTTTCTGCACAGCAAAGGAAACAGTCAACAAAACTAAGAGTCAACCCATGGAATGGGAGAAGATATTTGCAAATGACATTAAAATAAGGGCTGGTATCCAAGATCTATAAAGAACTTCTTAAACTCAACACCCAAAAAACAAATAACCCAATCAGAAAAATGGGCAGAAGACATGAACAGACATTTCTCCAAAGAAGACATATGAATGCTAACAGACACATGAAAAAATGTTCAACATCATTAGCCATCAGGAAAATACAAATCAAAACCACATTGAAAACCACCTTACACCAGTTAGAATGGCAAAAATTAACAGACAGGGCACAACAAATGTTGGCAAGGATGTGGAGAAAGGGGAATCCTCTTCCACTGTTGGTGGAAATGCAAGCTGGTACAGCCACTTTGGAAAACAGTGTGGAGGTGCCTCAAAAAATTAAAAATAGAGCTACCCTATGACCCAGCATTTGCACTCCTGGGTATTTACCCCAAAGACACAGATGTAGTGAAAAGAAGGGCCATATGCACCCCAGTGTTCATAGCAGCAATGTCCACAATAACCAAACTGTAGAAGGAGCTGGGATGTCCTTCAACAGATGAATGCATAAAGATGTGGTCTGTATATACAATGGAATATTACTCAGCCATCAGAAAGGATGAATACCCACTTTTGCATTGACATGGATGGAATTGGAGTGGATTATGCTAAGTGAATAAGTCAAGCAGAGAAAGACAATATTCATATGGTTTCATTCATATGTGAAACATAAGGAATAGCACAGAGGACCACAGGGGAAAGGGGGAAAACTGAATGGGAAGAAATCAGAAAGGGATACAAACCATGAGAGACTCTGGACACCAGGAACCAAATTGAGGGTGACAGAAGGGAGGGGGCTGGTGGGATGGGGTAACCGGGTGATGGGTAATAAGGAGGGCATGTGTTGTGATGAGCACTGGGTGTTATACGCAACTAATGAATCTTTGAACACTATATCAAAAACTAATGATGTACGATATGCTGGCTAATTGAACATAATTAAAAAAAAAAAAAAACAACTAAGACTATTTCAAAATTTAACCTTAGGCATGATATTACCAAGGTGACAACATAGATTGTTCCTGATTTTCTTTCTCCTCACAAAAAGAACAATTACCAATTACTAAATAGTAAGACAACACTGAGAGAATCTTAGAACATGGAAGTGTTGCTGAGGCAAGTCCCTGCACCACAGACATGAATACAGACTGCATTAGGTAATAAAAGAAGCAGCTATAAATTGACAACATTGACCCTCTCCCAGCCAGCATAGCACCATGCAGAGAGGTCTCCCTTAAGCTTCCAGTTCCTCCAGTGGGAGAGAGAAACCAGAGTGGACAAACAGCCCCCCAAGCATGGTGGGTCACTTTGCAGGAGCCCCTACTCGGATGTCACACCATGGTAATTATAGGGGAATTTATGACACTAAACTCCTAGGAATCTCAATGTGACAAAGAAGTGGTAACAGTCTTGCAAACAATCAGCACATAGATATTTGGAGACTAATTTCACACTTGCCGTGCCCAGGTAACAGAGACCTTGCTTACTGCAGAATCAAGTTGGGGGTACATTCTGACCAAGGAACTTGGCAGGATGCAGATATGTATGATTCAGATTCTCACACAAGGAATTTTGCTAGTCCCAGAGCCCAGTTTGCCACATCCAAGAAAGGAAGTGACTCAAAGACTCACCTTTTCTAGAGAATGTCTTCTGGAACCATCTGTCTAGAAAGGCTAGTGACAACTCCTAAGAACTGCACATCCCAGGGACTATCCAGTCAGGATGCAGGATCACCCCAGAGCAAAACCAGTATCAGGCATGGTGGGCTCCTATTCTACACATAAGCAGAGGGATTCATTCATAGCCAAGGTTCAGTGTATTTCCAAACCCCTATCAACCAAGAGTCTACTTGAGAAACTGAAAGTGGCCTGGAGTGGCTTCTCCCCGACCTGTTAAGGGAGCTGAGATATAGCCCCACACTCTGTGGAGAGTGTCTGTTTATTTATTATTGATTGATTGATTGATTGATTGATTGATTGATTTTAGAGAGCATACATGTGTACGTGCAATAGAGAGAGAGAAAGAGGGTGAGAGCAAGCAGGGGTGGTGTAGAGGGAGAAGGATAGAGAGAATTTGAAGGGACTATGCACTGAGTGCAGAGCCCTATGAAGGGTCCGATACCACCACCTTGAGATCATGACCTGAGCTGAAATTAAGAGTATGATGACTGACTGAGACACCCAGGTGCCCAAGGGTGTCTTCTGGTTTGATCTGACTAGAAAGGCAGGATACAAATGGAAGATGTGCAGCCCAAAGGGACATGAGTTGAGAGACAGGTAGAACTAATAGCTTGCAAAGCCAAGCCAGTGGCCTTGTTCAGTCAGGAAACTTGAGGTGCAGGTTGCCTTGAGTTAAGACAACAAACAAAAAGCTTTACCAGCTTTAGACTGCTTCCTTTGCTGTGCCAAGGCAAAGAATATAATTTGTAGCCTTGCTCATTGCTGAAAACAGTCTTCAGTCTGCCTGACCATGTAACCTAGCCAGAGCACATAGGAAGCTGCACAGCTCATTCAACAGCCCCATGTACAGTAGCACATGAACAGAAAGCACAACCTATGGCTTCCCATGTCTGCAGAGCAAAACAGATGGCCTCACATGACTAGGGAATTCAGTACACATTCTGATTCAGAACTCCAAACAATGAATTGTACAGGCTCTGGGTCCCATCCTGCTGCCCGCCAACACAGATAAGTTAATTCATAGCTTCATTAATTACTGAATATAGTGAAACCATAAAAATCATTCTACACCCTCACTTGAGTAGGAAAGCAAGCCAGCCATCCTATCCAACTGTTCTCAACGAGAGGCACAACCCAATCCTCACCATCAGAGTTTGAGCAGTTGTTTCACTACAAAATGAACATAATAGTAGGACCCAATTGCCCAAGGACATTACCAGCAGACCCACCCAGACACCAAAACTGAGCCTACTGATAAATAACTCTCTCTGTCAAAGCAAACCTATAAACTGTAGAAAAGGACCCTGATGACTCAAATGTGCAGATACCAATGCAAGGAATCAAGTATCATAAAATATCAGGTGAATATGCGGTGCTCGGTGACACCACCAAAGGAAAATTTAAAAACCTTAATAACTGACCATAAGGAAATGGAGATCTATAAAAGGTCAGAAAAATCCTTTTAAGGAAATTTAGTGAATTACAAGGAAACACAGACAACTGGACAAAATTAAGAAAACAATGCATAAACAAAATAGGAAGTTCAACAAGGAAACAGCAAACATTAAAAAAAATCCTCAGAGATCCTAGAGGTGAAAAATACAATTACTGAACTGAAAAATTCAACAGAGAGTTTTAGAAGTAGACTTGACTATGGAAAGAAAGAATAAGTGACCCAGAGTATAGGACGTTGGAAATTACCCAATCAGAAGAGCAAAAAAGAGAAAGAATTAAAGAGTGAAGAAAGCCAATAAGAATTATGGGACACAATGAAAAGAAACAATATTTGCATTATGAAAATTCCAGAAAGAGAAGAGAAAGAGAAAGGAAAATAAAGTATATTTAAAGGAAGAAGAGCTGAGAACTTCCCAATCATGAGAGAGAAATGGACATCCAAGTTTATGAGGCCCAATTGATCTCAAATAGGTAGAACCTGAATAAAGATACACCAAGACACATTATAATTCAATTGTCAAGAGTCAAAAAATAATAACTTTAAGAGCAAAAAGAGAAGAGAAGTTATATACAAGGGAACTTTCATAAGGCTATTTGTGGATTGTTCAACAGAAATTTCTTAAGCCATGAGTGAATGGGATGATATATTCAAAATATTGAAAAAAAATAACTGTCAACTAAGAATTCCATACCTGGTGAGGCTGTTGTTTAAAAATGAAAGGAGTGATAAAGATTTTCCCATTCAAACAAAAACTGGGGGAAATCATTACCACCAAACCTGCCTTATAAGAAATGCTAAGAGGAGTCATAGAGTGGAAGTGAAAGAACACTAATTAACATCATAAAAACATAAAGAAGTAACATAAATCTCACTGGTAATGGGGAATATATAGTTACAGGTAAATTCTGCAATATGGCAATGGGTGCATAATTCACTTAAAACTTTAAAAGATTTTGAAAAATGATCATAGTAAAAATAACCATAATTACAACAATTTGTTATTAGTTACACAATATAAAAAACATGTAAATTGTAACAGCAATAACTTTAAATTAAACATCCTCCTGAATAACCAATGAATCAAAGAAGGAAATCAAAGCCAAAATAAAATTTTCTTGAAACAAAACCAGAAACACACAACATACCAGAACTTGTGGGATGCAGCTAAAATATTTCTAATAAAAAAGTTCATGGTAATAACACATATATTAAGAAGCAAGACATATCCTAAATAAACAACCTAACTATGCCTTCAGGAACTAGAAAAAAAGCACAAATAATCCAAAGTTAGTAGAAGAGAAATAATAATGATTAAAGCAGAAATAAATGAAATAGAGAACAGAAAAACAAGAGAAAAGATTAACCAAAGTAAGAGCTGGTTCTTTGGAAAGATAAAATTGACAAGCCTTTAGCTAGCCTAACAAAGGAAAAAAAGAGAAGGGACCCAATTCAACAAAATTACAAATGAAAAAGGACACATTACAACTGATACCACAGAAATTCAAAGGATCATAAGAGGCTACTATGAACAACTATATGCCTACAAACTGGACAACCCAGAAGAAATGGAAAATTTCTTGGAAACATGCAACTTACCAAGATTGAATTAGGAAGAAATAAAAAAATTTTAATAGACCAATTAGTAATAAGGAGATTGAGTCAGTGATTTAAAATCTCTTGGTGGCGAGGGGATGGTTGTTGTGGTGGACATGACCAGAAGCTTCACTGACCTATTTAACCAAATATTTAAAGAAGAATTAACACCAAACCTTATCAAACTCTTCCGAAAAAATCAGAGGAGGGCACCCTCAAATTCATTTTACTAGACTAATATTATCCCAATAACAAAACCAGAAATGGACACAACTAGAAGAGAAAGTATAGGCAATATGATCATCTCAATAGAGAAAACACTTTTGAAGAAATTCAGCATCCATTAAGGATAAAAACTTTTAACAAATTAGGCATAGAAGGAACATATCTCAATGTAACAAAGGCTATTTTGACAATGCCATAGTTAATATACTCAGTGATAAAAGGTTAAGCACTTTTACTCTAAGATCAGGAACAAGACAAGGTGACTGTTCTTACCACTCTTAGTCAACATAGTACTAAGTTTCCTAGCTAGAGCAATCAGGAAAAAAAAGAAATAGACATTTTCAGTATTGGAAAGAAAAAAGTAAAATTATCTCTATCTGCAGATGACATGATTTTTTTTTAAGATTAAATTTATTTATTTGACAGAGAGAGAGAAAGAGAGCACAAGCAGACAGAGTGGCAGGCTCCCCGCTGAGCAGAGAGCCCTGATTAGGGCTCAACCCCTAGGACCCTGGGATCATGACCTGAGTCAAAGGCAGATGCTTAACTGACTGAGCCATGCAGGTGCCCCGACATGATTTTTATATAAAGTCCTAAAGACTCAACCAAGAAACTGTTAGATCTAATCAACAAATTTAGTAAAATTGGAGGACACAAAATTAACACACAAAAATCAGTAGTTTAAACAAGGAATTTTTTGAAAGAGATTTAAAGAAATCATTTCCATTTACAATATCATAAACACCAATAAAATAATTAGTAATAAATTTAACTAGGGGGGTAAAAGATCTCAATTTTGAAAACTGCAAGAAATTGATGAAAGAAATCAAAGAAGACACAAATAAAATGAAAGGTATTCTATGTTTATGGATTGGAAGAATTAATATTGTTAAAATGTCAATACTATCAATACTATCAAAAGCCGATCTATAGATTCAATGCAATCCCTAACAAGATTTCAATGGCATTTATTGCAGAAGTAGAAAAAACTCTTCTAAAATTTATAAAGAACTACAAAAGACCCTGAATAGCCAAGAAATCTTTAAAAAGAATAGCAAGGCCAAGGGGCATCACATGCCCTGATTTCAAGCTATATAGTAAAGTTATAATCATCAAAATTGTATGGCTATTGGCATAAAAACAGACAAATAAGCCAATGGAACAGAATTGAAAACCCAGAAATAAACCCAGGCATAAATGGTCAACTAATATTTGACAAGGGAACCAAGAATACTCACTGGATAAATGACAGTCTCTTCAATAAATGGTGCTAGGATAATTGGATATTCACATGTAAATGAATGAGACCAGATTCATATCTTGCACTACTCACAAAAATTATTCAAGGTGGATTAAAGACTTAAATGTAAGACCCAAAACCATGAAACACTTAGAAAAAAAATAATAACAAAGATCCTTGACATGGGTCTTGGTATTGATTTTTTGGATATGACACCTAAAGCACAGGAAAAAAAATTTATCAAAAAGGAACAAGTAGGACTATATCAAATAAAAAGCTTCTACACAAAAAAAGAAACCATCAACAAAGAAAAAAAACAACCTACAGAATGGGAAAAAATATTGCAAAACATATATCTGATAAGGGGTTAATATAAAAAATATAAAAAGAACTCCTACAACTTATTACCACAAAATAACCCAATTAAGAAATGGCAGAATATCTGAGTAAACATTACATTAATGAAGATATATGAAAGGCCAACAGGTACAGGAAAATACATTCAACATCACTAGTTGTTGGGGAAATGCAAATTAAAACCACAATGAGATATTATGTCATGCATCTAAGAATGGCCATAATCAAAAATGTAAGTAGCAATAAATCCTGGCTGGATTTCAAGAAAAGGGAACACTTGTTCACTGTTAGTGGCAAATTGGTATAGCCACCATGGAAAACGGTATGGAGAATTCTTAAAAAAAATAAATAAATAAAATAAAAATAAAAGTACCATATGATCCAGCAATTCTACTCTTGGGAATATAACCAAAGGAAATAAAAATACTAACTTGAAAAGGTATCTGCATCCCCATATTTATAGCAGTATGATTTATAGCACCATAAACATAGGCATAGAAACAACCTAGGTTTCATTGATGGATAAATGGATAAAGATGTTATGAGGTGTGTGTGTGTGTGTGTGTAATAAATAAATATATAAGGAACATAATGTGCGACATGATGACTATAGCTAACATGCTGTATAATATATAGGGAAGTTGTTAAGAGACTAAATCCTAAAAATTCTCATCAAAAGGAGAATTTTTAAAATTTTTCTTTCTCTCATTTTGATTTTATCTATATGAAAAGATGGATATGCACTGAATCTACTGTAGTAATCATTTCACAATATACGTAAACCAAATCATTATACTGTAGAACTTTAATTTATACAGTGTTTGTTGTATGTCCATTATTTCTCAATAAGACTGGGGGAAATTATCACTTGTTTTGAGATGTATAAATGTCACATATATAAATGATTTACTTGACATGAAAGCCTTTTTTATCATTTTTAAAATGATATTTTACTTTTCATATGTGGTAGACATGCATGTGTTTGCATTCTCTCTATGTAGTGTGGGCATGTGTGCCTATGTTTATTTATTTATATATACCATGGAGTGAAAATTTGTTCCCTGAATAGTATCCCATCTTGGCTGTATTACACATTAGGGAGGCCTGGACAGAGCCATGATAATAATCTCACAACCAACACATAATCTCTTATCTTAGTCTCTGTATGAAAAATTTCCTTAAAATCAAAACTTGACACTATAAATATTTTTATAGCAATAAGACCTCATTAAGACCTATATAATTTCAGTTCTATTTTAACACAGCTCTAAGACTTTTACTTCTATTCCATAAAAGTCTTGTATTTGTTCTCAGTGATTCTAATTAGAAAACTTAAGCTCTAGAAGAAAAAGAAAAAAAAAGGAAATGACACAGCAGAAAATGTTAAGGGGTCCTGCAATGCATTGTTTAGATAGCTAATTGAAGCCAGACAGAGTGATGCTGTCCTGAGGACTGTTTTCCTCTGTCTGGTGGTGACAACTGCTAAGAGGTAGCTACATGGAAGTGACAGAGTCAGAGCACAGTCCACCTTCACCCTATATTCTCTGCATAAATTTATCGTCTTCAGTATTAAGGCCATATAGCCTTGTATTCTGAGAAACAGAGTTGAGAAACACCTCTTAGCCCTGTGGCAAGTTGACTAGTTTAAAATGTTATAGAGGGGAGGAGCAAGATGGCGGAGGAGTAGGAGACCTGGATTTCGTCTGCTCCCAGGAATTCAGCTGGATCAAAGAAAGAATACCAACAACTCTCTGAACAGAAAAACAACCACTTTCTGGAAGGTAGGACGTGCGGAGAAGTGAATCCAAGGCAATATTCGGGAAGATAGAGGGTGGGGGAAGGGACCTCCATTAGCCGTTTCTGGCAAGTAATAGAGCCATGGAGCACAAAATCAGAACTTTTAGAAGTCTGCTCCCCTGAGGGATGTCGCTCCAGTGGCAAAGCGGGGGTGGGGGTGGGGGTGGAACGCTCGCTGGGACAGTGTGGTCTCAGGACCCTCGGGGTCACAGGAAGACCGGGGGTGCCTGAGTGGGGCAGAGCTCCCGGGTATCAGAGCAGGAAAGCCAGCAGCAGAGACAGAGCTGAGGAGTGGGCTCTCAGCTCGGGGTTGCCATAAACCATGATCTGCAGCACAGTCAGGCCACTGCTCCTTCAGCAGGGACCCAACAAATGGCAGATCGGGGAAGATTGCCTTTCCTGCCCTGGGAGGAGTGGCACAGGAGTGCACCACAGGGATCTGCTGGGTTTGGAGATTCCACATGGGTTCATGTGCCAGACATAGAAACGCTCAGTCACAGGCCGGGTGAGCACGGACTGTGGCCGGAGTCGGGGGGGGGAGGGGCTGCTTGCTTTTCTCTGGGGGCTCACTAAGGAGTGGGGCCCCCGAGTTCTCGGCTCCTCTGGAGCAGAGATTGGGAGTCCACCATTTTCACTCTCGACCTCCAAATCTGTATGGAAAGCTTGCAGGGAACAAAAGCTCCTGAGAGCAAACCCGAGCAGATTACTTAGCCCGGACCAGCAAGGGCGGGGCAATTCCACCTCCAGCAAAGGCATTTGAGAAGCACGGCCGCAGGCCCCTCCCCCAGAAGACCAGGAAGAACAGCCAGCCAAGACCAAGTTTACCGATCAATGAGAACAGCAGAACTCCAGGACTAGGGGAATACCACACATAGAATTCACGGCTTTTTTCCCATGATTCTTTAGTCTTTCAAAGTTAATTTTTTTTAACTATCTTTTTTTTTTTCCTTTTCACTTTTCAAACCAACATCTTATCAATCCCCTTTTTAAAAAAAACTTTTTTATTTTTCACTTTTAGAGTCATATTCTATCCATTCATCGTAGTTACTCTTATTTTTGGTATATATATATATATATATATATATATATATATATATATATATAAGTTGTTCTCTCTTTAAAATTTTAGGATACAGTTTCTTCTAACAGATCAAAATATACCCTAAATCTCTAGCGAATGGCTTTGTTCTAGTCTCCTGCCTGATCACATTCTCTCCCTTTCTTTTTTTTTTAAATCGTCTTTTTTCAACCAGCTTCTTGTCTTATCAATTCCTTTTATAAAATCTTTTATAATTTTCATCTTTACACTCATATTCCATCCCTTCATCATATTAACCCTTATTTTTGTACATATAACAGTTTTCCTTTCTTTAAGATTTTGGGAGGCACTTTCTTCTAACAGACCAAAGTACACCCAAAATCTAATGTGTGGCACTGATCTATTTCCCAGCCTGATCATATTTGATCATATTCTGTTTCATTGTTTTGTTTTTGTTTGTTTTTATCTTTCTTTTTCTTTCTTTTTTCTTTTTCCTTTCTTGCCCTTTTTTCCCCCCGGTTTCAGGTCTTTTCTGATTTGTTTAGTGTATATTTTCTGGGGACATTGCTACCCTGTTAGCATTTTGTTCTCTCATTCATCTATTCTCCTCTGGACAAAATGACAAGATGGAAAAAAATCACCTCAACAAAAAGAACAAGAGGCAGTACCGACTGCCAGGGACCTAATCAATACGGACATTAGTAAAATGTTGGAACTAGAGTTCAGAATGATGATTTTAAAGATACTAGCTGGGCTTCAAAAAAGCATGGAAGATATTAGAGAAACCCTTTCTAGAGAAATAAAAGAACTAAAATCTAAACAAGTCGAAGTCAAAGAGGCTATTAATGAGGTGCAATAAAAAAATGGAGGCTCTAACTGCTAGGATAAACGAGGCAGAAGAGATAATTAGTGATAGAAAGGACCAAATGATGGAGAATAAAGAAGCTGAGAAAAAGAGAGATAAACAACTACTGGATCACAAGGGCAGAATCCGAGAGATAAGCGATACCATAAAACAAAACAACATTAGAATAATTGGGATCCCAGAAGAAGAAGAAAGAGAGAGAAGAGCAGAAGGTATATTGGAGCAAATTATAGTAGAGAACTTCCCTAATTTGGGGAAGGAAACAGGCGTCAAAATCCAGGAGGCAGAGAGAACCCCTCTCAAAATCAATAAAATAGGTCAACAGCCCGACATCTAATAGTAAAACTTACAACTCTCAGAGACAAAGAGAAAATCCTGAAAGCAGCTCGGGACAAGAGATCTGTAACCTACAATGGTAGAAATATTAGATTGGCAACAGACCTATCCACAGAGACCTGGCAGGCCAGAAAAGAATGGCATATTTTCAGAGCACTAAATGAGAAAAATATGCAGCCAAGAATACTATATCCAGCTAGGCTGTCATTGAAAATAGAAGGAGAGATAAAATCTTCCAGGACAAACAAAAACTAAAGGAATTTGCAAACATGAAACTAGCCCTACAAGAAATATTGAAAGGGGTCCTCTAAGCAAAGAGAGAGCCTAAACATAACATAGACCAGAAAGGAACACAAACAATATACAGTAACAGTCACCTTACAGGCAATACAGTGGCACTAAATTCATATCTTTCAATAGTTACCCTGAATGTAAATAGGCTAAAGGGTCCAATCAAAAGACACAGGCTCTCAGATTGGATAAAAAAAACAAGACCCATCGATATGCTGCCTGCTAGAGACTCATTTTAGACCCAAAGACACCCCCAGATTGAAAGTGAGGAAGTGGGAAACCATTTAACATGCTAATGGACACCAAAAGAAAGCTGGAGTGGCAATCCTTATATCAGACAAATTAGATTTTAAACCAAAGACTGTAATAAGAGATGAGGAAGGACACTATATCCTACTTAAAGGGTCTATCCAACAAGAAGATCTAACAATTGTAAATATCTATGCCCCTAACATGGGAGCAGCCACTTGTGTAAGCCAATTAATAACAAAAGCAAAGAAACACATTAACAGCAATACAATAATAGTGGGGGGCTTTAACACCACCCTCACTGAAATGGACAGATCATCTAAGCAAAAGATCGTCAAGGAAATAAAGACTTAAATGACACACTGGACCAAATGGACTTCACAGATATATTCAGAACATTCCATCCCAAAGCAACAGAATGCACATTCTTCTCAAGTGCCCATGGAACGTTCTCCAGAATAGATCACATCCTAGGTAACAAATCAGGTCTCAACCAGTACCAAAAGATTGGGATCATTCCCTGCATCTTTTCAGACCACAACGCTTTGAAACTAGAACTCAGTCACAAGAGGAGAGTCAGAAAGAACTCAAATACATGGAGGCTAAAGAGCATCCTACTAAAGAATGAATGGGTCAACCAGGAAATTAAAGAAGTACTAAAAAAAATTCAAGGAAAATGAAAACACAACTGTTCAAAATCTTCTGGATGCAGCAAAGGCAGTCCTAAGAGGAAAGTATATAGGAATACAAGCTTTCTCAAGAAACAAGAAAAGTCTCAAATACACAAACTAACCCTACACCTAAAGGAGCTGGAGCGAGACAGCAAATAAAGCCTAACCCCAGCAGGGGAAGAGAAATAATAAAGATCAGAGCAGAAATCAATGAAATAGAAACCAAAAGAACAGTAGAACAGATCAATGAAACTAGGAGATGGTTCTTTGAAAGAATTAACAAGATTGATAAACCGCTGGCCAGACTTACCAAAAAGAAAAGAGAAAGGACCCAAATAAATAAAATCATGAATGAAAGAGGAGAGATCACAACCAATACCAAGGAAATACAAACAATTACAAGAACATATTATGAACAATTATATGCCAGCAAATTAGATAATCTGGAAGAAATGGATGCATGCCTAGAGATGGAAGAACTACCAAAACTGAACCAGGAAGTAATAGAAAACCTGAACAGACCTATAACCACTAAGGAAATTGAAGCAGTCATTAAAAATCTCCCAAAAAACAAAAGCCCAGGGCCAGTTGGCTTCCCAGGGGAATTCCACCAAACATTTCAAGAAGAATTAATACCTATTCTTCTGAAACTGTTCCAAAAAATAGAAATGGAAGGAAAACTTCCAAACTCATTTTATGAGGTCACCATTACCTTGATCCCCACGCCAGACAAAGACCCCATCAAAAAGGAAAATTACAGACCAATATCCCTGATGAACATGGATGCAAAATTCTCACCAAAATACTAGCCAATAGGATCCAACAGTACATTAAAAGGATTATTCACCACGACCAAGTGGGATTTATCCCTGGGCTGCAAGGTTGATTCAACCTCCACAAATCATTCAATGTGATATAATACATTAATAAAAGAAAGAAGAAGAACCATATGATCCTCTCAATAGATGCAGAAAAAGCATTTGACAAAGTACAGTATAGTTTCTTGATTAAAACTCTTCAGAGTGTAGGGATAGAGGGTACATATCTCAAGATCATAAAAACCATCTATGAAAAACCAACAGCGAATATCATTCTCAATGGGGAAAAACTGTGAGCTTTCCCCCTAAGGTCAGGAACAGGGCAGGGATGTCCACTATCACCACTGCTATTCAACATAGTAGTAGAAGTCCGAGCCACAGCAGTCAGACAAGAAATAGAAATAAAAGGCATCAGAATCGGCAAAGAAGTCAAACTCTCACTGTTTGCAGATGATATGATACTTTATGAGGAAAACGCAAAAGACTCCACCCCAAAACTGCTAGAACTCATACAGGAATTCAGTAAAGTGGCAGGATATAAAATCAATGCACAGAAATCAGTGGCATTCCTATACACCCACAACAAGACAGAAGAAAGACAAATTAAGGAGTTGATCCCATTTACAATTGCACCCAAAACCATAAGATACCTAGGAATAAATCTAACCAAAGAGGCAAAGAATCTGTACTCAGAAAACTATAAAATACTCATGAAAAAAATTGAGGAAGACACAAAGAAATGGAAAAACATTCCATGCTCATGGATTGGAAGAATAAATATTGTGACGATGCCAATGCTACCTAGAGCAATCTACACATTCAATGCAATCCCTATCAAAATACTATCCACTTTTTTCAAAGAAATGGAACAAATAATCCTAAAATCTATGGAACCAGAAAAGACCCCGAATAGCCAGAGGAATGTTGAAAAAGAAAAACAAAGCTGGCGACATCACAATTCTGGACTTCCAGCTCTATTACAAAGCTGTCATCATCAAGACAGTATGGTACTGGCACAAACACAGACACATAGATCAATGGAACAGAATAGAGAGCCGAGAAATGGACCCTCAACTCTATGGTCAACTAATCTTTGACAAAGCAGGAAAGAATGTCCAATGGAAAAAAGACAGTCTCTTCAACAAATGGTGTTGGGAAAATTGGACAGCCACATGCAGAAGATTGAAACTGGACCATTTCCTTACACCACACACAAAAATAGACTCAAAATGGTTGAAAGACCTCAGTGTGAGACAGGAGTCCATCAAAATCCTAAAGGAGAACACAGGCAGCAACCTCTTCGACCTCAGCCGCAGCAACTTCTTCCTAGAAACATGGCCAAAGCAAGGGAAGCAAGGGCAAAAATGAACTATTGGGACTTCATCAAGATAGAAAGCTTTTGCACAGCCAAGGAAACAGTCAACCAAACCAAAAGACAACCGACAGAATGGGAGAAGATATTTGCAAATGACATATCAGATAAAGGGCTAGTATCCAAAATCTGTAAAGAACTTAGGAAACTGAACACCCAAAGGACAAATGATCCAATCAAGAAATGGGCAGAAGACATGAACAGACATTTTTCCAAAGAAGACATCCAAATGGCCAACAGAAACATGAAAAGGTGCTCAACATCGCTCGGCATCAGGGAAATCCAAATCAAAACCTCAGTGAGATACCACCTCACACCAGTCAGAATGGCTAAAATTAACAAGTCAGGAAACGACAGATGTTGGCGGGGATGCGGAGAAAGCGGAACCCTCCTACACTGTTGGTGGGAATGCAAGCTGGTGCAGCCACTCTGGAAAACAGTATGGAGGTTCCTCAGAATGTTGAAAATAGAGCTACAATACAACCCAGCAATTGCACTATTGGGTATTTACCCCAAAGATACAAATGTAGGGATCCGAAGGGATATGTACACCCCGATGTTTATAGCAGCAATGTCCACAACAGCCAAACTGTGGAAAGAGCCAAGATGTCTATTGGCAGATGAATGGATAAAGAAGATGTGGTATATACATACAATGGAGTTCTATGCAACCATCAAAAGGAATGAAATCTTGCCATTTGCAACGACGTGGATGGAACTGGAGGGTATTATGGTGAGTGAAATAAGTCAATCAGAGAAAGACGTGTATCATATGATCTCACTGATATGAGGAATTCTTAATCTCAGGAAACAAACTGAGGGTTGCTGGAGTTGTTGGGGTTGGGAGGGATGGGCTGGCTGGGTGATAGACATTGGGGAGTGTATGTGCTATGGTGAGTGCTGTGAATTGTGTAAGACTGTTGAATCACAGACCTGTACCTCTGAAACAAATAATACATTATATGTTAAAAAAAAAAAAAAGAAGAAGAAGATAGCAGGAGGGGAAAAATGAAGGGGGTTAATCAGCGAGGGAGACGAACCATGAGAGACTATGGACTCTGAAAAACAAACTGAGGGTTCTAGAGGGGAGGTGGGTGGGGGGATGGGTTAGCCTGGTGATGGGTATTAAAGAGGGCACGTTCTGCATGGAGCACTGGGTTCTATAGGCAAACAATGAATCATGGAACACTACATCAAAAACTAATGATGTAATGTATGGTGATTAATATAACATAATAAAAATTTTTAAAAAGTAAAATGTTATAGAACTTCTCCCGTATCACTAATCTAAAACACTCTACTATTGAGAGTAGAGTAGAATCCCTGAATTTGGATAAAACAACTTTGAATCATAAAATCAGAAAAGATTCATATATCCTCACTAACATATAGGATGGCACATTTCACTTTGCATATGAATATATATTTCATCTTATACATATATAACTAGGATCAATTTCAGATTGATCTCTAGATTGTGGACAACTTATAAATACTTTTTAAAGTAAAGTTAAATTTTTAGTTCAATTTTAATTTCCGACATTGCTCTTTTTTTCTTGGTGACATTAAATGTTACTGACTCAATAAAGGTTTTTATTTATATATTACAAAAATATGAAAATTTTAGAGTCCATGCCTGTCTGCATCAATTTAATTCAATTGAACTTAAAAAACATTTATTGAAACTCTAATAAGATCCCTTTACTAATTCACTGATGTAGGTTTTGAGGATATAATATGGTCCCTGCTCACAAAACCAGACATATGGACAAATAAGGTACCATGTATTAAAGGTAAGAATAGAATTTTGCTGAAGAGCCTGGGAAGATGACAGAGTAGGATTACCCTAAGGTCACCTCCTCCCACAGATATACCTAGATAACAGGCATATCAAGTAACCCAGAAAATGCCCCCATATTCTCCTATGGACTCTCCATCCAACCCACCCAACTCAGCAGGAGTCCCTCCCAAGTAGTGCCTAATGATTCATTCTGCAAGCAGCCCTGTTTTGACCAGTGCCACTCCAAGGTCACTCCTTCCCTGGAGAGAGAGAAGAAGATAACCACATACACAACACAAGAAGAGAGCCCTGCATTTAGGGGTCACTGAAACCCCAAAAGATGGACTAGAGGTAGACATTTGGTCTGATTACAGGACCCACCCACCAACAAAAGCCTCTTAGGAGACAATTCAGGGAGAGAACACTCTGGTTAAGTGTGGCAAATGGGCTAAGGGCCAGCATCTGGTCTGAACCAACTACAAGCCCAACATGGCTCCATATTTGCCCCTTAACATAGGGACAGAAATCCTCCTCACAACAGGTAGAGGAGACCATTGCAGCCAACTGGACTGAAGGCAAATGTAGCTCAACCACAATAGTAGGGTGCATGCAACACACATAGGAGACACCCCTGAAACACCAGAGGTGCTCTGGAAAGTATACTGTGTACTATGGAAACAATAAAACATTGATGAAAAAAGTTGCAGATGACACAAACAAATGGAAAGATATTCCATGCTCATGGGTTGAGAAAACTATTAGTTAAAATATACAACAATTGGGGCGCCTGGGTGGCTCAGTTGTTAAGCGACTGCCTTCGGCTCAGGTCATGGTCCCAGGGTCCTGGGATCGAGTCCCATATCGGGCTCTCTGCTCCGCGGGAAGCCTGCTTCTCCCTCTCCCACTCCCCCTTGCTTGTGTTCCCTCTCTCACTGTGTCTCTCTCTGTCAAATAAATAAATAAAATCTTAAAAAAAAAAAAAATACAACAATAGTTAAAACTATTTGTTAAAATGTTCATATTACCCGAAGTAATCAACAGATTTAATTCAATTTCTATCAAAATATTAACATTTTCCATAAAACCAGAATAAACTTAAAATTTGTATGTAACCACAAAAGACCCCAAATAGCCAAAGAATCTTGAAAAGAATGAACAAAACTGGAGGTATCACAAACCCACATTTCAAAATTTACTAATCTGTAGTAATAAAAACAGTATGGTACTGGCACAAAAATAGACACATAGATTAATGGAACAGATTAGAGAATCCAGAAATAAGCTCATTAGTTGATTAACCTATGACAAAGGAGACAGAAATATACAATAGGAAAAAGACAAGTCTCTTCAATAAATGGTGTTGGGAAAACTGGGCAGCTACATGCAAAAGAATGAAAGTGGATCACTTTCTTACACCATACACAAAAATAAACTAAAAATGGATTGAAGAGCTAAATGTGAGACCTGAAACCATACATTCCTAGAAGAAAACATTGGCATCACTGGTAGAAACATTTTCTAGATATGTCTCCTCAGGTAAAGGAAAAAAAACAAAAATAAACTATTGGGATTACATCAAAACAAAAGTTTTGCACCTTGAAGGAAACCATCAATAAAACAAAAATATAGGGCACCTGGGTGGCTCAGTTGGTTAAGCGGCTGCCTTCGGCTCAGGTCATGATCCTGGGGTCCGGGGATCAAGCCCCACATCTGGCTCCCTACTCAGCGGAGAGCCTGCTTCTCCCTCTCCCTCTGCCTGCCACTCTGCCCACTTGTGCTCTCTCTCTATCTGTCGAATAAATAAATAAAATCTTTAAAAACAAAACAAAAACAAAAATATAACCTACCAAATGAAAGAAGATATTTGCAAATAATATATCTGATAAGGGGTTAATATCCAAAATAAATAAAAATCTTATACGAGTCAACATTGAAAACACCCATGAATAATCCAATTAAAAATGGGCAGATGACATGAATAGACATTTTTCCAAAGAAGACATACATGTGGCCAAGAGACACATGTAAAAATGCTCAATATTACTCATCACCAGGGAAATGAAAATCAAAAGGACAATGAGATATCACCTTATACCTGTCAGAATGGCTTCAATAAAAAAACACAAGAAACAACAGTGTTGGCAAGGATGTGGAGAAAAAAAGAACCTTTGTGCATTGTTGGTATGAATGCAAGCTGGTGCAGTTACTGTGGACAACAGTATGGAGGTTCCTCAAAAAAAAAAAAAAATTACCATATGATCCAGTAAGTCCACTACTGGGTATTTATCCCTCCCCAAAAAGAAATGAAAACAGTAATTTAAAAAGATATATGCACCTGCACCCTTATGTTTATTGCAGCGTTATTTCCAATAGCCCAATTATGGAAGCAGTCCAAGTGTCCATTGATAGATGTATGGATAAAGATGTGGCATATATATACATAATGTATATATACATAAGTACATATATATAATGGGCTGTTACTCAGCCATAACAAAGAATTAAATTTTGCCATTTGCAACAACGTGGATAGACCTAGAGAGCATAATGATAAGTGAAATAAGTCTGTGAAAGAAAGATAAAGACCATATGACTTTAGGCATGTGGAATTTAAGAAACCAAACAGATGAACAAAGAAACAAAGAGACAAACTCAAAAATATAGAGAACAAATTTCAGTTGCCAGAGGGGAAGCAGATAGGGAACAGGTGAAATAGGTGAAGGGGATTAAGAGAACACTCATTGTGATATCACTGAGTAATTTATAGAATTGTTGAATCATTATATTGTACACCTGAAACTAATATAACATATGTTAATTCCACTTGAATAAAAAAAGATAAAAAAATAAAATAATTGAATTTTGTTGAAGATAAAATGACAGTACAGATGACAAAATGGTTGACTTTACCAAGAATCATTGAGATTTGAGAGGGTTCTGGAGGGTTTGATATTGAGATCTGTTTTGAATGATGAGTAAAAAATTCACCTGATTCAAAAGAGAAGATTTTTGTGGTGGAAAGCATAGTATGTGCAAGGGAATACTCACATAAGGCAGAATGTGGATTTTTAAAATAGTCAAGTCATGGTAGCTAAGTGGCAAAGGATAAGAAACAAAAAGAAGATAAAGAATGTTTTTGATTTTTTTTAAACCTGATAGGTTTTCAATATTTTTTTAAAATAATTATTTTTACAGAATGAAGTCTTCAATGGAAATATAAAATCTCCAATTAATGTTAGAACATCTCAATAAAATTGCAAAATCTTTTAAATTAAGTTAACTTGCTAGTAGGAATTCTCTGTGTGATTTTGCATATCTCCCAAGGTTATTGTGATGGTTGAATTGAATATGCATGTAAAGTCCTAAATTCTAATCAAGTTTGATACTCTTTTTATTTTATTTTATTTTATTATGTTATGTTGGTCACCATACAGTACTTCATTAGTTTTTGATGTAGTGTTCCATGATTCATTGTTTGCGTATAACACCCAGTTCTCGATACAATATATCCCCTCCTTAATACCCATCACCCCCACTCCCTCCCCTCTAAAACCTTCAATTTGTTTCTCAGAGTCCATAGTCTCTCATGATTCATCTCCCCCTTCCAATTTCCCAACCTTCATTTTTCCCTTCCTTTAGGAGTCCTCCATGCTATTCCTTATGTTCCACAAATAAGTGAAACCATATGATAATTGACTTTCTCTGCTTGACTTATTTCACTTAGCATAATCTCTTCCAGTCCCATCCATGCTGATGTAAAAGTTGGGTATTCATCCTTTCTGATGGCTGAGTAATATTCCATTGTATATATGAACCACGTCTTCTTTATCCATTAGTCTGTTGAAGGGCATCTTGTGTCCTTCCACAGTTTGGCTATTGTGAACATTGCTGCTATAAACATTGGGGTGCATCTGGCCCTTCTTTTCACCACATCTGTCTCTTTGGGGTAACATATTCTTAGAATTTCTTTTCTTTTTTATCTCTGTATCTGTGTCTACTATGCTCCTTTTCCCAAGGAAATGTTAACTTTATATTCCTCTTAGTTTATTACTCAGCACTACAGTTCTTTCTTTGTTTTGCCATTGTAATCCTGGTTATGCAAGGGAACTTAGCTCCTCATCAAAAAAGATCCTCAAATTTGTATTTCTAAACAACAAAAAACTTCTCCCTTAGGAATTTCTTTGAGGGGAAGATGGCGGCAGAGTAGGAGGACCCTAGGCTCAACTCATCTCACAAATTCAACTAGATAACTGTCATCTTAAATACCCCAGAAATCAACCTGAAGACTGGCAGAACAAACTACACAACTAAAGGTAGAGAAAAGGCCATGTTGAAGAAGGTAAGAAGTATAGAGAAGAAGTTTGGGAGAGAAATTGATTGTGGTTGCTGCAGTGGGAAGGGAGGTGTGGTCGTGGAGAAGGGCAAGAGACAGACTAAATGCAGGGGAGCGTCCTGGGAAAACAGATCCCCATAGCAATTAGCTTGGAAAGTGACAGGGACTAAATTTCATGAGTTCTTGCAACCAGTGGGGCTTAAAGCCTGGAGTTTTAAAGGTCAGCAGGCTTGGCTTGGGGAGAGCCTGGACTCATTGGGGCTGCTCTTGGAGAGAAGGCAAGGCAAACAGCATTTGGACATACACTGTGGAAATAGCTATCTGAAGAGTGCCTGCACTCTTCAAATGGGGAGGTTATTTGCTCATCTTATAGTGTGTCCCAGAGAGGCAGAGTTCGTGGAAAGATCTCTCCAGGAACAAAGAAACTAGCAGGTGCAAATTTCTTGCCCCTCCTATCAGCAGAGACATAGACTACCTGAGGGAACCAGTTCAGTACTAACACTTGCTACCTACCTAGCTTAAACCAAGCCCTGTCCACACCCTGCACTCCAGTGGAATTGCCCTTCCCACTCATGATTGCCTCAGTTCTAGGGTAGTGGGCCCCCTCCCCCAGAAGACCAGGTCAAACCTCTGCCCACATTGCATCTCCTGACTCAGGAGTTTTGCAGAGCCTTGATTCCTGCATCAGTAGCAACAGGTTTCATTTCATAAGCAGACCAGAGCACACCTACTTAAAATGCACCATATTCAGGCCAGGGACCAAATACTGCCTACAACAAGCAAAAAAGAGTCTACAGACAACTGGCCTGAAGGACAAAGCAAGTGGCCAGAACACAACAGTAGAGTGCACCAAGCACCCATTGGAGCACCAAGCACTCCTTGAAGCGCCAGGCCCTGGGGAACAGGAGACCCTACACTGCAAGGTACTACAGGACCTCTTCTTCATAAGGCCCTTACCTCAAGAAGACAAGATGTAGTTGACTTCCTTACATACAGAAGCAGGCACAGAGGCTTAGACAAAATGAGAAGATAGAAGTTTATTCCAAATGAAAGAAGAGTACTGGGCCATGGCCAGAGACCTAAGTGAAACAGATATAAGTTTTAAATTTTAAGAAACCGAACAACTGGGCATCTGCTTGCACCATCTGCTCATACAGGACTGGAGATGGGAGTGGAATGGGAATGGCAGGGGGGGAAGGGGAGAGACAAAAGTAGGGATGGATAAGAAATGGAGGTAAGAGTGGAATATAGAAAGAATAGGATGGTTAGAAGTCTCAGGACATGGAGAAATGCTGGTCCTGGAGCATTTTGCATAACAAGGAGAATCCTACATACCTGCTCAGTAGGCCAGGAACAAAGAAGAGTCCATTGGTATAACAAAATGATTTTACCTTGTTGGTACTATTGAAGATATGTGCCTTCAATTTGAAGATTGTATACTCTTTATTTTTTTTAAATTTTTAACAAAATAAATTTATACAATATTGATTTAAAAAAACAAACAAACAAATAAGGGAGAGGAAAAAAAAGAGGGAGAGAGACAAAATAAGAAATAGGCTCTTAACTAAAGAGAACGAACTGATGATTATCAGAGAAGTGGGTGGGGGGATGGGTGAATTAGGTGATGGAGATTAAGGAGTGCACTTGTCTTGATGAGCACTGGGTGATGTATAGAATTGTTGAATCACTATGTTGTACACCTGTAACTAATATAATATGGTATGTTAACTAACTAGAATTAAAATAAAAACTTTAAAAAAATAATTTTTAGATTATTGGAAATTTATCATTTTAAAATTTTACATATATTTCAAGTTAATCACTTAATGATTTTATCAAAAACAGAAAAAATGTATATTTACTAGATATTTGTGTAAATATTTCAATGTTATTGATTTATTTACCAGGATTTCTGTCATTTACGTGGGAAGAGAATTCTATGAGTGAACATAGTAACTTCATTATCAGAACTTTTACACAATAATGGACTTCAAAAAAAATTTTTAGAGGAAAACCCAAAATCAATACTTCAGAAAAAAATAATTTTTAATAATTTATGTTACTATGCTTTTTAAGTCTTTATTTTAATTCCAGTTGGTTAACATACAGTGTTATATTAGTTTCAGGTGTACAATATAGTAATTCAACACTTCCAAACAGTATGCTGTGCTTATCATGACAAATGCACTCCTTGATCCCCATCACCTGTTTAACCCAGCCCCCACTCCCCTCCCCTCTGGTAACCATATATTTTGTTCTCTATAATTAAGAGTATTTGTTGCTTTGTCTTATCTCTCTCTTATTTTTTTCCTTTTGCTTGTTTTTTTGTTGTTCTTAAATTGCACATATGCCTGAAATCATATGGTATTTGTCTTTATCTGACTTATTTCACTTAGCATTATACTCTAGCTCAATCCACAACATTGCAAATGGCAAGGTTTCATTCTTTTTTATGGCTGAATAAAATTCCATTATATATATATACACTTCTTGTTTATTCATCAATCGATAAGCAAGGGCTGTTTCCATAATTTGGCTATTGTAAATAATGCTGCAATAAATGTAGAGATGTGTATATCCCTTTGAATTACTGTTCTTGTATTCTTTGGGTAAATACCCAGTAGTAAGATTTCTGGATCATAAAGTAGTTCTATTTTTAAATTTTGAGGAAGTTCCAAACTATTTTCCAGAGGGGCTGCACCAGTTGGCATTTCCACCAACAATACAAAAGGGTTTCTTTTCCTCCAAATCCTCTCTAACACATGTTGTGTCTTGTGTTGTTGATTTTACCTATTCTGACAAGTGTGAGGTGATATCTATCACCTTGTAGTTTTGATTTGCATTGCCCTGGTGATGTGTGATGTTGCACATCTTTTCATGTGTCTCTTGCCATTTGCATATCTTATTTGGAGAAAAATGTCTGCTTATGTCTTCTGCCCACTTTTAATTGGGTTATTTGGTTTTTAGGATGTTGAGTTGTATCAGTTCTTTATATATTTTGGATACTAACCCTTTATCAGATATGTCATTAGCAAAAATTTTCTCCCATTCTATATGTGGCCTGTTAGTTTTGCTGTTTCCCCCACCGTACCGAAGCTTTTTATTTTGATGTAGTCCTAATAGTTCATTTTTGCTTTTCTTTCCTTTGCCTCAGGAGACCTATCTAGATAAAAGTTGCTATGACCAATGTCACAGAAATTATTGCTCTCTTTTAGGATTTTTATGGTTTCAGGTCTCACAGTTAGGTATTTAATCCATTTTGAATTTATTTGTGTATGATGTAAGAAAGTAGTCCAGTTTCATTCTTTTGCATTGCTGTCCAGTTTTCCCAACACCATTTGTTGAAGAGCATGTCTTTTGTCCATTTAATATTCTATCCTGGTTTGTCAAAGATTAATTGACCACATAGTTGTGGGTTTATTCCTCACTTTCTATTCTGTTCCATTGATCTATGTGTCTATTTTGTGCCAGTTATATTACAACTTTGTAATATATTTTTAATATATTACAACTTTGTAATATAACTTGAAGTCTGCAATTGTGATGCCTCCAACTTTGATTTTCTTTTTTAAGATTGCATTGGCTATTTGGGGTCTTTTGTGGTTCCATACAAAATTTAGTATTGTTTGTTCTAGTTCTGAAAAATACTGTTGATATTTTGATAGGGATTGCATTAAATGTGTAGATTGTTTTAGGTAGTAGAGACATTTTAAAAATTTTTTTCTTCCAATCCATGAGCATGGAATGTCTTTCCATTTCTTTGTGTCATCTTCAATTTCTTTAATCAGTGTTTTATAGTTTTCAGAGTACAGGTCTTTCACCTCTTTGGTTAGGTTTATTCCTCTTTGGTTAGGTTTTCTCATTTTCTCTTTCTGCTGCTTCATTATTGGTGTATAGAAATGCAACAGACTTCTGTAAATTGATTTTGTATCCTATAAATTTACTGAATTTGCTTCTCAGTTTTAGTAGTTTTTGGTAGAATCTTTTGGGCTTCTATATAGAGTATCATGTCATCTGCAAGTAGTGGAAATTTTACTTCTTCCTTGCTGATTTGGGTGCCTGTTATTTCTTTTTGTTGTCTGATTGGTGGGGCTAGGACTTCCAGGACTATGTTGAATAAAAGTGATGAGAATGGACCTTCTTGTCTTCTTCCTGACCTTAGGGGAAAAGCTCTCAGTTTTTCTCCATTGAGGATGATATTTGCTATGGGTTTTTGATAGATTGTCTTTATTTTGTTGTATGTTCCCTTTAAACTTAATTTGTTGAGGGCTTTTATTATGAGCAGATGTTGTACTTTGTCAAATGCTTTTTCTGCATCTATTGAAATGATCATATGGTTCTTAACCTTTCTTTTATTAATGTGATGTATCACACTGATTGATTTGCAAATGTTGAATCACTCTTGCAAGCCAGGAATAAATCCCACTTGGTAGTGGTGAATGATTTTTTTAATGTATTGTGGATTCAGCTTGTTAGCATTTTGTTTAGGATTTTTGCATCTATGTTTATCAGGGATATTGACCTGTAGTTTTCTCTTTTTTAGTGGTGTGTTTATCTGGTTTTGGTGTTAAGGTAATGGTGAGTTCATAGAATTAATTTGAATGTTTTCCTTCCTTTTCTATCTTTTGGAATAGTTTGAGAAGAATAGGTATTAATTCTTCTTTAAATGTCTGCTAGAATTTGTTTTTGAAGCCATCTGGTCCTGGACTTTTGTTTGTTGGGAGATTTTTGATTACAGATTCAATTTCTTTACTGGTTGTTGGTCTGTTTGAATTTTCTATTTCTTCCTGTTTCAGTTTTAGTAGTTTATATGTTTCTAGGAATTTATTCATTTCTTTTAGGTTGTCCAATTTTTTGGCATATAGTTTTTCATAATAAATCTCTTATGATTATTGTTTTTGTGTGGTGTTAGTTATTTCTCCTTTCTTATCTGTGAAGTTCAGTAAGGAAAACACCTGCAACCAAGAATACTCTATCCATCAAGGCTATCATTTGGACTACAAGGAGAGACAAAGAGTTTCCCAGACAAACAAAACTAAAGGATATCAAGACCATTTAACAAGAAATGTTAAAGGGGGAAATCAGAGAGGGAGATGAACCATGAGAGACTATAAACTCTGAGAAACAAACTGAAGGTTTTAGAGGGGAGGGGGGAGGGAGGATAGGTTAGCCTGGTGATGGGTATTAAAGAGGGTACGTACTGAATGGAGCACTGGGTGTTATACGCAAACAGTGAATCATGGAACACTACATCAAAAACTAATGATGTAATGTATGGTGATTAACATAATATTAAAAAAAAGGAATGTTAAAGGGGAATCTTTGAGTGGAAGTAAAGACCATGTGTGAGAGAATAAAAAATAAAAAAGGAAAAGCAATAAAACAAAAACAAAAGTGGTAAGCAAATTCAGGAGGACCAAATCATACCAAGTACATTTTCTGACCCCAACACTATGAAACTGGAAGTCAACATAAGAAAAAAATCTAGAAATATCACAAATACATGGAGGTTAAAGAACATGCTACTAAACAATGAATGGGTCAACCAAAAACCCCTATGAAGGAAGAAATAACAAAGTACATGGAAACAAATGAAAATGAAAACAAATGATCCAAAGCCTCTGAGATGCTGCAAAGGTGGTTCTAAGAGGGAAGTTTATAGCAGTACAAGTCTAACTCAAGAAGCCAGAAAAATCTCAGATAAACTAACTAAACTAGTCTCCTTGTATGAGCTCCCTGGTGGGAGGGCTCATTTCTCTGCCCTCTCTGTGTGCACAGATCCCTCCCTTCTGCAGGCAGCCTCCCTCTGCCTTTCTGACCTTCCTAATCTTTCAGAGGCAACTTCTTCTCTGATATTTAGTTGTGGAGTTTGTTCTGCCAGGCTTTGGATCACTCTCCTATTTATTGACTTGGATATGGACTGATATCTGATTGAAAACATGGGACAGATGAGCTCAGGGTGCTTCTACTCCCCCATCCTTCCTTAAGTTACTATTTTTTTAATCATTAAGTCTTGTGAGTTAAGATATTTTTAGACTTATAATTCAAAGATAATAATTTAGCATGCATTTATCCTTATATTCAGTATCTATCCATCCCTAACAATTTCATCTACAGTCTCTGAATCCTCATGACAAAGCTGATCTTCCATTTGTTCACTCATGTTTATTTATAGATCAGACAGTACAAATTCATATAAATTCACAATTTTCTTTTAAAGATATCGAATAACTCTTCCTGACATTTCATCTAAACAATTTACCATGTCGTATTCCTCATGAGAGATAAAGACTTTCTCAATATAGTCATATTGATGTCAGCAACAGATTCTATACTTAATGTAGTACCTTAAAGAAACTAGCCCTGATTTTGTAAACTGTCTCTTTTAGAAGGTTTAAGGATTAATTTCTTTGGTTTCTTTAATTATTAATTTCAAATTTCTCATGGCTGTTTATTATTTGAATCCTAAATATCAGCCCAAGACTCTCATGAGGTTCCTATTGTGTTTTTGTTTTAATTTTATATCTCTATTTTAATAAAATATTTGTATATGCACAAAGAAGCCTGTTTGTGCATTCACATCTTTTTTTTTTTTTTTAGTTGTTCTCAGATGAGGTCTCCTAGGATAGTTTCAGCTGGAATTGGAAGGATTCAGATGAAAGAAACATTTCATTTTCAACGTGTCTTGGGATGTATATGTCTGTGTGGGTGTGTGTAATTTAGTGCTAGAATTTAAGTGGAATCCCTACTATTGTTGCTTTCTCTCTATTTATATCTCATCTCCTATCCTCAATAAAGATTCTTTTGAATTTTATGTTAATTTTTGTTCATCTGGGATCACAGAATGTTACTTTTTTTTATTATGTTAGTCACCATACAGTACTTCATTAGTTTTGGATGTAGTGTCCCATGATTCATTGTTTGCATATAATACCCAGTGCTCATTGCAATATGTGTCCTCCTTAATACACATCACTGGGTTAACCCATCCCGCCACCCCTTTCCCCTCTGAAATGCTCAAGTTGTTTCCCACAGTCGATAGTCTCTCATGATTCCTCTTCCCCTCTGACTCCCCCCCTTCAGTTTTCCCTTCCTTCCTTTAATGTCCTCTGTGCTATTGCTTATGTGCCACATATAAGTGAAACCATATGATAATTGTCTTTCTCTGCTTGACTTATTTCACTTAGCATAATCCCCTCCAGTTACATCCATGTCAGTGCAAATCGTGGGTATTGATCCTTTCTGATGGCTGAGTAATATTCCATTGTTTATATGAACCACATCTTCTTTATCCATTCTTCTGTTGAAGGGCATCTCGGCTCTTTCCATAGTTTGGCTATTGCAGACATTGCTGCTATGAACATTGTGTGCATGTACCACTTCTTTTCAGTACATCTGTGTCTTTGGGGTAAATACCTAGTAGTGCAATTGCTGGGTCACAGGGTAGCCTTATTTTTAACTTTTTGAGGAACATCCATACTGTTTTCCAAAGTGGCTGCACCAGCTTGCATTCCTACTGACACTGTAGGAGGTTTCCCCTTTCTCCACATCCTCACCAACATTTGTTGTTTCCTGCCTTGTTAGTTCTTGCCATTCTAACTGGTGTAAGGTGGTATCTCAATGTGGTTTTGATTTGAATTTCCCTGATGGCTAATAATATTGAACATTTTTTCATGTGTCTGTTAGCCAGACATATGTCTTTGGAGAAGTGTCTGTTCATATCTTCTGCCCATTGTTGACTTGATTATTTGTTTTTTGCTGTTGATTTTGAGAAGTTCTTTATAGATCTTGGATACCAGCCCTTTATCTGTAATGTCATTTGCAAATGTCTTCTCCCATTCTGTGGGTTGCTTCTTTGTTTTGTTGACTTTTTCCTTTGCTGTGCAGAAACTTTTTATCTTGATGAAGTCTGGAAAGTTCATTTTTACTTTTGTTTCCCATGCCTTTGGAGACAAGTCTTGAAAGAAGTTGCTATGGCCAATGTCAAAGGGGTTACTGCTTATGTTCTCTAGGATTTTGATGGATTCTTGTCTCACATTGAGGTCTTTCATCCATTTTGAGTTTATCTTTGTGTATGGTGTAAGAGAATGGTCGAGTTTCATTCTTCTGTATATAGCTGTCCAATTTCCCAGCACCATTTATTGAAGAGACTGTCTTTTTTCCATTGGATATTTTTTCCTGATTTGTCAAAGATCAGTTGACCATAGCGTTGAGGTCCATTTCTTGGCTCTCTATTCTGTTCCTTTCATCTATGTGTCTGTTTTTGTGCCAATACCATGCTATCTTGGTGATAACTGCTTTGTAATATAGCTTGAAATCAGGCAACGTGATGCCCCCAGCTTTGTTTTTCTCTTTCAACATAACCTTGGAGATTCAGGCTCTTTCTGGTTCCATACAAATTTTAGGACTGTTTGCTCCAGCTCTTTGAAAAATGCCATTGTTATATTGATTGGGATGGCATTGGAAGTATGGATTTCTCTGTGCAGCATAGACATTTTACCAATGTTTATTCTTCTGATCCATGAGCATGGAATATTTTTCCAACTTTTCCTGTCTTCAATTTCTTTCATAAGTGTTCTGTAGTTTCTAGAATATAGATCCTTTACCTCTTTGGTTAGGTTTGTTCCTAGGTATCTTACGGTTTTTGGTGCTATTGTAATTGATTCCCTAATTTCTCTTTCTACAGTTACATTGTTAGTGTATAGAAAAGCAACTGATTTCTGCACATTGATTTTGTATCTTGCCATGTTCCTGAATTGCTGTATGAGTTCTAGCAATTATGGGGTGGAGTCTTTTGGGTTTTCCACATAAAGTATCATGTCATCTATGAAGAGAGAGAGAGTTTGACTTCTTCTTTGTCAATTTGAATGCCTTTTATTTCTTTCTGTTGTCTGATTGCTGATGCTGGGACTTCTAGTACTATGTTGAACAATAGTGGTAAGAGTGGGCTTCATGTATCTCAATATCATTGAGAATGATATTCGCTGTGGGCTTTTCATAGATGGTTTTTATGAAATTGAGTAATGTTCCCTTTATCCCTACACTCTGAAGAGTTTTAATCAGGAAAGGAGGCTGTATTTTGTCAAAAGTTTTTCTCTGCATCAATTGAGAGGATCTAGGGTTCTTGTCTCTTCTTTTATTAATGTGTTCTATCACACTGATTGATTTGCAAATATTGAACCACGTTTGTACCCCAGAAATGAATTCCACCTGGTTGTGATGGATAATCCTTTTAATGTACCATTGGATCCTATTAGCTAGGATCTTGTTGAGAATTTTGGCATGCATATTCATCAAGGATATTGTTCTGTATTTCTCCTTTTTAATGGGGTCTTTGCCTGGTTTTGGGATCAAAGTAATGCTGGCCTCATAGAAGAAGTTTGGAAGTTTCCTTCTGTTTCTACTTTTTGAAATTGCTTCAGAAGAATAGGTATTATTTCTTCTTTGAATGGTAGAATTCCCCTAGGAATTCATCAGGCCCTGGACTCTTGTTTTTTGGGAGGTTTTTTATATTGCTTCAAATCCATTACTGGTATTTTTCTATGCAGATTGTCAATTTCTTCCTCTTTCAGTCTTGGTAGTTTATAGGTTTCCCGGAAGGTATCTATTTCTTCTAGGTTGCTTAATTTGTTGGCATATAGTTGCTGGTAATAATTTCTAATAACTGTATTTCTTGGTGTTAGTTCTGATCTCTCCCCTTTCATTCATAATTTTATTAACTTGGGTCCTTTCTCTTCTTTTGGATAGGTCTGGCCAGAGGTTTATTGATCTTATTAATTCTTTCAGTGAACCAGCTTCTAGTTTTGTTGATCTGCTCTACTGTATTTATGGTTTCTAATTCTTTGATCTCTGCACTTATTTTTATTATTTCTCTTCTCCTGCTTGGTTTAGGTTTTATTTGTTCTTTCTCCAGTTCCTTAAGTTGTAGAGTTAGCTTGTGCATTTGGGATTTTTCTATTTTTTGAGTGAGGCTTGGATGTCTATGTATTTCCCCACTTAGGACTGCCTTTGCAGTATCCCATAGGTTTTGGACTGATGTATTTTTGTTCTCATTGGTTTCTTCTTTAATTTCCTGGTTGATCCAATCATTCTTTAGCAGGATGGTCTTTAGCTTCCAAGTGTTTGAATCCCTTCCAAATTTTTCCTTGTGATTGAATTCCAGTTTCAAAGCATTGTGGTCTGATAATATGCAGGGAATAATCTCAGTCTTTTGGTATTGTTTGAAACCTGATTTGTGACCTAGTATGTGGTCTATTTTGGAGAAAGTTCCATGTGCATTTGAGAAGAATGAGTATTCTGTTGTTTTAGGGTGGAATGTTCTGTATATATCTATGAAGTCCTTCTGGTCCAGTGTGTCATTCATAGCTCTTGTTTCTTTTTTGATTTTCTGCTTAGATGATCTGTCTATTTCTGAGAGTGGAGTGTTGAGATTTCCTACTATTGAAGTAATTATCAGTATTCTTTATTTTGGTTAACAGTTGGCATATGTAGTTGGCTGCTCCCATGTTGGTGGCATAGATATTTACAATTGTTAGATTTTCTTGTTGGATAGACCCTTTAAGAATGATATAGTCTCCTTCTGTATCTCTTACTACTGTCTTTAGCTTCAAGTCTAATTTGTCTGATATGAGAATTGTTACCCCAGCTTTCTTTTGAGGTCTGTTGGCATGAAAAATAGTTCTCTATCCCCTCACTCTCAGCCTGGATGTATCTTTAGGTTCAAAATGAGTCTCTTGTAGATAACATATGGATGCATCATGTCTTTTTATCCAATATGCAACCACATGCCATTTCATGGGAACATTTAGGCCATTCACATTGAGAGTGATTATTGAAAGATGAGTTTATTATCATCATGTTGCCTGTGAAGTCCTTGCTTGTATAGATTGTCTCTGTAAATTTCTGGTGTATATTACTCTTGGGGGTCTTTCTTCTTTTATAGAATCCCCCTTAATATTTCTTGCAGGGCAGGCTTGGTGGTCACATATTCTTTCATTTTCTGCTGGTCTTGGAAGCGCCTTGTCCCTCCATCCATTCTGAATGACAGCCTTGCTGGATAAAGTATCCTTGGCTGCATGTTCTTCTCATTTAGTATCCTGAATACGTCTTGCCAGCCCTTTCTGGCTTGCCAGGTCTCTATGGACAGGTCTAATGTTATTCTGATGTTCCTCTCTCTGTACGTAAGAAATCTCTTCCCATTTGCCACTTTCAGAGTTGTTTCCTTGGATCTAATAATTGCAAATTGTACTATTATTATATCGGGGCATCAGTCTGTTCTCATTAATCTTGGGAAGGGTCTTCTTTGTTTCTTGGACACAAATGCTTGTTTCCTTCCCCAGATTAGGGAAGTTCTCAGCTACAACTTGCTCAAATATATCTTCTAGACCTCTCTTTCTCTCCATCCTCTCAGAGATCCCAATAACTCTGACATTGGAACATTTCATGGTGACATTAATCTCTCTCAGTCTGATCTCTTGGGCTTTAATCTGTTTTACCCAGCTTCCTCAGTTTCCTTCTTTTCTATCAGTTTATCTTCTAGCTCACTAATTTGTTCTTCTGCCTCGTTTACCCTGGCAGTCAGAGTATCCAGTTTAGACTGCATTTCATTCATAGCATTTTTAAGTTCGGCCTGATTAGATCTCATTTTTGCCCTTAGAGATTCTATATTGTCTCTAATATTTTTCTCAAGCCTAGATATCAACTTCATAATTGTTACTCTGAAGTCTATTTCTGACACGCTGCTAATATCCATATCCACTAGATCTGTGGCCGAAGCCACAGTCTCTGAATCTTTCCTTTGTTGGGGATTCCTCCTCTTAGTCATTCTGTCGGGGGGGGGGGGGTGAGGGAATATACAGAGTCCAAATATAAACCATGACCCAAGCAAGATGCACCTGTTTTATAGGGATCTTGGGGTTGTTGTCCTCTTGTTCTTCCAGCCTGTCTTTCAGTGGGAGGGGCCTGCCACACTATTACTCAGGCGACCCTGCTTGAGCAGAGTTGCCCTGCCCCTTGTGGGGAGGGGGGCTCAGTGAAAACCTGTTTTTTGGGCTTTTGTTCCCTGGTGGCTTTCCCTGGTGGCTTTCCATGTCTCTTCAGAGAGTCAGAACAGAAGTGACCACATCCAAATCTCTGTCAGAATAGAGAGATCACAGTCTGCTCTTCACTGAACTCTCCAGGACACACAGTCTCTGTTTCTGTCTGTGCTGCTAAAAACCACAGCCTGCCTGGTTGTGAGCCCCACAGCAACACTCCCAGAGGTGGATTCCAGGGCCGGGCATGTCTCTGCCCTTTGTGCTTCTAAAACCGTGAGCTGTCCTTGGTTTGCATGCATGGACCTGCAGCTCCTGGATCTTGTCAGGGGGCTGGACTAAAGTCTTTTTCCCACCACTACTGGTCTGCAAGTTTGTGCCTGGCCCCCAGCACAAGATGCTTTTGCACTCCAGTGTTATATCACCTTCCCAGCATTAGCTTATGGTGGCTCCCTCCCCCTTCTGAGTCATGGCTCCATGCTTCATACTTCAAGACCACCAGAGATATTCTGTTCTAGAGATCCAGATATATATTCTTACATCTTGGGCTAATTTCATGGGTGTTCAGAATGGTTTGGTAGATATCCGGCTAAATTCAGGGGACTGGTTGAAATAGGGTCCCCTACTCCTCCACCATCTTTCACCCTCCTAGGATCATAGAATCTTAGAGCTAGAAAGAACTTCAGTAAGTACAGTATAATAATTAATAATGAGATCTCTATAGTCAGCTTAAATCTATTTTCTCACTTTCTAGTTATATGACCTTATGCAGTTACATAAATTATATGTGTTTATTTTTCTCATTTATAAAATGGAAAACTAATGGTGACTATATCTGAGATTAGATTGTGGTATGGGTAAATAAATTAATTTGTGTAATAACCATAAATCAATGTTTGGGGCACAGTTTTCTCTCTGTCTCTCTCTATCTTTCTCTGTCTCTGTCTTTCTGTTTCTTTATCCATATATATATAATCTTCAGTCATTTTAAGAATTTATATATCATACCTATCTTCATTTCTAACACTAATTAATATTTGATTGTAGATTCCTATAATAATCATTTGTGTATATAAAGTTTGTATAATTTGCAAAACATTTTACATATTCTATCATATTCTATATGATGAAGAATTTTGAGAAATTTGTGGACATATGGTATTTATTCTTTATGGTAATCACATAAACATTCTATTAAATCACCACACTTTATATATCTTGACTATATCACTAAATCTAGAGTTTTTAAATAAAGTTAACCTGTATCCTAATAGTAACTAATAGCAATGATATTGTGACAGAATTCAATATGATTTAAATATTTTGCATAAAAATCACAAAAACATATATTTTCTATTAAAACATTAACAGTTTCTGAATCTTGTTGTATTGCTCCAACTACACAAAATAGAATTTTAAAATACAGTAAAAATATTGCATATATTTTTTAATGCGTTGAAGACATTTGGATACAAAAAGTCTAAAGGAAATAGGTTCTAAGAAGAAAAAAGTCCTTCCAAGCGGTCAGAAATTTGGGGTAGCTGGAAGTGTTGCCAAGTCTGAGCCTGTGCTGAAGGAACAGGCCTTCCCTGGGTAGACAAAATTTACTTCTGTTGAGAGACCATTCATGGGCTTGGAATTTGTAGAATCCCTATATACAGACTTAGGACAACTTGCCTACTTACCGGTTGTCCACAAAAAATAGAAATGTAAGTTAAAAAAATAAAAAGGTTATTGTGTGTTTAAAGCAATTGGTAATAGCAATATATTGAAGGATTTATAATATATGTAGGGGGCGGAGCAAGATGGCGGAGGAGTAGGAGACCTGGATTTCGTCTGGTCTCAGGAATTCTGTTGGATAGGGATCAAACCATTCTGAACACCTACAAACTCAACAGGAGATTGAAGAAATGAATAGCAACAACTCTCTGAACAGAAAAGTGACCACTTTCTGGAAGGTAGGACGTGCGGAGAAGTGAATGCAAGGCGATATTCAGGAGGATAGACGGTGGGGCAGGGGGTCTCTGTCCGCCACTTCTGGCAAGTGATAGAGCAGCAGAGCACAAAATCGGAACTTTTAGAAGTCAGCTTTGCTGACGGATGTCGCTCCAGCGGCTAAGTAGGGGGTGGAAACCTCACAGGACAGTGTGGTCTCAGGACCCTCGGGGTCACAGAAAGACCGGGGGTGCCTGGGTGTGGCAGAGGTCCCAGGTATCGGAGTGTGGAAGCTGGCTGCAGAGACAGAGCCGAGGCATGGGCTCTCAGCTCGGGGTTGCCATAAACCATGATCCGCGGCAGTCAGGCCACTACTCTTCCAGCAGGGACCCAACAAGCAGCAGATCTGGGGAGACTCCCCTTCTTCCCCCAGGAGGAGCAGTCCGGGAGTGCACCACAGGGATCTGCTGGGTTTGGAGACTCCACACTGGGTCGGGTGCCAGAGATAGAAATGCTCGGTCACAGGCTGGGTGAGCACGGAGTGCAGCTGGAGACCGGGGAGACAGGAGTGACTGATTGCTTTTCTCTGGGGGCACACTAAGGAGCAGGGCCTCAAGTTCTCAGCTCTTCTGGGGCAGAGATTGGGAGGCCACCATTTTCACTCTCATCCTCCAAAGCTGTACGGAAAGCTTGCAGGGAACAAAAGCTCCTGAGAGCAAACCGAGCAGATTACTTAGCCCAGACCAGCAAGGGCAGGGCAATTCTGCTTCCCGCAAAGACAATTGGGAACCATGGCAATAGGCCCCTCTCCCAGAAGATCAGCAAAAACTGCCAGCCAAGACCAAGTTTACCGATCAATGAGAACAGCAGAACTCCAGCACTAGCGGAATACTGCAAATAGAATTCATGGCTTTTTACCATGATTCTTTAGTCTTTCAAAGTTAATTTTTTTTAAGTATCTTCTTTTTTTTTAATTTTTCTTTTTCCCTTTTTCAACCAACATCTTATCAATCCCTTTTTAAAAAAAATCTTTTTTATTTTTCATTTTTAGAGTCATACTCTATCCCTTTATAGTAATAACCCTTATTTTTGGTGTATATATATAAGTTGTTCTCTCTTTAAAATTTTGAGATACAGTTTCTTCTAACAGATCAAAATATACCCTAAATCTCTAGTGTATGGCTTTGTTTTAGTCTCCTGCCTGATCACATTCTCTCCCTTTTTTTTCTTTTTTTTAAATCCTCTTCTTTCTTTTTTCAAACAACTTCTTATCAATTCTTTTTATAAAATTTTTTATAATTTTCATGTTTACATTCTTATTCCATCCCTTCATCGTATCAACCCTTATTTTTGTACATATATAAGTTTTTCTTTCTTTAAAATTTTGGGAGGCACTTTTTTCTAACAGACCAAAATACACCCAAAATCTAGTGTGTGCAACTGATCTATGTACCAGCCTGATCATATTTGATCATATTCTTGTTTTTTATTGTTTTGTTCTGTTTTTGTTTGTTTTTATCTTTTTCTTTTGCTTTTTTTTTCTTTTTCTTTTTTCTCTCTTTCCCTTTATTTTCTCCTGGTTTCAGGTCTTTTCTGATTTGTTTCGAGTATATTTTCTGGGGACATTGTTACCCTGTTAGCATTTTGTTCTCTCATTCATTTATTCTCCTCTGGACAAAATGACAAGATGGAAAAAATCCACCTCAACAAAAAGAATAAGAGGCAGTACCGACTGACAGAGACCTACCCAGTATGGACATTAATACGATGTCGGAACTAAAATTCAGAATGATGATTTTAAAAATACTAGCTGGGCTTGAAAAAAACAAGGAAGTTATTAGAGAAACCCTTTCTGGAGAAATAAAAGAACTAAAATCTAACCAAGTTGAAATAAAAAAGGCTATTAATGAGGTGCAATCAAAAATGGGGGCACTAACCGCTAGGATAAATAAGGCAGAAGAGGGAATTCGTGATCGAGAAGACCAAATGATGGAAAATAAAGAAGCTGAGAAAAAGAGAGAGAAACAAATACTGGATCACGAGGGCAGAATTTGAGAGATAAGTGATACCATAAGATGAAACAACATTAGAATAATTGGGATCCCAGAAGAAGAAGAAAGAGACAGAGGGGCAGAAGGTATATTGGAGCAAATTATAGCAGAGAACTTCCCTAATTGGGGAAGGAAACAGGCATCAAAATCCAGGAGGCACAGGGAACCACTCTCAAAATCAATAAAGATAGGTCAACACCCCGACATCTAATAGTAAAACTTACGAGTCTCAGAGGCAAAGAGAAAATCCTGAAAACAGCTCGGGAGAAGAGATATGTAACCTACAAGGTAGAAACATTAGATTGACAACAGACCTATCCACAAAGACCTGGCAGGCTAGAAAGGACTGGCAGGATATATTCACAGCACTAAATGAGAAAAATATGCAGCCAAGAATACTATATCCAGCTAGGCTGTCATTGAAAATAGAAGGAGAGATAAAAAGCTTCCAGGACAAACAAAAACTAAAGGAATTTACAAACACGAAACCGGCCCTACAAGAAATATTGAAAGGGGTCCTCTAAGCAAAGAGACAGCCTAAAAGCAACAGAGACCAGAAAGGAACACAGATAATATACAGTAACAGCCACCTTACAGGCAATACAATGGCACTAAATTCCTATCTTTCAATAGTTACCCTGAATGTAAATGGGCTAAATGCCCCAATCAAAAGACACAGGCTCTCAGATTGGATAAAAAAACAAGACCTATCAATATGCTGTCTGCAAGAGACTCATTTTAGACCCAAAGACACCCCCAGATTGAAAGTGAGGGGGTGGAAAACCATTTACCATGCTAATGGACACCAAAAGAAAGCTGGGGTGGCAATCCTTATATCAAACAAATTAGATTTTAAACCAAAGACTGTAATAAGAGATGAGGAAGGACGCTATATCCTACTTAAAGGGTCTATCCAACAAGAAGATCTAACAATTGTAAATATCTATGCCCCTAACATGGGAGCAGCCACTTATATAAGCCAATTAATAACAAAAGCAAAGAAACACATTGACAGCAATACAATAATAGCGGGGGGCTTTAACACCACCCTCACTGAAATGGACAGATCATCCAAGCAAAAGATCGTCAAGGAAATAAAGACTTAAATGACACACTGGACCAAATGGACTTCACAGATATATTCAGAACATTCCATCCCAAAACAACAGAATACACATTCTTCTCGATTGCTTATGGAACATTCTCCAGAATAGATCACATCCTAGGTCATAAATCAGGTCTCAACCAGTACCAAAAGATTGGGATCATTCCCTGCCTATTTTCAGACCACAATGCTTTGAAACTAGAACTCAATCACAAGAGGAAAGTTGGAAAAAACTCAAATACATAGAGGCTAAAGAGCATCCTACTAAAGGGTCAACCAGGAAATTAGAGAAGAATTAAAAACATTCATGGAAACACATGAAAATGAAAACACAACTGTTCAAAATCTTTGGGATGCAGCAAAGGCAGTCCTAAGAGGAAAGTATATAGCAATACAAGTCTTTCTCAAGAAATAAGAAAGGTCTCAAATACACAACCTAACCCTACACCTAAAGGAGCTGGAGAAAGAACAGCAAATAAAGCCTAAACCCAGCAGGAGAAGAGAAATAATAAAGATCAGAGCAGAAATCAATGAAATAGAAACCAAAAGAACAGTAGAACAGATCAATGAAACTAGGAGCTGGTTCTTTGAAAGAATTAACAAGATTGATAAACCCCTGGCCAGTCTTATCAAAAAGAAAAGAGAAAGGACCCAAATAAATAAAATCATGCATGAAAGAGGAGAGATCACAACCAACACCAAAGAAATACAAACAAGTATAAGAACATATTATGAGCAACTCTATGCCAGCAAATTAGATAACCTGGAAGAAATGGATGCATTCCTAGAGATGTCTCAACTACCAAAACTGAACCAGGAAGAAATAGAAAACCTGAACAGACCTATAACCACTAAGGAAATTGAAGCAGTCATCAAAAATCTCCAACCAAACAAGAGCCCAGGGCCAGATGGCTTCCCAGGGGAATTTTACCAAACATTTAAAGAAGAAATAATACCTATTCTACTGAAGCTGCTCAAAAAAATAGAAACAGAAGGAAAACTTCCAAACTCCTTCTATGAGGCCAGCATTACCCTGTTCCCAAAACCAGACAAAGACCCCATCAAAAAGGAGAATTACAGAACAACATCCCTGATGAACATGGATGCCAAAATACTCAACAAGATCCTAGTTAATAGGATCCAACAGTATATTAAAAAGATTATTCACCAGGACCAGGTGGGATTTATTCCTGGGATGCAAGATTGGTTTAACACTCATAAATCAATCAACATGATACATCAGATTAATAAAAGAAAGGACAATAACCATATGATCTTCTTAATTGATGAATAAAAAGCATTTGAAAAAAAAAACAACATCTGTTCCTGATTAAAACTCTTCAGAGTATAGAGATAAAAGGAACATTCCTCAATATCATAAAAGCCATCTATGAAAAACCCACAGCAAGTATCATTATTAATGGGGAAAAGCTGAGAGCTTTTCCCTTAAGGTCAGGAAAGTGACAGGGATGCCCACTCTCACCACTATTGTTCAACATAGTAGTAGAAGTCCTAGCCTCAGCAATCAGACAACAACAACAAAAATAAGTAAAAGGCATCCAAACTGGCAAAGAAATCAAACTCTCTCTTTGCAGGCAACATGATACTTTATGTGGAAAACTCAAAAGATTCCACCCCCAAGTTGCTAGAACTCATACTCAACTCAGCAATGTGGCAGGATAGAAATCAATGCACAGAAATCAGTTGTTTTTCTATACAAAAACAATGTAAATGTGGAAAGAGAAATTAAGGAATTGATTCCATTCACAATAGCAACAAAAGTCATAAGATACCTAGGAATAAACCTAACCAGAAAGGTAAAGAATCTGTTCTCTAGAAACTACAGAACACTTATGAAGGAAAATGAGGAAGACTCAGAAAATTGGGAAAACGTTCCATGCTCATGGATTGGAAGAATAAATATTGTTAAAATGTCTATCCTGCAAAAATGAAGGGGGGGACATTGGAGGGGAAGACGAACCATGAGAGACTATGGACTCTGAGAAACAAACTGATGGTTCTGGAGGGGAGGGGGGTGGGGGGATGGGTTGGCCTGGTGATGGGTATTAAAGAGGGCACGTACTGAATGGAGCACTGGGTGTTATACGCAAACAATGAATCATGGAACACTACATCAAAAACTAATGATGTAATGTATGGTGATTAACATAACACAATAAAAAAAAAATGTCTATCCTGCCCAGAGCAATTTACACTTTCAATGCCATCCCTATTAAAATACCATTGGTATTTTTCAAAGAGCTGGAACAAACAATCCTAAAATTTGTATGGAACCAGAAAAGACCCTGAATCACCAAGGGAATGATGAAAACGAAAAACAAAGCGAGGGGCATCACATTGACTAGCTTCAAGCTACAATAAAAAGCTGTGATCGTGAAGACAGCATGGTACTGGCACAAAAACAGACACACAGACCAATGGAACAGAATAGAGAACCCAGAAATGGACCCTCAACTCTATGGTCAACTAATCTTTGACAAAGCAGGAAAGAATATCCAATGGAAAAAGGACAGTCTCTTCAACAAATGGTGCTGGGAAAATGGACAGCCACATGCAGAATGAAATTGGACCATTTCCTTACACCATACACAAAGATAGACTCAAAATTGATGAAAGACCTAAATGTGAGACAAGAATCCATCAAAATCCTAGAGGAGAACATAGGCAGTAACCTCTTTGCCATTGCCCACAGTAACTTCTTTCATGACACATCTCTAAAGGCATGGGAAACAAAAGCAAAAATGAACTTTTGGGATTTCATCAAGATAAAAAGCTTCTGCACAGCAAAGGAAACAGTCAACAAAACAAAGAGGCAACCCACAAAATGGGAGAAGATATTTGCAAATGACATTACAGATAAAGGGCTGATATCCAAGATCTATAAAGAACTTCTCAAACTCAACACTCAAAAAACAAATAACCCAGTCAAAAAATGGGCAGAAGACATGAACAGACTCTTCTCCAAAGAAGACATACAAATGGCTAACAGACATATGAAAAAATGGTCAACATCACTAGCCATCAGAAAAATATAAATCAAAACCACAATGAGATACCACCTTACACCAGTTAGAATGGAAAAATTAACAAAACAGGAAACAACAAATGTTAGCGAGGATGTGGAGAAAGGGGAACCCTCTTACAGTGTTGGTGGGAATGCAAGTTGGTACAGCCACTCTGGAAAACATTATGGAGGTTCCTCAAGATGTTAAAAATAGAGCTACCCTACTACCCAGCAATTGCACTACTAGGTTTTTACCCCAAAGAAACAGAGGTACTGAAAAGAAGCAGTATATGCACCCTAATGTACATAACAGCAATGTCCACAATAGCCAAACTGTGGAAGGAGCTGAGATGTCCTCCAACAAATGAATGGATAAAGAAGATGTGGTACATATATGCAATGGAATATTATTCAGCCATCAGAAAGGATGAATACCCACCATTTGCACTGACATGGATGGAATTGGAGGGGATTATGCTAAGTGAAGTAAGTGAATTAGAGAAATATAATTATCATATGGTTTCACTGAGATGTGAAACATAAGCAATAGCACAGAGGACTACAGGGGAAGGGAGAGAAATCTGAAAGTGGAGAAATCAGAGAGGTAGATGAACCATGAGAGACAATGGACCCCGGGAAATGAACTGAGGATCTCAGAAAGGAGGAGGGTGGGGGCAGGGGTAAACGGATTGATTGGTATTAAGGAGGGCATGTGTTGTGATGTGCATTGGGTATTATATGTAACTAATGAATCATTGAACACTACATCAAAAACTAATGATGTACTATACAGTGGTTAACTGAACATAATAAAAAAATAAGAGCACAGATAGATTGTAAGTTAAAAGATGGAGAATAGCATGCAAACCATAGTAAAATTGGTGTGATTTAACTAAATTAAATTAAATTTAAACCACAATGGCACATGATTACCTACTTATTAGAATGGCTCAAATCAAAAAAAGATAGACAAAACTATTTGTTGTAGAAGATATGAAGCAACCGAAGCTCTCATACACCAGTTGTGGAAGTAAAAAGTGGTACATTATTATTCAAAAAAGCCTGGCAGATATTATTATAATCAAACATATTCTTAGAAATTCCATTCTTAAAAAAATAGTGTATATGCTCTAAATAAATAAATAAAAATTATATGCAAGTAAATCATTCATAGCAGCTATTCACAATAGTCCAATACTAGAAAAATTCTGGATGTCCATCAACAAGAGCTAATAAATAAATTGTGATATATTCGTACAATGACATATCACACAGTAATATAAAAAAGAAACTATTATTACTTGAACCAACATAGATTAATCTCAGTGTAACATTTACTGTAAAAAAAAACAAAACCTCAGCTTAATATTTAAGGGACATTAGTAATATAAGGGACAGGAGATAGTTTTCTGAAGGAGGGTTAGAAATATGGTTACATGAACATCTGAAACACACATAAATGCAAGTAAAAGTTAAGCTGGGGCCCCTGGGTGGCTCAGTCATTAAGTGTCTGCCTTCGGCTCAGCTCATGATCCCAATGTCCTGGGATCTAGCCCCACATCAGGCTCCCTGCTCTGTGGGAAGTCTGCTTCTCCCTCTTCTACTCCCCCTGCTTGTGTTCCCTCTCTGGCTGTCTCTCTCTCTGTCAAATAAATAAAAATAAAATCTTTAAAAAAAATTAAGCCATATACTTACTCTTTGTATATTTTATTATGTATGAATTGTACTTTAAATAAAAATATAAAGGAAAATAAACACTTTCAAGAAATCAAATTAAATATAAAATTACTCGTTCTCAAAATCTGTCTTATATTTATTTCCTATCTCTGTAAAAAGCATCAATAATCCAGACTCAAAACAGAATTCTATGAAATTATTTTATTTCCTTACTTCTCTCTTTTAACTGGTCACCAATTCCCACCAATTTTCCCTCTATAATGGTTATTAATTGTGTCCCATTCTTACACTTAGAAAAATCGTTTCCTGGATTAGGCTCTTAGTTTAGTCTATTTTAAAAATATTTCTAACTTTACTAAAAGTTTTATTTCTTCTTTGTTCCAATACTTACTACATTTCCTATAATTTGCTTTTTCTTTTTTTTCAAAAATTTTATTTATTTATTTGAGAGAGAGAGAGAGAACAAGAGAGAATGCATGGGCAGGGGGAAGGGCAGAGAGAGAAGCAGACTCTTTGCTGAGGAAGGAGCCCTATGCAGGACTTAATCCCAGGACCCTGGGATCATGACCTGAACCGACAGCAGATGCTCAACGACTGAGCCACCCAGGCGCCCCAACATAGCCAATAATTTTAACTATCATGCATGTATTTAAACCATCTGACCACCTGGAATTTCCTGTCTTCTCCCTGAAGCTTAGTTCAGAAAATTCAGTACTATATCTTCCATAAACATGGCTTTAAGCCCTTCTGAAACTAATTGGCATCTTCCATGATTTCCCCAGCCCATGGTGTATATGTAATGTAGCAATTTAGTACTCACCTTATTCTGGCTTATTTTTCAGTTAGTTAATGGCTTCTCTCTTGTTATAAAATAGTAATGTCTTTTTATTATTTATATTCCTTGCTGTCTCACAGAGCTCTGTGCACATATAATTTGCTAGATTAATTTTGAATTAAATAAATTTTATTGGTGAATTCACCTATCAATTGTCCTTTTCAAGTATTTTCCTTCAGAAATCTTTGTCTTAATGAATTCTAATTTCTCAAAGAAAATATTTGATTTTTGAGCATCACATTTTCAAAAGAAAACAATGGAAACTACCATGAAACTCTAATGCTGGTTATGGGTAACATTTAAAATGGTTCACCAAGAGAAGAAAAATCTTAGAAAATGCTACAACTAAAAACAGAGGGAATTATACACTATGCACAATTTTAATCCCAACATTGCCATTTTTTTGTGGTTTGAGGACAAAATGTTCACATTTATCAATTTTTGCTTCTTGTTTCTCCTCATGTTAACCTTACACATAGCATACTGTACAATTAAAACAACAAAATAACAAATGATATATTAAAAATGTAGCATTTTTGCAACAATTCCTTAAAATGAATTTTAAATTGCAGTGGCACCATTTTTTAATCACTAGGAAAGATCCTGAGTGTACCAATGTTCCTTTCAGTTCAAATAAAAAATGATAAGATCAAAGCTTGTTCTAATCTATGTCTTATCTTGTTTTGACTGAATCTCAGGATGAAAATATGCAGTTTCTTTTTATTTTGGTTAACTCTTTGATCTTTTTAAAACAAGCATATCTGGTAAAGGAAATAGCTAGAAAAGGTAAAAAACACATAATAATGTTTACTACTTGTGTTGTAAAATGGGTTTAAGTTTGTTAAGTGTTTGAGATAAATTTGAATTCAGAGTGTTTAGGTTCCTGGTCACTTAGTTTTGGTTGAGGTAAATACCTAAAGCTATTTAAATTTTTAAAGACTTCAGTAATGTAAGTAAATGTTGCTTTTAGTTTGGATGTCTGCATGTAATACTATGTGGAATCTTAGGAAAGAAAAGCAAAATAATAGAATTAAAAGCAGTTTAATAGTTCAGTCTGTATCTTAAGAATAAACTTAATATCCTACTTTAAACAAACAGGCAATGTAGTGTTCTTTTTTTCCTTATTTTCTTTATTTACTAACAACTGCTTTTATATTTACTTAATTTACTTTTAGTCCCATGTGTCTCTTTTGTATCTGTGTTTGGGCCTAGAGTTTGAGTTGAAAAAAGGAGAACAAATCAATTCGCAATCTGGTTTTTATACTATATATATGCGCGCACACACACTGTAACTTCTATTTGTTTGGAAAAGTAAATTGATAATACATTGATTGCCAATAATTTTGAAGATATATATGTATATGCATGTATATATATGTATATATATGTATATACAGACATACACACACACTGAAAGAGATGGTCCTTTCTTATTTAAAAAACCCATACTAAATAAGGTAATTAACAATTTTTATAAGAACAAGCATCTTACAATATTTAAACATTTATACTACACTAATATCATCTTTAAAATTATTGGCAATCAATGTATCATCAATTCACTTTTCCAAACAGATAGGATTTACTTCTTTTATCATGGATCAGTCTTTTCTAATGATGATAAAATAGCTGGGTATAACTCACCACTTGCAAATGTGATGTTTAATCTAATCTCTTCATTTGCCTTTTTATTATGTTTACTATTCCCCTTGTATTAGTAGTTCTATTCTTTGCACATCTCTTCCTTAAAAAGTATGTTTTCTAAATCGTAAGTATATTTTTAAGAGAGAAGTTTCCTCAAGTCTATACCTGTGTTTTATTTGTTTGTTTTGTTTTATTTTGTGTTTTGTTTCTTTCAGTCACTGATCTGCCCCAAGAAAAAAAGTGTTGCTCTACTGGTTGTGATATTATCCTTTTTGGGAGATGCCTGCAAGTTATTTCAACTGGGAATTTTATAGATGTTTGCATTAATCCTTTTCCTTGAGAGCAGAGACTAACTTACAGTTGCTTTGCTGGTACACATATATCTCAGAAATCAACAAATTATTTCAATATCTGTCTGTTTAATACTTATTTGTATCTACTGATCACAGAGAGTGGTTCTAAGCCTATCCCATGATCTGAAAGCTTTAAATGATTTCATGAAACTCTATTGCAAATACCACCACAAAACACTTACAGAGACATAACTGGGTATTTCACATTTCACTAGTTTAGTTTTAAACCCTCTTAAGTCCAATCAAGTTATCTTTTACAGTACAGATAGAAAGAACTTTTTAGGTAAGAAGACCCCTTTAGAGAAGTTTCAGAATAAAAAAAAATAGGCATAGTTATGTGCCTTGGGAGTAGAGAGAAAGAAGAATGGATACACATTCTTTGTTGGTAAAGTATTTTTTGGTTGTATTTTGTCTTTTAAAATCTGTCTACTGCCCCAACCTACCAATAGACAATGGTCACCTGACCCTAAGAGCCCTGTGTGATATTTCAAGACCCATAAATCCTCTTTAAAGCATGAGAATAAATTAGAACATTCTGCAATTAATAGAGTGTGATATTTACAAAGCCAGAGTACTTTTCTAAAAGCTTAATAGTAGAACTCTCACACAAGTAAAATGAACCTGTATCGACATTTATTTTATCTTTCATGAGGTAATCAGTGAAATGGGAAAGCTGGTTCCAAAAACATGTGAGAAAGACAAAAATTGTGGACTTAAAAAAAAAAAAAACAAGAATGTTAGAATAAGATAGCTAGTTTAGAGTTAAAACTGTTTAATATCTTTCAACAAATGGTTCTGGGAAAACTGGATATTCACCTCCAAATGAATAAGTTGGATCCTTACTTTACATAATATACAAAGATCATCAAGAATATCCAAATGTTATCCTTGATCCCTCCCAAAATTACTCTTACTATGTTTGGCCCTGATTATTTATGTAGATGTAGAAAGAGGTAGTAAAACTTATGGGTGAAGATATCCCTCCTCCAGGTTCTCAAGTATGCTAAGATCTGTGGCCCTGTAGAAGTGACTTCCTTATTACTTATGAGGCTGAACCATAAGCAAGTATCAACCTTTTCCTGGGAGAATTTGGTAGGCATTGGATCAACATTTAGAGTGCAATCTTTGTTTTGTTTTTAATGGTGGAGTTTTAATAACAAAGATGTATAGCCTTGGATGTCCAATTCAATCCCAGATAAAAGAACAGATCCTTAATGAAATTACGGAAATAATATATTGCCAGTTAAAGTATATTGTTCTGAAAAATAAATAAAGTATATCGTTCTTAATTTTCTGAGTAAAATGAAAAGCAGATCCTGTTTAAATGACATACATCAGTTATGGGAATAAGTTAAAAAAGGAAGGAAAGCACTCTAGTATAACCATTAGAAAATAAAACAGTAAAACAACATTGCTACTGAGGAGGAGGAGTTAGGATGGTGGAGAAGTAGGGAGACCCTGGGCTTTCCTAGTCCCTTGAACACAGCTGTGTTGAGGTCAGATTACTTGGAACATCCAGGAAATTGATCTGAGGATTGGAAGAAACATCTCCACAGCTGGAGGGAGACAGCATGGCATGTGCGTGGAAGTGAATTGGGGGAGAAGAAAGCTTGTGCCATGAAGGGGAGGGAATACTTCCTGTGGAGAAAGAAAAGGGAGACAGGGAGAGAGGGGTTGAGAGAGTGCATCCTTGGACTCACACAAGAAGAAAACCTTTCGGACCATGGACTGGGGAGCTGGGGAAACTGAGTGGTGCAGGTTTATTTTCAGTGAGTGGAGCTCAAACTCTGAGTTTAGGAAGTGCACAACTTTCACTGGAGTGGAACTATAGCATGTGCTCCTGGAGGGAAGGAGGGCTTTGGCCTGGGAGGGTGCACAGAATGGTGTAGCAATATCTTGGGTCACACTGCAAGAGATTGTTCCCCTTCCTGGAGTACATTTGGAAGAGGTTACATTGCCTCTCCAAGGACAAAAGACTCTGTAGACACCACCAAATGGTCTTTCATCTGCCGAGGACAAAGGAGTGCACGGAGGGTGGATAACATGGTTGCTGCTTTTCCAGGTGACGCACCATAGATTCTGTGCTCATCACAGGAAAGGGCTGTTTTTCTGGGATAGAGGGCACAAGTCGAGCACAGCTAGGCTCTAATTGGGAGGAGGGAATGGATCCAAGTGATACAAGCTCTTTTAAGATTTGGAGTTTTGCAGTTTTACCAGCCATGCAAAAAGTAAAATGCAGGAGCACTGGGCCCTGGGTGCCTGGACACTCATTTTTCTGTAATGGCTTCCTGAGCAGCGGGGGGAGGGGGAGGTAAGATTCCCTGTCTGGGGATGAGAGAGTGGGGGTGGTGCCATATTACCTCTGCTACCAACATGGTTTGACTTCAAAGAGCAATAGAGTGGCCCCCAGTGGAGGTGGAAGCTGCTTACATCAAACCCTGCCCCACTGTGCTTGGCAAGTGCTTTTTTTTTTACTGGCACAGAAATAAATCTGAGCCAGTGCAATGGGCCTCTCCCCCAGAAGAGCAACATAGGCAACACATTGCATGCACCAAGTCTACTGATCACACAGTGCTTCAAAGCATCCCCTTTAGTTCTGGAGGAAATAGAACCAAGCTGTATTTTTTTTCCTTATTCTTTTTCTTTTTTTTCTTTTCTTTTCTTTTCTTTTCTTTTCTTTTCTTTTCTTTTCTT
>NW_022589789.1:18994-166654 GCF_004348235.1 Phoca vitulina | reverse complement strand
TTTTCTTTTCTTTTCTTTTCTTTTCTTTTCTTTTCTTTTCTTTTCTTTTCTTTTTTCTTTTCTATCTTTTTTCCCCTTTGGAATCAGGCCTATAATTATTCTGTTTGTTTATTTGATTTTTTGTTTTTTTGTTTTTTTCATTTCCCTCTCTTTTGGATGTGACTTTTTTGTTGTCTTCTTTTTCTTTATTCTTTCTTTTTTTCCTTTGGAATTAGGCTTATAGTTTTTTTGATTGTCTGTTTGCTTTTTTTCTTTCCTTTGCCTTATCTCTTTTTTGGGTGGATCAAGCTTTTTTTCTTTTTCTTTTTTCTTTTTCTCTCTCTCCTTTTTTCCAAGTTTTTTTCAACAAATAAAATCAAAGCACACCCAGATAGATAAAGGTCCAACACTCCCCACTGCAAGCAAGGGGAAACTCTGCAGAGAACTGATCAGTGAGAAAGAACAGCCAAAATGCAACAGAAAAGTGTACACAGCAAACCCCAGAAATACTTTCTGAAGTGCCAGGACCTGGACAGTGTATGACCCCTTTTTAATATAGCATTACTCTGAGGTACAGAAAACATAATAAGCTTTCAAACACACAAAAGACAGAAACTTAGCCAAAATGACAAGACAGAGGAATTCTCCACAAAAGAAAGGACAGGAAGATATCACAGCCAGGGACTTGATGAAAAAAGATATAATCATTATATCTGAACAAGAATTTAGATTGACAGTCATAAGATTACTAGCTGAACTTGAAAAAAGCAAAGAAGACACCAGAGAAACCCTTGTTACAGAGATTAAAGACCTAAAAATTAGGCTGAAATTTAAAAAAAATGCTATAATTGAGATGCAAAACAGACTCGATATAATCACAATGAGGATTGAAGAAGTAGAGGAGGAATAGATGATATAGAAGACAAAATTATGGAAAATAAGGAAGCTGAAAAGTAAGGGAAAGAAAACTATAAGGTAGACTTAGGGAACTCAGCAATTGCAAAATAATATCTGTATCACAGGAGTCCCAGAAGAAGAAGAGAAGGAAAAAGGGGCTGAAGGTTTATTTTAACAAATTAGAGCTAAACTTCCCTAATCTGGGGAAGGAAAGAGGCATTCAAGTCCAAGAGACACAGAGAACTCCCCTTAAAGTCAACAAAACCAGGTCAACACCAAGACATATCATAGTGAAACTTGTAAATACAAATAAAAAAGAAAATTCTAAAAGCAGCTAGGGAAAAAAGGTCTGTAACCTACAAGGGCAGATACATAAGGCTAGCAACAAACCTATCCATAGAGAACTGGAAAGCCAAAAAGACTGGCATGATATATTCAATGTGCTAAATGGGAAAAATATGCAGCCAAGAATACTTTATCCAGCACGGCTGTCATTCAGAATAGAAGAGATGAAGAGTTTCCAAGACAAGCAAAAACTAAAGAAGTACATGAACACTAACAGTACAGAACACCAGCTCTGCAAGAAATACTAAAGGGGACCTTATGACCAGGAAGGAGAGACCAAAATTAACAAAGACTAGAAAGGCACAGAGACAATCTACAGAAACAGTGAAGTTATAGGTAATACAATTGCACTAAATGCATATCTTTCCACAATTACTCTGAATGTAAATGGACTAAATGCTCCAATCAAAAGATATAGGGTACAGGAATGGATAAAACAACAACAAAAACAACAACAAAATCCATTGATATGCTGCTTACAAGAGCCTCATTTTAGACCCAAAGACACTTCCAGACTGAAAGTGAGGGGGTGGAGAACAATTTCTCATGCTAATGTACATCAAAAGAAAGCTGGAGTAGTCATCCTTATATCAGACAAATTAGATTTTGAACAAAAGACTAATAAAAGATGAAGAAAGACACTGTTTCATTACAAAGGTTCTATCCAACAAGAAGATCTAACAATTGTAACTATTTATGCCCCTAACTTGGCAGCAACCAAATATATAAATCAGTTAATAACAAACTTAAAGAAACTCATTGATAATACTACAATAATAGTAGAGGACATTAACACCCCACTCACAGCAATGGACAGATATCTAAGCAGAAAATCAACAAGGAAACAAGGGCTTTAAATGACTTACTGGACCAGATGAACTTAACAAATATATTCAGGGCATTTCATCCTAAAGCAGCAGAATACACATTCTTTTTGAGTGCATATGGAGCATTCTCCAAAATAGATCACATACTGGGTCACAAATCAGACCTCAACAAATAAAAATAGATTGACATCATACCATGCATATTTTCAGACTATAATGCTATGAAACTTGAAATCAACCACAAGAAAAAAATTAGGAAGAACCACAAATACATGGAGGTCAAAGAACATCCTACTAAAGAATGAATGGGTCAACCAGGAAATTAAAGAAGAATTAACAAAAATATGTGGAAGCAAATGGACATGAAAACATGACAGTCCAAAATGTTTGGGATGCATGAAAGGTGGTCCTAAGTGGGAAGTATACGCAAAACAGGCCTTCCTCAAGAAGCAACAAAAGTCTCAAATACACAACCTCATAAAACTAAACAAGCTGGAAAAAAGAACAGCAAACAAAGCCTAATCCAGGAAGAAAATTCTCAAAAGCACGACCTCATACATATAAAGGAGCTGGAAAAACAACAGCAAATAAAGCCTAAATCTAGCAGGAGAAGGGAAATAATAAAGATTAGAGCAGATATCAAAGATATAGAAATTAAAAAAAAAACAGTAGAACAGATCAACGAAACTAGGAACTGGTTCTTTGAAATAATTAATAAGACTGATAAACCCCTAGCAATACTTATCAAAAAGAAGAGAAAGGACCCAAGTAAATAAAATCATAAATGAAAGAGGAGAGATCACAACCAACACTGAAGAAATACAAATAAATATAAGAGAACATTATGAGCAACTATATGCCAACAAATTAGGCAATCTGGAAGAAATGGATGCATTCCTAGAAAATATAAACTATCAGAACTGAAACAGGAAGAAATAGATAATCTGAACAGACCCATCACCAGCAAGGAACTTGAAGCAGTAATCAAGAACCTCCCAACCAACAAGAGTCCTAGACCAAATGGCTCATAAGGGAATTCTACCAAACATCTAAAGAATTAATACCTATTCTTCTGAAACTGTTCCAAAAAAATAGAAATAGAAGGAAATCTTCCAAACTCATTCTCTGAGGCCACATTACCCTGATCCCCAAACCAGAGAAAGACCTCACTAAAAAGGAGAATTATAAACCAATATCCCTGATGAACATGGATGCAAAAATTCTCCATAAGATACTGGCTAATTGGATCCAACAGTACATTAATAGGATTATTCACCATAAAGAAATGGGATTTATTCCTGGGCTGCAGGAGAGATTCAACATCCACAAATCAATCAATATGATACAGCCCATTAATAAAAGAAAGGATAAGAACTATATGATCCTCTCAATAGATGCAGAAAAAGCATTTGGCAAAATTCAGCATCCTTTCTTGATAAAATCCCTCAACAAAGTAAGGATAGATGGAACATACCTCAACATCATAAAGCCTATATATGAAAGGCCCACAGCTAATATCATCCTCATTGGGGAAAAACTGAGAACATTTCCACTAAGGACAGGAACACGAAAGGAATATCCACTCTCACCACTGTTGTTCAACATAGTACTGGAAGTCCTAGCCTCAGCAATCAGACAACAACAACAACAAAGAAAATAAAAGACATCCAGCCCAGCAAGGAAAAGTCAAACTTTCACTCTTCACAGTCAACATGATCCTCTATGTAGAAAACCCAAAGGACTCCACCAAAAAATTGTTAGAACTGATGCAGGAATTCAGCAAAGTTGCAGGATATAAAATCCACACTTAGAAGTCTGTTGCATTTCTGTACACCAGTAATGAAGCAGCAGAAAGAGAAATCAAGGAATCAATCCATTTACAATTGCACCAAAAACCATAAGATACTTAGGAATAAACCTGAGAAGGTAAAGAATCTGTACTCTATAAACTATAGAACACTTATGAAGGAAACTGAGGAAGACAAAAAGAAATGGAAAACATTAATTGCTCATGGATTGGAAGAAAAATATTGTTAAAATGTCTAAGCTACCCAGAGCAATCTGCACATTCAATGTAATCCCTATCAAAATACCATCACCATTTTTAATACAGCTGGAACAAATAATCCTAAAATTTGTATGGAACAAAACAATACCCCAAATAGCCAAAGGAATGTTGAAAAAGAAAACCAAAACTGGTGGCATCACAATTCCATACTTCAAGCTGTATTTCAAAGTTTTAATCATCAAGACAGTATGGTACTGGCACAAAAACAGACACATAGAACAGAATAGAGAATCCAGAAATGGACCCTCAACTAATCTTCAACAAAGCAGGAAAGAATATCCAATGGAAAAAAGATAATTTCTCCAACAAATGGTGTTGGAAAAACTGGACAGCCACATGCAGAAGAATGAAACTTAATCAAGAATGGACTTAATCAAGATAAAAACTTTTTTATACCATACACAAAAATGAACTCAAAATGGATGAAAGACCTAAATGTGAGACAGGAATCCATCAAAATCCTAGAGTAGAACACAGGCAGCAACCTCTTTGACCTCGGTGTAGCAAATTTTTACTAGACCCTTCTCCAGAGGCCAAGGAAACAGAAGCAAAAACAAACTATTGGGACTTAATCAAGATAAAAACTTCTGCATAGTGAAGGAAAGAACCTACAGAATGGGAGAAGGTATTTGCAAATGACGTCAGATAAAGGGCTAGTATCCAAAACCTATGAAGAACTTCTCAAACTCAATACCCAAAAAACAAATAATCCAATCAAGAAATGGGCAGAAGACATGAACAGACATTTCTCCAAGGAAGACATACAAATGGCCAACAGACACATGAAAAAATGCTCAACATCACTCTGCATCAGGGAAATACAAATCAAAACCACAATGAGATACCACTTCACACTGGTCAGAATGGCTAAAATTAACAAGTCAGGAAACGACAGATGTTGGCGAGGATGTGGAGAAAGGGGAACCCTCCTACACTGTTGGTGGGAGTGCAAGCTGGTGCAGCCATTCTGGAAAACAGTATGGAGGTTCCTCAAAAATTTAAAAATAGAACTACCCTATGACCCAGCAGTTGTACTCCTAGGTAGTTATCCAAAGGATGCAAACATAGTGATTCGAAGGGGCACATGCACCCCACCAATGTCCACAATAGCCCAAATATGGAATGAGCCCAGATGTCCACGTAATATGACTTTTTAAATAGAAAATATTTGAGCAGCAATGTCTACAATAGCCAAAATAAGGAAAGAGCCTAGATGACGATGTAATTTGAATATTTAAATACAAAATATTTGAGCTTAATTCTTCATTAAGATAAAAATTAATTTGACCTTTCTTAACCTCTTTTATTATTTACTAATTAGATAATTTAATATGCTTAATATGGAACATGGCAAAATATAAAACTTTAATTGAATTGGATTATTATTCTGACAACTTATATAACAACAGTCATTATGTTTTAAAGTGTATGAAACTATGGACTCTGAGAAACAAACAGGGTTTTAGAGGGGAGGGGGGAGGGGGGATTGGTTAGCCCGGTGATGGGTATTAAGGAGGGCACATACTGCATGGAGCACTGGGTGTTATACGAAAACAATGGATCGTGGATCACCACATCAAAAACTAATGATGTATTGTATGGTGACTAACATAACATAATAAATTAAAAAATAAAAATAAAAAAATAAAGTGTATTAGCTTAAACATAATTTTCAAGATTCTTAATTAATTTAGGATTTGGACTAGTACTAGAGTTAATTAACATCAATAATTTCAAAATCAGATATAATACCATAACTTTGCAGAGTGACACAATTATACCATTTATAAAGGTATAAAAGGGCTGTATATGTCTTTAGAGAATTATTTTACATGCTGGTCTGCTTTAAGTGTTGCATAAGCTTCTTAATTTTATACTTCTCTGTTCTCTCTGTAAAGGAAAGATATTTTGGTTAAAAGTTACAATTAATAAGGGGGCACCTGAGTAGCTCAGTTGGTTGAGCATCTAACTCTTGATTTCAGCTCAGGGTTGTGATCTTGGGGTCATGAGATCAACCTCCACATTGGGCTCTGTGCTCAGTGTGGAATCTGCTTGGGATTCTCTCTTTCCCTCTGCCCTTCCCCCCGCTCTCTTCCTCTCTCTCTTTCTATCAAAAGAAATAAATAAAATCTTCTTTTTTAAAAGTTACTTAATAAGAATAGTTGTAATTGAGCAAGAATATTTATGGCAAATTATATGTGAGAATAGGATGTATTTTTAAAGATACTTTTGTGGAGATTCAAAATATGAAAGAACATAATGAAGGAAAAAAGTTGAATGTGTATAGCAAGTTGTAGAATGACTAAAGAAATATTTATTTCCCTTTGATTATAATACCTGCAAATGATGACTCTGAAAGACAAAATGAAATGTATATTAATGTAGCTAAGGTTGGCTCAAATTTGGTAGCTTTTTAGAAATAATTTAAATTCTTTAGTGCCAAATGTTATATTAAAGCAAAACTGGAATTTTGATTTTTCTCTCAATTCATTAAAATGAAAACTTAATCTGGTAATATTCATTCTGCCTCAGGAGTAATAAAGGATCATTATTTCCCGTTTGGGAATCTTCTTTAGGATATTCTAAATCTTAATGTGCTTCAAACATCATAAGTTAATTTGAAGCCTATAAATTTCCTTACAATTATAATTACATTTATTTCAAAATACTATATTGCACTTCCATGATTAGACAGCTACTGCCACCATTAGACACTCAGCATTTATACTATATTAATCAACTGACCGATTTTTCTCTGATAACATTTTTTATTTTTGCCCTGCCAAAATTATATCCTAAATTCAGAAAAATAGAACTTCTAGTATTTGTTTTAGGCCCAAAAGGATATCTTTTAGATTTCCTCGAGGACTCCAAAAAAATCATAAAGATTTTTCCCTACATAGTGAGTAATGCCAGGAGAAATTACACTTTTTCCTTCATTAGCTTTACACATTTGTATAAATTACATGAAAAAAATTGTCAAATCTAAAAAGGTCAGCCTTCCCTGGTTAATTTTACGCAGGTGAAGTATTATTGATATAAATGTTTTAGGGACTGTATATATTACCAAATAGATTGGAGATTGTCATAGCCCTGATATGTTCATGCCTTCAGGTGAAACACTGACAAAGTCTTTATGAAATAATGAAGTATTACACCCCAATGTAGAATTTTATCTCCTTCATTTTGATATTCTTGGTACTGTAATAAATTCAGCACAGACATTTAGTCCCACCTGCAGGTAGATTATGCTTTCCTCCAACACTTACTTGAGTGTTCTGTTATAAAGTAGCAACCACACTGTTAAATCTTGTTATTTCAGACTCAGAAGCATGTAACATTATGAAAGGAGAGGGATGAGACATAATCTAGTGGAATAAATATTAATTGCACAGGCTAAAAAGAATTTATGAGGGAAATTCAAATGTGGGTAGAAATTGTTTATAGTAGAAATGTTTCTTTTTTTTCTTTTTTTAAAGATTTAATTTAAATTCGAGTTAGTTAACATATAGTGTAATATTAGTTTCAGGGGTAGAATTTTCTGATTCATCAGTTGCATATAACACCCAGTGCTTATTATGTCAAGTGCCCTCCTTAATGTCCATCACCCACTTACCCCATCCCCCCACCAGCCTCTCCTCCAGCAATCCTCAGTTTGTTCCCTATAGTTAAGAGTTAATTATGGTTTGTCTCCCTCTCTGTTATTATCTTATTTTATTTTTTCTTCCCTTCCCTTATGTTCATCAATTTTGTTTCATAATTGCACATGAGTGAAATCATATGGCATTTGTCTTTCTCTGACTGACTTCTTTAGCATAGCTTGGCATAATACCCTCTAGTTCCATCCATGTCATTGCAAATGGCAAGATATCCTTCTTTTTGATGGCTGAGTAACACACACCATATATATATATATATATATAATCTTGTTTTTTTAAGATTTCATTTATTTATTTGACAAAGAAAGACAACGAGAGATGGAACACAAGCAGGGGGAATGGGAGAGGGAAAAGCAGGCTTCCCGCTGAGCAGGGAGCCTGACGTGGGGCTCGATCCCAGGACCCTGGGACCATGACCTGAGCCAAAGGCAGATGCTTAAACTGAGCCACCCAGGGGCCCCTATACCACATCTTCTTTATCCATTCATCTGTCCCCTACTATTATTGTAGTATTATCAATGTGTTTCTTTAATTTTGTTATTAATTCATGCATATACTTGACTGCTGCCAATTGAAGGGCATAAATAGTTACAATTGTTAGATCTCCTTCTTGGATAGATCATTTTATGATGATATAGTGTCCTTCCTCATCTTTTATTACAGTCTTTGGTTTAAAATCTAGTTTGTCCAATATAAGGATGACTACTCCAGGCTTCTCTTATTGTCCATTAGCATGATAAATGGTTCTCCACCCCCTCACTTTCAATCTGGAGGTGTCTTTGTGTCTATAATGAGTCTCTTGTAGACAGCATATCAATGGGTCTTTTTTTTTTATCCAATCTGATACCCTGTGTCTTTTTTTTTTTTTAAAGATTTTATTTATTTATTTGACAGAGAGAAAGATAGCGAGAGCAGGAACACAAGCAGGGGGAGTGGGAGTGGGAGAGGGAGAAGCAGGCTTCCTGCTGAGCAGGGAGCCCGATGTGGGACTCGATCCCAGGACCCTGCGATCATGACCTGAGCCGAAGGCAGATGCTTAACGACTGAGCCACCCAGGCGCCCTACCCTGTGTCTTTTGATTGGAGCCCTTAGTGCATTTACATTCAGAGTAATTATTGAAAGATATGAATTCAGTTCATATGTATTGTATTACCTTAAAGTCACTGTTTCTGTAGATTCTCTCTGTTCCCTTCTTGTTTTTGTTATTTTGGGGCTCTCTCTTTGCTCAAAGAATCCCCTATAATATTTCTTGCAGGGCTGGTTTAGTGTTCACAAATTCCTTTAGTTTTTGTTTGTTGTGGAAACTCTTTATGCCTCCTTTTATTCTAAATGATAGCCTTGCTGGATAAAGTATTCTTGGCTGCATATTTTCCCATTTATCACATTGACTATATCATGCCAGTCCTTTCTGGCCTGCCAGGTCTCTGTGGACAGGTCTGCTGCCAGCCTTATATGTGTACTTTTGTAGGTTAAGGACCTTTTGTCTCAAGCTGCATTCAGGATTTTCTCTTTATATCTGAAATTTGCAAGCTTCACTATAATATGTTGAGGTTTTGATCTGTATTTATTTTGAGGGGGTTCTCTATGCCTCCTGGACTTGAATGTCTGTTTCCTCCCCCCCCCCAAACTTAGGGAAGTTCTCAAATATAATTTATTCAAGTAAAACTTCTGCCGCCCCCCCACCCTTCATTTTCTGGGACTTCTATTATTCAAATATTATTTCACTTTATGGTAATGCTGAGTTCTCAAAGTCACACTTCCTGATCCAGTAGTTGTTTTTCTCTCTTCTCAGCTTCCTCGTTTTCCACCAGTTTGTCTTCTGTATCACTGACTCTTTTCTGCCTTATTTATCCTCACTGTTAGAGCCTCCATTTTTCACTGCATCTCAGGAATAGCATTTTTAATTTCAGCTTGACTAGATTTTAGTTCTTTTATTTCTAGTGTAAAGGAATCTCCAGTGTCTTCTATGCTTTTTTCAAGCCCAGCTAGTATCTTTATAATCATTGTTTTGAATTCTAGCTTTGACATCTTACTTATATCCATATTGATTAAGTCCCTGGTAGTGAGTACCACATTCTGTTCTTTCTTTTGTGGTGATTTTCTCCAACTCATCATTATGTTCAGAAAAGAATAGAAGAAAGAGAGAGAAAAGACAAAATAATAACAATGAATACAGAAAAGTAACAAAACAAACCAGAAGAAAACAAAAACAAAAAGAACAAATCAACCATGAAGTAAAACAAAACAAAACAATATAATAGATCCAGGATGTGTTTTGGTCCATTTGTTAAAGGAAACTATATCCCAAAATAGGAAAGAATGAAAAACTTACACATATACAAAAATAAAATAAAACAAAATACAATGAAAGGAAACAAAAAATAAAAAGTATATGTATATATATACATACATATATAAATATAAAAATTAAAAAGGAATAAAAAAGGAATTAAAAAATAAAATAGATGAAAAAAGAAAACTGAGAAGCTAAAGAATTAAAAAGAAAAAAAAGGAAAACTCAGATGTTATAAACTGTTTTCCCCAAGAGCTGAAGTTTTGCAGTTCTCTATGATCAGTAAACTTGGTACTCGCCATTTAGTCCTACTGGTCTTCTGGGAATGGGGTCTGTCATGCTGATTCTCAGGTGCCCTTGCCCGGTGGAATTGCACCTCCCTTGCTGGGGGCAGGTTCAGTCTAAGCAGCTCCAGATTCCACTATGTGGTGCAATTTTGCTCCCTGAAGGATTTCAGTATTCCTGGAGGGGATGAAAATGGTGGCAACCTGATCTCTATTCCCAGAGCTGTAAGTTTACATTCCCTACTCTTCAGTAAGTGCTCACAGAAAAGTAGTCAATCACTCTTGTTTCCCTGGTTTCTGTCTGAATTCTGTGTTCACCCAGCCTGTGACCAAGTGTTATCTCAGGCATGCAACCTTGTTTCGAGTCTACAAACTTTATGGATTCCTGCGTTGGGGACCCACCCTGTTCCTCCCTGGTGGGGGGAGCAGTCTCCCCAGGCTTCTGCTTTTTTCTGGGTCCCTGCCAGGAGAGCAGTCAGTGGACCATGCGGCAGTTTCATGGTTTATAGCAACAGTGAGCAAAAAGCCAGCACCTAGACTTTCTGTTTGCAGCTGGCTTCCCTCATCTGATGCTTGGGAACTCTGTCATACTCAGGCACCCTTGCTCTTTTTGTGACCCCAGGGATCTGGAGACCATGCTGTCCTACCTGGGATTCCACCTTTCAGACAGGAACATTCTCAACTGGAGCAGACTTCTAAAAGTTCTGATTTTGTGCTCTTCTGCTTATAATACATTCTATTAGCCAGGTTCAGGGAGCTCTCTCCCCTCTGCAGTTTATTTTATTTTATTATTTATTTTATTATATATCACCCTGGATTCATAGCTTTTCTCCTCCTACCTTGTAAAAATGGTTGCTTTTCTATTTGTAGAATTGCAACATCTCTTTTCTCAGATCTCCAGATTGATTTTGCAGATGTTCAGCATGATTTGATATCTAGCTGAATTCCAGGGACCAAATGAACTTAGGGTTCCCTAGTCCTTCACCATCTTAACCCCCCTCCCCTGAACTTTTGTATTAATCTTACAACATATTGTGACTTTAAAAAAAAATGTTTTAAAAAAAAGCTCTAACAAAAACAAAAATCTAAATAAATCTAATTTTTTCCAATATCTCTTTTCTAAATACATCCCCAAATATGGGTTACCTTTATTCCCCTTGGGTAGAAGTTGGTCTACTTTACTTTGTATTTTAGTTTCAGAGGTGGAAACACTCCCCTCATCCTTGCAATTCAGAGAACAGTTTACTAAATAAAATGTATTGAACTCCCCAATTCTCTGCCTACAGTAGACCAAAGAAGCTTTATTGTGGGCATGGCTAATGTGCTGGATAAAATTCATGGGGAATGAGCAGAAAGAACAAGACACAAGTTGAGATTGGAAAATAGAAGTTTTCTTTTCTCAATGTAACAAAATGAGAAATAAATTGCCGGACTCTTTAAAAGCTTTTCTAGGAAGAGGAGGAGCAAGATGGTGAAAGAGTAGGACACCTAAATTTCATCTGGTCCCAGGAATTCAGCTAGATAGGTATCAAACCATTCTGAACACCTACAAACTCAACAGGACATCGAAGAAAAGAATAACAGCAACTCTCTGAACAGAAAAGTGACTACTTTCTGGAAGGTAGGACATGTGGAGAAGTGAATCCGAGGCAATATACAGGAAGATAGACCACAGGGGGAGGAAGCCGGCTATTGGCAAGTGATAGAGCAGTGGAGCACAAAATAGGAACTTTTAGAAGTCTGCTCCACTGAGGGACGTTTCTCCAGTGGCTAAGTGGGAGGTGGAACCCTCACTGAGACAGTGTGGTCTCAGGACCCTCAGGGTCACAGAAAGACCAGGGGTGAGTGAGTGTGGCAGAGCTCCCAAGAATCAGAGAGGGGAATCTGGCTGCAAAGACAGAGACAAGGAGTGGGCTCTCAGCTCGGGGTGGCCATAAACCATAATCCACAGCACAGTTGGGCCTCTACTCTTCAATCAGAGACCCAACAAGCCGCAGATCTGGGGAGGATCCCCTTCCTCCCCCGGGAGGAGCAGCGCAGGAGCCTGCAGCAGAAATCTGCTGGGTTTGAAGACTCCAAACGGGGTTGTGTGCCAGAGATAGAAACGTTTGGTCACAGGCCAGGTGAGCACAGGAGCACAGCCGGAGACCGGGGAGACAAGAGTGATTTACTGCTTTTCTCTGGGGGCGCACTGAGGAATGGAGCCCTGAGTTCTCGGCTCCTCTGGGGCAGAGATTGGGAGGCTGCCATTTTCACTCTCGTCCTCCAAAGCTGTTCAGAAAGCTTGCAGGGAACAAAAGCTACAGAGAGCAAACCCAAGCAGATTACTTAGCCTGGCCCCTGGCAAGGGCAGGGCAATTCCTCCTCGGGCAAAGACATTTGAGAATCACTGCAAACAGGCCCCTCCACCAGAAGATCAGTAAGAAGAGCCAACCAAGACAAAGTTTACCAATCAATGAGAACTGCAGAACTCCAGCACTAGGGGAATACAGCACATAGAATTCATGGCTTTCTTTTTTTCCCATGCTTCTTTAGCAATTTAAAGTTAATTTTTTTAATTTAATTTTTTTCTTTTTCTATTTTTTTTAATTTTTCTTTTTCCTTTTTTCAACCATCTTATCAATTTCTTTTTAAAAAATCTTTTAATTTTCATTTTTAGAGTCATATTCTATCTTTTCATTATAATTAACATATATGTATATGTGTGTGTGTGTGTGTGTGTGTGTGTGTGTGTGTGTTTCTCTGTCTTTAAAATTTTGGAATACAGTTTCTACTAACACACCAAAATATACCCTAAATCTCTAGTGTATGGCTTTGTTCTACTCTCCTGCCTGATCACATTCTATCCTTTTTTTTTTTAGTTACTAAAATTTTTCTTCTTTCTTTTTTCAACCAACTTCTTATCAATTCCTTTTACAAAATCTTTCATAATTTTCATCTTTACAGTCATATTCCAACCCTTCATCATATTTACCCTTATTTTTGTACATATATAAGTTTTTCTTTCATTAAAATTTTGGGAGGCAGTTTCCTCTAACAGACCAAAATATACCCCAAACCTAGTGTATGGCTCTGATCTATTCACCAGCCTGATCATATTCTTTTCTTTCTTCTTTCTTTCCCTTCCCCCCCCCCCCAGTTTCGGGTCTATTCTGATTTGCTTAGTGTATATTTTTCTGGGGTTCTTGTTACACATTTAGCATTTTGTTCTCTCATTCATCTATTCTCCTCTGGACAAAATGACAAGATGGAAAAAATCACCTCAAAAGAAAGAACAAGAGGCAGTACCAACTGCCAGGGGCTTAATCAATACGGACATTAATAAGATGTCAGAACTAGAGTTCAGAACAATGATTATACAGATAATAACTGGGCTTGAAAAAAGCATGGAAGATACTAGATAATCCCTATCTGAAGAAATAGAAATTAAAATCTAATCATTGAAATCAAAAACAGTATGGTACTGGCACAAAAACAGACACATAGATCAATGGAACAGAATAGAGAGACCAGAAATAGACCCTCAACTCTATGGTCAACTAATCTTCCACAAAGCAGGAAAGAATGTCCAATGGAAAAAAGACAGTCTCTTCAACAAATGGTGTTGGGAAAATTGGACAGCCACGTGCAGAAGAATGAAATTGGACCATTTCCTTACACCACACACAAAAATAGACTCAAAATGGTTGAAAGACCTCGATGTGAGACAGGAGTCCATCAAGATCCTAAAGGAGAACACAGGCAGCAACCTCTTCGACCTCAGCCGCAGCAACTTCTTCCTAGAAACATGGCCAAAGCAAGGGAAGCAAGGGCAAAAATGAACTATTGGGACTTCATCAAGATAGAAAGCTTTTGCACAGCCAAGGAAACAGTCAACCAAACCAAAAGACAACCGACAGAATGGGAGAAGATATTTGCAAATGACACATCAGATAAAGGGCTAGTATCCAAAATCTGTAAAGAACTTATCAAACTCGACACCCAAAGAACAAATGATCCAATCAAGAAATGGGCAGAAGACATGAACAGACATTTTTCCAAAGAAGACATCCAAATGGCCAACAGACACATGAAAAAGTGTCAACATCACTCAGCATCAGAGAAATACAAATCAAAACCTCAATGAGATACCACCTCACACCAGTCAGAATGCAAGTCAGGAAATGACAGATGTTGGCAGGGATGGGAAGAAAGTGGAACACTCCTACACTGTTGATGGGAATGCAAGCTGGTACAACCACTCTGGAAAACAGTATGGAGGTTCCTCAAAAAGTTGAAAATAGAGCTACCCTACGACCCAGCAATTGCACTACTGGGTATTTACCCCAAAAATACAACTGTAGTGATTTGAAGGGGTACATGCACCCCAATGTTTATAGCAGCAATGTCCACAATAGCCAAACTATGGAAAGAGCCAAGATGTCCATCAACAAGTGAATGGATAAAGAAGAGGTGGTATATATATACAATGGAATATTATGCAGCCATCAATAGAATGAAATCTTGCAATTTGCAATGACGTGGATGGAACTGGAGGGTACTATGCTGAGGAAATAAGTCAATCAGAGAAAGACAAGTATCATATGATCTCACTGATATGAAGAATTCTTAATCTCAGGAAACAAACTGAGGATTGCTGGAGTGGTGGGCTAGGAGGGATGGGGTGGCTGGGTAATAGACATTGGGGAGGGTATGTGCTATGGTGAGTGCTGTGAATTTGTAAGACTGTTGAATCACAGACCTGTACCTCTGAAACAAATAATACATTATATGTTAAAAAAAAAAAAAAAAACGGGGGGGGCACCTGGGTGGCTCAGTCGTTAAATGTCTGCCTTTGGCTCAGGTCATGGTCCCAGGGTCCTGGGATTGAGCCCCACATCGGGCTCCCTGCTCTGCGGGAAGCCTGCTTCTCCCTCTCCCACTCCCCCTGCTTGTGTTCCCTCTCTCGCTGTGTCTCTCTCTGTCAAATAAATAAAATCTTTAAAAAAAAAGAAGAAGAAGAAGAAGAAGAAGAAGAAGATAGTAGGAAGGGAAAAATGAAGCAGGGGAAATCAGAGGGGGGACTAGTCATGAGAGACTATGGACTCTGAGAAACAAACTGAGGGTTCTAGAGGGGAGGGGGTAGGGGTGTGGGTTAGCCTGGTGATGGGTATTAAAGAGGGCACATACTGAATGGAGCACTGGATGTTATCACAAACAATGAATCATGAAACACTACATCAAAAACTAATGATGTAATGTATGGTGTTTAACATAACATAATAAAATTTTGAAAATAAATAAAATAAAATAAAAAGGGCTAGTATCCAAAATCTATAAAGAACTTATCAAACTCAACACCCAAAGAACAAATAATCCAATCAAGAAATGGGCAGCAGACATGAACAGACATTTCTGCAAAGAAGACATCCAAGCAGCCAACAGACACATGAAAAATTGTTCAACATCACTCAGCATCAGGGAAATACAAATCAAAACCTCAGTGAGATACCACCTCACACCAGTCCGAATGCAAGTCAGGAAAAGACAAATGTTGGTGGGGATGCGGAGAAAGGGGAACCCTCCTACACTGTTGGTGGGAATGCAAGCTGGTGCAGCCACTCTGGAAAACAGTATGGAGGTTCCTCAAAAAGTTGAAAATAGAGCTACCCTATGACCCAGCAATTGCACTACTGGGTATTTACCCCAAAGATACAAATATAGTGACCCGAAGGGCTACGTGCACCCCAATGTTTATAGCAGCAATGTCCACTAGCCAAACTATGGGAAGAGCCAAGATGTCCATCAATAGATGAATGGATAAAGAAGATTTGGTATATATATATATATATATATATACTACAGAATATTATGCAGCTATCCAAAAAACCAAAATCTTGCCATTTGCAACGATGTGGATGGAACTAGAGGGTATTATGTTAAGCGAAATAAGTCAATCAGAGAAAGACAAGTATCATATGATCTCACTGATACGAGGAATTTGAGAAGACAGAGGAGCATAGGGGAAGGGAGGAAAATATGAAACAAGATGAAAACAGAGAGACTCAACCTCAGGAAACAAACTGAGGGTTGCTGGAGTGGTTTGGGGTGAGAGGGATTGGGTGGCTGGGTGATGGACATTGGGGAGGGTATGTGCTATGGTGAGGGCTGTGAATTGTGTAAGCCTGCTGAATCACAAACCTGTACCTCTCAAACAAATAATACATTATATGTTTAAAAAAAATAGAAGAAGAGGAAGAAGATAGTAAGAAGGGAAAAAATAAGGGGGGCAAATTGGAGTGGGAGACGAATCATGAGAGACTATGGACTCTGAGAAACAAACTGAGGGTTTTAGAGGGGAGGGGGTGGGGGGATGGGTTGGCCTGGTGGTGGGTATTAAAGAGTGCATGTAGGGGCGCCTGGGTGGCTCAGTCGTTAAGCGTCTGCCTTCGGCTCAGGTCATGATCCCAGGGTCCTGGGATCGAGCCCCACGTCGGGCTCCCTGCTCAGCGGAGAGCCTGCTTCTCCCTCTCCCACTCCCCCTGCTTGTGTTCCCTCTCTCTCTGTGTCTCTCTCTGTCAAATAAATAAATAAAATCTTTAAAAAAAAAAAAAAAAAAAAGAGTGCATGTATTCCATGGAGCACTGGGTGTTATATGCAAACAATGAATCATGGAACACTACATCAAAAACTAATGATGTATGGTGACTAAGATAACATAATAAAATAAAATTAAAAAAAAATTTTTTCTAGGATATTACCTCTGAAAGTAGCACTAACTTATTTAATTGGTATGTAATAAATATTTTCAATAATTTCCACCCTAGAAGTTTACATAAATAATCCCAATACTGCTTTAGCCTAACAGGTCACAGCTGGTTAACCATTATTAATAATTCCCTGACATGGATTGACAAAATGTTTTAAGCCCAGGAGTCAACTCTGATCTATTTTTATCTGATGCTTAGAAGAATGCATTGAAACAATATTCTATGAGAGCTCTTTAAAAAAGAAGAATTAATAACACCCTTAGTTTATTTTAAAAATTAAATTAATACTTGTGAAATGTTTAGAACAAGTAATGTTTAGAACATGGTAAGCATGCACTGTGTGTTCTATCACTGTTATCAGCTAATGAAATTGAGAGGACTTCACCTATCTTTTTAAAATATATTTAATGTCTAGAAAATTATACCTAGGGATGCCTGGGCGGCTCAGTCAATTAAGCATCTGCCTTCAGCTCAGGTCATGATCCAAGTGTCCTGGGATGGATCCCACATCGAGCTGCCCGCTCGGTGAGGAGCTTGCTTCTCCCTCTCCCTCTGCAGCTCCCCCTGCCTGTGCTCTCTCTCTCTCTCTGTCAAATAAATAAATAAATAAATAAATAAATAAATAAATAAATAAAATATTTTCAAAAAAACTATATCCACTTGTTTGATTTAGTAAGTACCTAATTTGGGGTGCTTGGGTGGCTCAGTCGTTAAGTATCCAACTCTTGGTTTTGGCTCAGGTCATGACCTCATGGCAGTCGTGGGATTGAGCCCCACAACCAGCCCTGAGCTCAAAGTGAAGTCTGCTTCAGATTCTCTCTCCCTCTCCCTCCCACTCACCCTCTTTTTCTCTCTCAAATAAATAAATACAATAAGAATCTAATTTAACTAGTTTAATTAGTGACTTCCAAACCTATATCTCCAGATTAAAATTATCTTCTGAAATGAATATATACTTCTAAAGTTGTAGATGTCTCCACATGAGTATTTCATAAGATCCTAAAGTCATCAAGCCCTAAGTTTAACTCATTTGAATCTCTTTCAATTTCTCTCTCCACCCCTTTAAAGTTGTTCTTTTTATGTCAGAAAATGATGTCACCATCCACCCAGGTTTCCAGAATAAAATTTTGAGTTATCATCTAGTTCTACCCCTACTAACACCCAGAATAGTCATTCAAGTATTTACTGCATACTTTTGGCCTATCCCTTCTACCATCACTTCTTTGGTTACTTGAATCAAAGTCTTCATTTTTTTTCTCACAGAGGTATCAGCTGTCTCCAAACATTTTTTACTTCATACTACTCTATCCCATAGTTGATCAGACCTTCAATTGACTCAAGCATTTGAAACATTCCTTCATAACTTACTAGCTTTGAGAACTTGGGAAAAGTATTTGATGTTCCTCTGCTTTAATTTCCTCATCACTAAAATGGAAAAAAAATAGTAATTAGCTTCCAAGGTGGCTGTGAGAATCAAATGAGTTGATATGTTAGAAGGCATCAAAAACTGAGTGACTGCCACATGGAAAGTGTTATTATTACTGCTCATCCAAAAGGAAATGCATTTAAAAGTTGATGGAGTTTCATATAATTCAAAGAACAGATAAGTCTCAGGAAGGACAAATGTCAATTGAAGTGTCTGTCAACAGGAATATATGGACTTTCCTGTTCCAAATTAAAAATAAAATATCTCCTTTGGGATTGAGCAGCCATTCCATGAGAGCCATGGTCGCTAAGAGCTCACTTTGTCATTACCAGAAAATAGCAGTCTTGGCAAACCAGGTAGGCATCCCAAAATCTATAACTAACTTGAAAAATTTGAGTAAAGAAAATTAGGTGCTATTTATTAAAATGTTATAAAAAGGGTATATTTAAATAATGCTTGGTAGAGCCTGCCCAGTGTGAAGGTTAAATTGATTCCATGTCAGGGTGATATTTAAAGTTAAAAAGAAGTGCACCCCCAAAATACCCATAATTATTGAAGATTAGACTTTCTGATATAAAGACACCATTAGAGCCACAATATGTAAAGAGCTTGGAAATTGGTCAATCTCATCCTAACCACACACACACACACACACACACACACCTGAACAAACAGAATTGATGGTTTTCTAGTACCCATCAGAGAATTGAGGTCACAATGAAAACTACTAACCCAAACTCTGGAAAGACAGGTGAATTCATAGTTACAACCAACACATAATTACCTAAAGAAGAAGTTACTGGTGCCAGAAAGTGATAGGAAAACTTAAATGGTAACTTTTATGAATTAATGGAAGTTGAGAGTGGACTAGCTTCAAGGAAGACTCCTGAGGGACAGATTCTAAGGGATTCTCCAACCTTCAAAGGTTTTATCTCCAGAAATCTCACCAGACTATCATGGGGAAGAGCCAACTAAAATGCCATCATGGCTCTGACAGAGAGGGGAAAAGGAATCCTCTTGAAAATTTCCTAGAACATTCTCCAGGGAAGACTTTTCATAGTTCCATCAGACTTAGGGGAAAGGCATTGCCCTGACTCTAAGCCCTCTTAAGCTTCCTAGCCTAGCTAGGGGGCTGAAGGGAGAATTAAGAAACACTTCTGGAGATCACAGTCCTAAGAAAAATGCCACCAGGAGACTGAATTTTAATTACAGTATTATAGAGTGTTTACCACATACTGACAGGGCTATAGTGTAAAAACAGTGGATTACAGATGACAGCATCATAAAATTTATGCTCTATCTCAGGATGAATTCTTAGGAAAACAAAGACAACAGGGGAGACAAAAACAGGAACATTAAAGAAATTTGAAGATTTTGGCACTTAAAACTATAGCAAACATTAAAAACTGGCAAGCAACTCCTAACCAGATTAACATAAAACCTAACACTAACTACCTATTTATCTCAGTTCCTATTACCCAACAAATCATTTCTGGATTTCCATAAGAAAAAAAATTTCAAGGCATACCTAAAAGGAAAGGAAAAGCAGTCTTAAGAGATAAAGCAAGCATCAGAACCATACTCAGATATGACACAAATTTTGAAATTAACAGAGAATTAAAATAACTATGATAAACATGTTAAGAGCTTTAATGGAAAAGGTAGATGACATGCAATAACATATGGGTAATGTAAGGAAAGACATTGAAACATTAGGAAAAAATTTTTTTAATATTTTATTTATTTATTTGAGAGAGAAAGAGAGAGTGCATGAGAGAGAGCACAAGTGGAGGGGAGGAGCAAAGGGAGAAGGAGAAGCAGACAACCTGCTGAGCAGGGAGCCCAATTCAGGACTCGATCCCAGGACCCTAGGATCATAACCCCAGCTGAAAGCAGACACTTAACTGACTGAACCACCCAGGTGCTCCGGAAAGAATCTTTCTTAAGTGCTACACATCATTGTGTACAAATATCACATATTTATCCATTCATCTATCAGTGGGCACTTAGGTTGCCTCTGTATCCTGGCTATTGTCAATAATGCTGCAATAAACATAATGGTGCATATTTCTCTTTGAATTACTGTTTACATTTTCTTTGGGTAAATATCCAGTAGTGGAATTACTGGATCATATGGTACTTCTATTTTTAATTTAATTTAATTTAATTTTATTATTTAATTTAATTTAATTTTACTTCCAGTATAGTTACATACAGTGTTATATCAGTATCAGGAGTACAATATAGTGATTCAATAATTCCATACATCACCTGGTGCTCATCACAACAAGTGCACTCCTTAATACTCATCAACCTATTCCACTCATTCCCCCAACCCACCTCCCCCCCAACAACCATCAGCCTATTCTCTGTAGGTAAGAGTCTGCTTCTTGGTTTGTCTCTCTCTCTTTTTCTCCTGTGTTCATTTGTTTTGTTTCTTAAATTCCACATATGAGAGAAATTATGCAGTATTTGTCTTTCTCTGGCTGACATATTTCAGTTAGCATTATACTCTATAGCTCCATCCATGTTGTTGCAAATGGCAAGATTTCATTCCTCCTTATGGTTGAATAATATTCCATTATATATATATCTATATATATATATATATCTTCTTTATCCATTCATCAATTAATGGACATGGGCTGCTTCCATAATTTGGCTCTTGTAAATAATGCTGTAATAAACATAGGGGTGCATGTATCCCTTTGAATTAGTGTTTTTGTATTTTGGGGGTAAATACCCAGTAGTATGATTACTGGATCATTGGGTAGTTCTGAGGGACTCCCATACTGTTTTCCACAGTGGATACATCAGTTTGAATTCCCACCAAGGGTTTACAAAGGTGTCCCTTTTCTCCACATCCTCTCCAACACCTGTTGTTTCTTGTGTTGTTGATTTTAGCCATTCTGACAGGTGTGAGGTGATATTGCACTGTAGTTTTGGTTTGCATTTCCCTGATGATGAGTGATGTTGAGCATATTTTCATGTGTCTGTTGGCCATCTCTACATCTTTGGAAAAATGTCTATTCATGTTTTCTGCCCATTTTTTAATTGGACTGTTTAGTTTTTTGGTATTGAGTTGTAGAAGTTCCTTATATATTTTGGATACTAACCATTAATTGAATATGTCATTTGAAAATAATTTCTCCCATTCAGTACGTTCCCTTTTAGTTTTTGTTGATTGTTTCCTTCAATGTACAGAAACTTTTAATTTTGATATAGTCCCAATAGTTCATTTTTGCTCTTCTTTTTCTTGCCTCAGGGGGCCTAGCTAGAAAAAATTTACTATGGCCAATGTCAGAGAAGTTAATGCCTGTGCTCTCTTTTAGGATTTTTATTGTTTCAGGTCCCACATTTAGGTCTTTAACATATTTTGAATTTATTTTTTGTGTATGGTGTAGGAAAGTGGTCCAGTTTCATTCTTTTGCATGTGGCTCTCCAGTTGTCCCAACCTCATTTGTTGAAGAGACTGTCTTTTTCCCATTGGATATTCTTTCCTGCTTTGTTGAAAAATGACCATGTAACTATGGGTTTATTTCTGGGTTTTCTATTCTGTTCCATTGAATTACGTGTTTATTTTTGTGTCACTTCCATACTGTTTTGATTACTACATCTTTTAATATACCTTCAGCTTTGCTTTTCTTTTTCAAAATTGTTTTGGATATTTGGGGTCTTTTACGCTTCCATATAAATTTTAGGATTTTTTTTGTTCTAGTTCTGTGAAAAATGCTGTTGGTATTTTGATAGGGATTGCATTAAATCTGTAGATTGCTTTAGGTAGTATAGACATTTTAACAATATCTGTTCTTTCAGTCCATAAGCATGGAATATCTTTCCATTTCTTTGTGTCATCTTCAATTTCTTTCATCAATGTTTTATAGTTTTCAGATTATAGGTCTTTCAGCTCTTTAATTAGTTTTATTCCTAGGCATCTTATTATTTTTTTGTGTGTGCAATTGTAAATGGGATTTTTTTCTTAATTTCTATTTCTGCTGCCTTATTATTAGTGTATAGAAATGCAACAGATTTCTGCCCATTGGTTTTGTATCCTGTGAATTTACTGAATTCATTAATCACTTCAAGTAGCTATTTGGTGGAGTCTTCGGGGTTTTCTATATAGTATCATGTCATCTGCAAATAGTGAAAATTTTACTTCTTCCTTCCCAATTTGGACACCCTTTACTTATTTTTGTTTCTAATAACTGTGGTTAGGACTTCTAGTACTATGCTGAATAAAAGTGTGAGAATGGACATCCTTGTCTTATTTCTGACCTTAGGGGGAAAGTTCTCAGTTTTTCCCCATTGAGGATGATGTTTGCTGTGGGTTTTTCATATATGACCATTATTATGTTGAGGTATGTTTCCTCTGAAACTACTTTGTTGAGGGCTTTCAGCATGAATGGATGTTGTGCTTATTTTTTTTGAAATTTTTTTATTGTTATGTTAATCACAATACATTACATCATTAGTTTCTGATGTAGTGTTCCATGATTCATTGTTTGTGAATAACACCCAGTGCTCCATGCAGAATGTGCCCTTTTTAATACCCATCACCAGGCTAACCCATCCCCCCACCCACCTCCCCTCTAGAACCCTCAGTTTGTTTCTCAGAGTCCATCGTCTCTCATGGTTCGTCTCCTCCTCCAATGTCCCCCCCTTCATTCTTCCCCTCCTGCTATCTTCCTCATCTATTATTTTCTTAACATATATTGCAGTATTTGTTTCAGAAGTACAGATCGGTGATTCAACAGTCTTGCAAAATTCACAGTGCTCACCGTAGCACAAACCCTCCCCATTGTCTATCAACCAGCTACCCCATCCCTCCCACCCCATGCCCCACTCCAGCAAAACTCAGTTTGTTTCCTGAGATTAAGAATTCCTCATATCAGTGAGGTCATATGATACCTGTCTTTCTCTGATTGACTTATTTTGCTCAGCATAACACCCTCCAGTTCCATCCACGCTGTTGCAAATGGGAAAATCTCATTCCTTTTGATGGCTGCATAATATTTCATTGTACATATATACCACACCTTCTTTATCCATTCATCTGTCGATGGACATCTTGGCTCTTTCCCCAGTTTGACTATTGTGGACATTGCTGCTATAAACTTCGGGGTGCACGTACCCCTTTGGATCCTTACATTTGTATCTTTGGGGTAAATACCCAATAGTGCAATTGCTGGATCATATGGTAGCTCTATTTTCAACTTTTTGAGGAACCTCCATACTGTTCTCCAGAGTGGCTGCACCAGCTTGCATTCCCACCAACAGTGTAGGAGAGTTCCCCTTTCTCTGCATCTTCGCCAATATCTGTCCTTTCCTGACTTGTTAATTTTAGCCATACTGACTGGTGTGAGGTGGTAACTCATTGAGGTTTGGATTTGGATTTCCCTGATGACGAGCAATGTTGAGCACTTTTTCATATGTGTGTTGGCCATTTGGATGTCTTCTTTGGAAAAATGTCTGTTCATGTCTTCTGCCCATTTCTTGATTGGATCATTTGTTCTTTGGGTGTTCAGTTTGATAAGTTCTTTATAGATTTTGGATATGAGCCCTTTATCTGATATGTCATTTGCAAATATCTTCTCCCATTCTGTCGGTTGTCTTTTGGTTTGGTTGACTGTTTCCTTTGCTTTGCAAAAGCTTTTTATCTTGATGAAGTCCCAATAGTTCACTTGTGCCCTTGCTTCCCTTGCCTTTGGCGATGTTTCTAGGAAGAAGTTGCTGTGGCTCAGGTCGAAGAGGTTGCTGCCTGTGTTCTCCTTTAGGATTTTGATGGACTCCTGTCTCACACTGAGGTCTTTCAACCATTTTGAGTCTATTTTTGTGTGTGGTGTAAGGAAATGGTCCAGTTTCATTCTTCTGCATGTGGCTGCCCAATTTTCTCAACACCATTTGTAAAGAGACCGTTTTTTTTCCATTGGACATTCTTTCCTGCTTTGTTGAATATTAGTTGACCGTACACTTGAGGGTCCATTTCTCGGCTCTCTATTCTGTTCCATTGATCTATGTGTCTGTTTTTGTGCCAGTACCATACTGCCTTGATGATAACAGCTTTGTAATAGAGCTTGAAGTCCAGAATTGTGATGCCATCAACTTTGCTTTTCTTTTTCAACATTCCTCTGGCTATTCGGGGTCTTTTCTGGTTCCATACAAATTTTAGGATGATTTGTTCCATTTCTTTGAAAAAAGTGGATGGTATTTTGATGGGGATTGCATTGAATGTGTAGATTGCTCTAGGTAGCATTGACATCTTCATAATATTTGTTCTTCCAATCCATAAGCATGGAAGTTTTTTCCATTTCTTTGTGTCTTCCTCAGTTTCTTTCATGAGTATTTTATAGTTTTCAGAGTACAGATTCTTTGCCTCTTGGGTTAGATTTATTCCTAGGAATCCTATTGTTTTGGGTGCAATTGTAAATGGGATCGACTCCTTAATTTTTCTTTCTTCTGTCTTGTTGTTGGTGTATAGGAATGCCACTGATTTCTATGCATTGATTTTACATCCTGCCACTTTACTGAATTCCTATATGAGTTCTATCAGTTTTGGGGTGGAGTCTTTTGGGTTTTCCACATAAAGTATCATATCATCTGCAAAGAGTGAGAATTTGACTTCTTCTTTGCCGATTTGAATGCCTTCTATTTCTTTTTGTTGTCTGATTGTTGTGGCTAGGACTTCTACTACTATGTTGAATAGCAGTGGTGATAGTGGACATCCCTGCCACGTTCCTGACCTTAGGGGGAAAGCTCTCAGGTTTTCCCCAATGACGATGATATTCACTGTGGGTTTTTCATAGATGGCTTTTATGATCTTGAGGTATGTACCCTCTATGCCTATACTCTGAAGAGTTTTAATCAAGAAAGGATGCTGTACTTTGTCAAATGCTTTTTCTGCATCTACTGAGAGGATCATATGGTTCTTGTTCTTTCTTTTTTTAATGTATTGTATCACGTTGATTGATTTACCAATGTTGAACCAACCTTGCAGCCCAGGGATAAATCCCACTTGGTCATGGTGAATAATCCTTTTAATGTACTGTTGGATCCTATTAGCTAGGATTTTGGTGGGAATTTTTGCATCCATGTTCATCAAGGATATTGGTCTGTAATTCTCCTTTTTGATTGGGTCTTTGTTTGGTTTTGGGATCAAGGTAATTCTGGCCTCCTAAAATGAGTTTGGAAGTTTTCCTTCCATTTCTATTTTTTGGAACAGTTTCAGAGAATAGGTATTAATTCTTCTTGAAATGTTTGGTAAAATTCCCCTGGGAAGTCATCTGGCCCTGGGCTTTTGTTTTTTGGGAGATTTTTGATGACTGCTTCAATTTCCTTAGTGGGTATAGGTCTGTTCAGGTTTTCTATTTCTTCCTGGTTCAGTTTTGGTAGTTGAGACATCTCTAGGAATGCATCCATTTCTTCCAGATTATCTAATTTGCTGGCATATACTTGCTCATAATATGTTCTTATAATTGTATTTCTTTGGTGTTGGTTGTTATCTTTCCTCTTTCATTCATGATTTTATTTATTTGGGTCCTTTCTCTTTTCTTTTTGGTAAGTCTGGCCAGGGGTTTATCAATCTTGGTAATTCTTTCAAAGAACAAGCTCTTAGTTTCGTTGATCTGTTCTACTGTTCTTTTGGTTTCTATTTCATTGATTTCTGCTCTGATCTTTATTATTTCTCTTCTCCTGCTGGGTTTAGGCTTTATTTGCTGATCTTTCTCTAGCTCCTTTAGGTGTAGGGTTAGGTTGTGTATTTGAGACCTTTCTTGTTTCTTGAGAGAGGCTTGTTTTGCTATGTACTTCCCTCTTAGGTCCACCTTTGCTGTATCCCTAAGGTTTTGAACAGTTGTTTTCACTTTCAATTATTTCCATGATTTCTTTAAATGTTTCTTTATTTCTTGATTAACCCATTTATTCTTTTTTTCTCAAATTCAATTAGCCAACATATAGTACATCATTAGTTTCAGACGTAATGTTCAGTAATTTTTCACTTGTATATAACACCTAGTGCTCATCACATCATGTGCCCTTCTTAATACCCATCAACCAATTACCCTATCCCCCCACCCACCTCCATTCCATTCATTCTTTAATGGGATGCTCTTTAACCTCTAAGTTTCTTTTTCTCATTCCAAATTTCCCCTTGTGATTGCGTTCCAATTTCAAAGCATTGTGGTCTCAATTTATCCAGGGAATAATTCCAATCTCTTGGTACTGGATGTGACACAGTACGTGATCTATTCTGGAGAATGTGCCATGTTTACTTGAACAGAATGTGTATTCTGTTGCTTTAGGATGGAATGCTCTGTGTCTGTGTATATTTGTATCTGTGAAGTCTATCTGGTTCAGTGTGTCATTCAAAGCGCTTCTTTCCTTGTTGATCTTCTGCTTAGATGATCTCTCTATTGCTGTGACTGTGGTGTTGAAGTCCACTACTATTATTGTATTATTGTCAATGTGCTTCTTTGCTTGTGTTATAATTGGTTTATATAATTGGCTGCTCCCAAGTTAGGAGCATAAATATTTATAATTGTTATATCTTCCTGATGGTTAGACTCTTAAGTGTCCTTTTTCATCCCTTACTGCAGTCTTTGGTTTAAAATCTAATTTGTCAGAGAGGTGGAAAAGATGGTGGAAGAGTAGGGGACCCTATTCCAACTGGTCCCCAGAATTGGGCTGGATATCTACCAGACCACTCTGAACACCCATGAAATCAGCCTGAGATGTAAGAAGATAGATCTGGATCTTTACAAACAGAATATTGCAGGCAGTTAGTTTTGAGGTATGAAGCAGGGAGCCATGATTCTGCAGGCAGATATTGGATGATAAACAGAAGGGGGAGGGAGCTGTGGCGATCCTACACCACTGGTGAGCAATAGCTTCCTGTGCTGGGGACAGGGCACAGACTTGCAGACCAGTAGCAACAGGGAAAGAACTTTAGGGCAGGCCCCTAGACTGAAACCTGGAGTGGTGGGGCTGCACCGGCGAACTGGCAGTGGCTGGTGGTTTTAGAAGCACAAAGGGCAGAGACATGCCCCGACCTGGAGGCAAAGACTGGGAGCCCAGCTGAGGGGTGCACAACCCAGGATGCTGCAGTTTATAGCAGCACAGACAGAAAAGGAGATAGTGTGGCCTGGAGAGCTCACTGAAGAACAGATTGCGATCTCTGCTCTGAGGCAGAGAGTTGGAAATGATCTCTTCTGCTCTGACTCTCAGAAGAGATGCAGAAAGCGCCAGGGAAAGCCATCAGAGAAAAAAAGCCCCCCAAAACCGGTTTTAACTGAGCCCATCCCACGCCATAAGAGGCAGGGCAACTCTGCCCAAACAGGGTTGCCTGAGTAACAGCGTGGTAGACCCCTCCCCCAGAAGACAGGCTGGGAGAACAAGAGGCCAACAACCCTAAAGTCCCTATAAAAAAGTACATATGGCTTGGGTTGTGCTCAATAATTTGGACTCTGTACATTCCCTCAACCACCCCTCAACAGAATGACTAAGAGGAGGAACCCCAAAATAGGAAAGACTCAAAGACTGTGACTATTTCTGACAGACATTTACAAATGGATACAGATATCACCAAGATGTCAGAGATGGAATTCAGGGTAGCAATTGTGAAGAAAATAGCTAGAATGGAGAAATCTATTTAATCGCAACATAGAGTCTCTAAGGGCAGAAATGAAAAGTGAATTGGCAGAACTTAAAAATGCTATCAATGAAATCAAATCTAATCTAGATAATCTAACAGCTAGGGTAAGCGAGGCAGAAGAACAAATTAGTGATCTTGAAGACCAATTATTAGACAAGAAGGTAAAAGAGGAGGTGAGGCAAAAACAACTCAAAATCCATGAAAAGAGAATCAGAAAAATAAGTGACACCATGAAACGTTCTATTGTCAGAATTATTGGGATCCCTGAGAACTTCCATAATTTGGGAAATGAAACAAACATTCGTGTCCTAGAGGCAGAGAGAACCCTTTCCAAGATCAAGGAAAACACGCCAATGCCCCAAAATGTAATAGTAAAACTCGCAAATCTTACAACCAAGGTTTCCTTCCATCTTAAGGGCAGTTAGGTGGAAGAGATTCCTTAGTACAGAGGGAGGAACATCAGAATAATGTCAGACCTATCCACAGAGACCTGGCAAGCCAGAAAGGGCTGGCAAGACATGTTCAGGGTACTAAACGAGAAGAACATGCAGCCAAGAATACTTTACCTATCAAGGCTGTCATTTAGAATGGATGGAGAGATGCAGAGCTTCCAAGACCAGCAGATACTGAAAGAATATTTGACCAGTAAACTGGCTCTGCAAGAAATATTGAGGGGTATTCTATAAAATGAGAAAGACCCCAAGAGTGATATGCAACAGAAATTTACAGAGACAATCTATAGAAAAAACGTCTTGACAGGCAACATGATTACAATTAATTCATATCTTTCAATAATCACTCTCAATGTGAAAGGCCTAAATGCTCCCATAAAAAGGCACAGCATTGCAGACTGGCTAAAAAGACATGACCCATCCATATGCTGTCTACAAGAGACTCATTTTGAACCTGATACATCCAGACTGAATGTGAAGGGATGGAGATCCATCTTCCATGCCAATGGACCTCAAAAGAAAGCTGGAGTAGCAATTCTTATATCAGACAAATTAGATTTTAAGCTACAGACTGTAGTTAGAGACACAGAAGGACACTATATCATTCTTAAAGGGCCTATCTAACAAGAAGATCTAACAATTGTAAATATCTAAAACCCCAAGATGGGAGCAGCCATGCACATAAGCCAACTGTTAAACAAAATAGTCAGATTGATAATAATACGTTAATTGTAGGAGACCTCAGTACTCCACTCTCAGCAATAGACAGATCATCTAAGCAGAAAATCAACAAAGAAACAAGAGCTTTGAATGACACACTGGACCAGATGGACCTCATAGATATGTACAGAACATTCCACCCTGTAACAACAGAAGACTCAGTCTTCTTGAGCACACACGGAACTTTCTCCAGAACAGACCACATACTGCGTCTCAAATCAGATCTCAACTGATACCCAAAGATTGAGATTATTCCCTGCATATTCTCAGACCATGATGCTTTAAAACTGGAACTCAAACACAAGAAAAAATTTGGAAGAAATTCAAACACTTGGAAGCTAAAGACCACTCTGCTCAAGAATGTTTGGGTCAAACAGGAAATCAAAGAACTTAAACAATTTATGGAAACCGATGAGAATGAAAACACATCAGTCCAAAACCTATGGGATACTGCAAAGGTGCCTAAGGGGGAAATACATAGCCACCCAAGCCTCACTCAAAAAAATAGAAAAATCCTGAATTCACCAACTAACTCTACACCTTAAAGAACTAGAGAAAAAGCAAAAACGGTGCTTAAGCCATGCACTAGAAGAGAAATAATTAAGATTAGAGCAGAGATCAATGAATTAGAAACCAGAAACACAGTAGATCAGATCAATGAAACTAGAAGCTGGTTCTTTGAAAGAATTAATAAGATTGATAAACCACTGGCCAGACTTATCCAAAAGAAAAGAGAAAGGACCCAAATTAATAAAATTATGAATGAAAGGGAAGAGATCACAACTAACACCAAGGAACTAGAAACAATTATTAGAAATTATTATCAACAACTATATGCCAATAAATTGAGCAACCTGGAAGAAATGGATGCCTTCTTGGAAACCTATAAACTCCCAAGACTGAAACAGAAAGAAATTGACAACCTGAATAACCAGTCACGAGATGGAAGCAGTGATCAAAAACTTCCAAAAAAATAAGAGTCCAGGGCCTGATGGATTCCCTGGGGATTTCTACCAAACATTCAAAGAAAAAATAATACCTATCCTCCTGAAGCTGTTTCAAAAAATAGAAACAGAAGGAAAGCTTCCAGACTCATTCTATGAGGCCAGCATTACCTTAAACCCCAAACCAGACAAAGACCCCATCAAAAAGGAGAATTTCAGACCAATATCCTTGATGAATATGGATTCCAAAATCCTCAACAAAATCCTAGCTAGTAGGATCCAACAATACATTAAAAGGATCATCCACCACGACCAAGTGGGATTTAACCCCGGGATGCAAGGGTGGCTCAACATTCGCAAGTCAATCAATGTGATAGAACACATTAATAAGAGGAGAGAGAAGAACCATATGGTCCTCTCAATTGATGCAGAAAAAACATTTGACAAAATATAGCATCCTTTCCTGATTAAAACTCTTCAGAGTATAGGAATAGAGGGAACATTCCTTGAGTTCATAAAATCCATCTATGAAAAACCCACAGTGAACATCATCCTCAATGGGGAAAAGCTGAGAGACTTTTCCTTAAGATCAGGACCACGACAAGGATGCCCACTCTTGCCACTATTGTTCAACATAGTACTAGACGTCCTAGCAACAGCAATCAGACAACAAAAAGAAATAAAAGGCATTCAAATTGGCAAAGAAAAAGTCAAACTCTCTCTCTTCACAGATGACATGATACTTTATGTGGAAAACCCAAAAGATTCCACCCCCCAAATTACTAGAACTCATACAGCAATTCAGTAATGTGGCAGGACACAAAATCAATGCACAGAAATCAGTTGCTTTCTTACACACTAACAATGCAACTCTAGAAAGAGAAACTAGAGAAATGATTCCATTTACAATAGCACCAAATCCATAATACCTCAGAATAAACCTAACCAAAGAGGTAAAGGATCTATACTCTAGGAACTACAGAATACTCATGAAAGAAACTGAAGAAGACATACCAAAAAAAATGGGAAAACATTCCATGCTCATGGATTGGAAGAATAAACATTGCTAAAATGTCTATTCTGCCCAGAGCAATCTATACCTTCAACGCCATCCCGATCAAAATTCCCAGGACATTTTTCAAAGTGCTGGAACAAACAATCCTAAAATTTGTATGGAATCAGAAAAGACCCAAATCGCCAAGGAAATGTTGAAAAAGAGAAACAAAGTTGGGGGCATCACGTTGCCCAATTTCAAGTTATATTACAAAGCAGTGGTCACCAAGACAGCATTGTACTGGTACAAAAACAGACATATAGACCAATGGAACAGAATAGAGAGCCCAGATATGGACCCTCAACTCTATGGTCAAATAATCTTCGATAGAGTAGGAAAAAATAGGCAATGGAAAAAAGACAGTCTCTTCAATAAATGGTGCTGGGAAAATTGGACAGCTATATACAGAAGAATGAAACTCGACCGTTCTCTAACATCATACACAAAGATAAACTCAAAATGGATGAAAGACCTCAATGTGAGACAGGAATCCATCAAAATCCTAGAGGAGAACATAGGCAGTAACCTCTTTGACATCGGCCACAGCAACTTCTTTGAAGATACATCTCCAAAGGCTAGTGAAACAAAAGCAAAAATGAACTTTTAGGACTTCATCAAGATAAGAAACTTCTGCACAGCAAAGGAAACAGTCAACAAAACAAAGAGGCAATCCACAGAATGGGAGAAGATATTTGCAAATGACACTACAGATGACGGGCTGGTATCCAAGATCTATAAAGAACTTCTCAAACTCAACACCCAAAAAACAAATAATCAAGTCAAAAAATGGGCAGAAGACATGATCAGACACTATTCCAAAGAAGATATACAAATGGCTAACAGACACATAATAAAGTGTTCATCATCATTAGCCATCAGGGAAATTCAAATCAAAACTACATTGAGATATCACCTTACACCAGTTAGAATGGCAAAAATTGACAAGGCAAGAAATCACAAATGCTGGAGAGGTTGTGGAGAAAGGGGAACCCTCTTACACTGTTGGTGGGGATGCAAGTTGGTATAGCTACTTTGGAAAACAGTGTGGAGGTACATCAAAAAATTAAAAATAGAGCTACCCTATGACCCAGCAATTGCACTACTGGGTATTTACTCCAAGGACACAGATGTAGTGAAAGGAAGGGTCACATGCACCCCAACGTTCCTAGCAGCAATGTCCACAATAGCAAACATGTGGAACGAGCCGAGATGCCCTTCAACAGATGAATGGATACAGAAGATGTGGTCCATATATACAATGGAATATTACTCAGCCATCAGAAAGGATGAATACCCAACTTTTACATCAACATGGATGGGACTGGAGGAGATTATGCTAAGTGAAATAAGTCAAGCAGAGAAAGTCAATTATCACATGGTTTCACTTATTTGTGGAACATAAGAAATAGCATGGAGGACATTAAGAGAAGGAAGGGAGAAACGAAGGGGGGGATATCAGAGGGAGAGATGAACCATGAGAGACTATGTTCTCTGAGAAACAAACAAGGTTTTAGAGGGGAGGGGGGTGGAGGGGATGAGTGAGCCCAGTGATGGGTGTTAAGGATGGCACATAATGCATGGAGCCTTGGGTGTTATACAAAAACAATGAATTGTGGATCACTACATCAAAAACTAATGATGTATTATATGGTGACTAACATAACATAACATAATAAAATTAAATTTAAAAATAAATAAAATAAAATCAATTTGTCTGTTACAAGGATTGCTACCACAGGTTTTTGAGATCCATTAGCATGATAAACCTTTCTTCTCCCCCTCACTTTCAGTCTGGAGGTGTTTTTGGGTCTAACCTCAGTCTCTTGTAGACAACCTATGGATGGATCTTGCTTTTTTATCCAACCTGATACCCTGTGTCTTTTGATTGAAGCATTTAGTCATTTACATTTGGAGTAACTATAGAAAGACATGAATTTAGTGCCATTGTACTACTTGTAAAGTTGCCGTTTCTGTGTTTTGTCTCTGTTCCTTTCTGGTCTATGTTACTTTTAGGACCTCTCTTCACTTACAGGATCCCCTTTAGTATTTCTTGCAAGGCTGGTTTAGTGATCACAAGTTCTTTAGTTTCTGTTTGTCTTGTAAGCTCTTTATCTCTCCTTCCATTTGGAATGACAGCCTTGCTGGATAAAGTATTCTTGGCTGCATGTTTTTGTCATTTAGTACCCTAAATATATCATGCCAGTCCTTTCTGGCCTGCCAGGTCTCTGTGGACAGGTCTGCTGCCAGTCTCATGTTCCTCCCCTTGTAGGTTAAGGACGTCTTGTCTGGTGCTTCTTTCAGGATTTTCTCTTTATATCTGAAATTTACAAGCTTCACTATATTATGTCGCAGTGTGACCTATTTTTTTTAATTTTGAAGGTGGTTTTTTATGCCTCCTGGACTTGAATGTCTGTTTCTTTCCCCAAATTAGGGAAGTTCTCAGCTATAATTAGCTCTAATATACCTTGTGCCCCTCTCTCTCTTTCCTCTTTCTCAGGGACTCAAATAATTCTAATATTGTTTCACTTTATTGTATTGCCATTTCAAATGCTCCCCTCATGGCCCAGTAATTGTTTATCTCTTTTTTGCTCAGTTTCTTTGTTCTCCATAATTTTATCTTCTATATTACTTATTCTCTCTTCTGCCTCATTTATCCCAGCAGTAGGAGCTTCCATTGTTGACTGCATCTCAGCAATAACCTTTTTTATTTCAAACTGATTAGATCTTAGTTCTTTTATTTCTCCAGAAAGGGATTCTCTAGTGTCTTATATGCTTTTTTCAAGCCCAGCTAGTATCTTTATAATTATTTTTCTTTTTTTTTTTTTTTTAAAGATTTTATTTATTTATTTGAGACAGAGAGAATGAGAGAGAGAGAGCACATGAGAGGGGGGAGGGTCAGAGGGAGAAGCAGACTCCCTGCCGAGCAGGGAGCCCGATGTGGGACTCGATCCAGGGACTCCAGGATCATGACCTGAGCCGAAGGCAGTCGCTTAACCAACTGAGCCACCCAGGCGCCCTTTATAATTATTTTTCTGAATTCTAGCTCTGACATTTTACCAATATCCATATTTATTAAGTCTCTGGCAGTGAGTACTGTCTCTTGTTTTCTTTCTGGGAATTTTTCATTCTGGTCATTTTCTCCAGAGAAGAATAGATGAATGAGAGAACAAAAAAGAAATAAAAAATAAAATAAAAAAATATATATATCAATGTCGACCTCTGGGAAATATACACTAGACAATTCAGAAGAGATCAGAAACCAAAAGAGAAAAAAAAAAGGGAGGGAGAAGAGAATAAAATCAAACAGGTAGACAGAACAAGGTGATACACTTGTTCTTGGGTATATTTTGGTTTGTTTGTTAGAAGACACTTGATCCCAAAATTTGTAAAGAAAGAAAAACTTATATGTATACAAAAAATAAAATAGAATATAGGGAAAGGAAAGCAAAAATGGAGAATATACCTATAAAATATAAATGTAAAAATGAAAATTTTAAAAAGACTTTAAAGTGTTGACAAAATAAGAAACTAATTGAAAAGGAAAGGAAAATTTTAAACTGAAAGACAAAAGAATCATGAGAAATAACCTCGAATTCTATATACTATTTTCCCCTAGCACTGAAGTTTTCAGTTCTGTGTGATCTGTAAACATTTTATTATCTTGATGTTCCTGCTGATCTTCTGGGAGAGGGGCCTGCTGCACTGATTCTCAGGTGTCTTTGCCTGGGTGGAGTTGCACAGCCCTGGCCAGGAGGCTGGGCTCAGTGTAAGCTGCTTCATGTTGCTCCATGTGACTTTTGATCCCTGTTGGTTTTCAGTCTGCTTTATAGGATGAAAAAAAAAAAAAAAAAATGTGGCACTCTGATCTCCAGCCCTGGACCTGAAAATATCTCAGTCCCCTCTCTTCTGTGAACCCTCAGGGAAACACAATCACTTCCGTGTGCTCCAAACTCTGTAGACTCCTGCCATGTGCACCTGCTCTGATCCTCCCAGGGGCAAGGAGGAGGGTCACCATGGTTTTATCACTTGCAGTGCCCTGCTTGGGGAGTGGTCGCCTGATGATGTGTGCACTCAAGCTCCTCCTCCTGGGGGAAGGAGGAGGGTCACTGGCTTCTGCTACTTGTGGGTCCCCTGCTCAGAGAGCAGTAGCCCAATTGTTGTGCAGTTTGTAGTATATGGCAAACCAAGCTGAAAGCTCACTCCTGGGCTTGCTAATTGTAGCCAGTTTCCCTGCTCCAATGTTTGGGAACTCTGCCAACTCAGGCACTCCCATTCTTTCTTTTACTCAGAGGTTCCTGAGACCACACTGTCCCACCTAGGATTCTGCCCCACTTCACCTCCTGAGCACCTTTCAGGCAGGGTCATCCCTTGGGAGCAGACTTCTAAAAGTTCTGATTTTGTGCTCCCCAGCTATATCACTTTCTGGTAGCTGGCTTACACAGAGGCTCCGCTCCCCTGTCGTTTATCTTCTGATATATCCCCTCCGGTTCACATCTCAGCACTTCCTACCTTGCAAAAAGTGGTTGTTTTTCTATTTGTAGAGTTGCAGCAATTCTTTTCTTAGCTCTCAGGTTGAATTCACAGATGTTCAGAATGATTTGATAGATATCTAGCTGAATTCAAGGGACCAGATGAAACAAGGTCCCCTACTCTTCCTCCATCTTCCAATAGAAACCTGATGCATTTTTATATACAAATAACAAATTATCAGAAAGATTTAAAAAAAGCAATTCCATTTACAATTGCATCAAAAAGCATAAAATAACTGGGCATAATTATTTTTTTATTTTTTATTGTTATGTTAATCCCCATACATTACATCATTAGTTTTAGATGTAGTGTTCCATGATTCATTGTGCATAACACCCAGTGCTCCATGCAGAATGTGCCCTCCTCAATACCCATCACCAGGCTAACCCATCCTCCCACTCCCCTCCCCTCTAGAACCCTCAGTTTGTTTTTCAGAGTCCATAGTCTCTCATGGTTTGTCTCCCCCTCCGATTTCTCCCCCTTCATTCTTCCCCTCCTGCTATCTTCTTCTTCTTTTTTTTTTTTCTTAACATATATTGCATTATTTGTTTCAGAGGTACAGATCTGAGATTCAACAGTCTTGCACAATTCACAGCGCTTACCAGAGCACATACCCTCCCCAGTGTCTATCACCCAGTCACCACATCCCTCCCACCACACCCCCCACTCCAGCAACACTCAGTTTGTTTCCTGAGATTAAGAATTCCTCATATCAGTGAGGTCATATGATACATGTCTTTCTCTGTTTGACATATTTCGCTCAGCATAATACCCTCCAGTTCCATCCACGTCGTTGCAAATGGCAAGATCTCATTCATTTTGATGGCTGCATAATATTCCCTTGTATATATATACCACTCCTTCTTTATCCATTCATCTGTCGATGGACATCTTGGCTCTTTCCACAGTTTGGCTATTGTGGACATTGCTGCTATAAACATCGGGGTGCACGTACCCTTTTGGACCCCTAATTTGTATCTTTGGGGTAAATAGCCAGTAGTGCAATTGCTAGATCATATGGTAGCTCTATTTTCAACTTCTTGAGGAACCTCCATACTGTTTTCCAGAGTGGCTGCACCAGCTTGCATTCCCACCAACAGTGTAGGAGGGTTCCCCTTTCTCCGCATCCCTGCCAACATTTGTCATTTCCTGACTTGTTAATTTTAGCCATTCTGACTGGTGTGAGGTGGTATCTCACTGAGGTTTTGATTTGGATTTCCCTGATGACGAGCGATATTGAGCACTTTTTCATGTGTCTGTTGGCCATTTGGATGTCTTCTTTGGAAAAATGTCTGTTCATGTCTTTTGCCCATTTCTTGACTGGATTCTTTGTTCTTTGGGTGTTGAGTTTGATAAGTTCTTTATAGATTTTGGATATGAGCCCTTTATCTGATATGTCATTTGCAAATATCTTCTCCCATTCTGTCGGTTGTCTTTTGGTTTGGTTGACTGTTTCCTTTGCTTTGCAAAAGCTTTTTATCTTCATGAAGTCCCAAAAGTTCATTTTTGCCCTTGCTTCCCTTGCCTTTGGCGATGTTTCTAGGAAGAAGTTGCTGCGGCTGAGGTCGAAGAGGTTGCTGCCTGTGTTCTCCTTTAGGATTTTGATGGACTCCTGTCTCACATTGAGGTCTTTCAACCATTTGGAGTCTATTTTTGTGTGTGGTGTAAGGAAATGGTCCAGTTTCATTTCTCTGCATGTGGCTATCCAATTTTCCCAACACACCATTTATTGAAGAGAATGTCTTTTTTCCATTGGATATTCTTTCCTGCTTTGTCAAAGATTAGTTGACCATAGAGTTGAGGGTCCATTTCTCGGATCTCTATTCTGTTCCATTGATCTATGTGTCTGTTTTTGTACCAGTACCATACTGTCTTGATGATGACAGCTTTGTAATAGAGCTGGAAGTCTGGAATTGTGATGCCATCAGCTTTGCTTTTCTTTTTCAACATTCCTCTGGCTATTCGGGGTCTTTTCTGGTTCCATACAAATTTTAGGATGATTTGTTCCATTTCTTTGAAAAAAGTGGATGGTATTTTGATGGGGATTGCATTGAATGTGTAGATTGCTCTAGGTAGCACTGACATCTTCACAATATTTGTTCTTCCAATCCATGAGCATGGAACGTTTTTCCATTTCTTTGTGTCTTCCTCAATTTCTTTCATGAGTATTTTATAGTTTTCAGAGTACAGATTCTTTGCCTCTTTGGTTAGATTTATTCCTAGGTATCTTATGGTTTTGGGTGCAATTGTAAATGGGATCGACTCCTTAATTTCTCTTTCTTCTGTCTTGTTGTTGGTGTATAGGAATGCCACTGACTTCTGTGCATTTATTTTATATCCTGCCACTTTACTGAATTCCTGTATGAGTTCTAGCAGTTTTGGGGTGGAGTCTTTTGGGTTTCCACATAAAGTATCATATCATCTGCAAACAGTGAGAGTTTGACTTCTTTGCCAATTTGGATGCCTTTTATTTCTTTTTGTTGTCTGATTGCTGTGGCTAGGACTTCCAATACTATGTTGAATAGCAGTGGTGATAGTGGACATCCCTGCCATGTTCCTGACCTTAGGGGGAAAGCTCTCAGTTTTTTCCCATTGAGAATGATATTCGCTGTAGGTTTTTCATAGATGGCTTTTATGATCTTGAGGTATGTACCCTCTATGCCTATACTCTGAAGAGTTTTGATCAAGAAAGGATGCTGTACTTTGTCAAATGCTTTTTCTGCATCTATTGAGAGGATCATATGATTCTTGTTCTTTCTTTTGTTAATGTATTGTATCACGATGATTGATTTGTGGATGTTGAACCAACCTTGCAGCCCAGGGATAAATCCCACTTGGTCATGGTGAATAATCCTTTTAATGTACTGTTGGATCCTATTGGCTAGTATTTTGGTGAGAATTTTTGCATCCATGTTCATCAGGGATATTGGTCTGTAGTTCTCCTTTTTGGTGGGGTCTTTGTCTGGTTTTGGGATCAAGGTAATGGTGGCCTCATAAAATGAGTTTGGAAGTTTTCCTTCCATTTCTATTTTTGGAACAGTTTCAGAAGAATAGGTGTTAATTCTTCTTTAAACGTTTGGTAGAATTCCCCTGGGAAGTCATCTGGCCCTGGGCTTTTGTTTTTTGGGAGATTTTTGATGACTGCTTCAATTTCCTTAGTGGGTATAGGTCTGTTCAGGTTTTCTATTTCTTCCTGGTTCAGTTTTGGTAGTTGAGACATCTCTAGGAATGCATCCATTTCTTCCAGGTTATCTAATTTGCTGGCATAGAGTTGCTCATAATATGTTCTTATACTTGTTTGTATTTCTTTGGTGTTGGTTGTGATCTCTCCTCTTTCATTCATGATTTTGTTGATTTGGGTCCTTTCTCTTTTCTTTTTGATAAGACTGGCCAGGGGTTTATCAATCTTGTTAATTCTTTCAAAGAACCAGCTCCTAGTTTCATTGATCTGTTCTACTGTTCTTTTAGTTTCTATTTCATTGATTTCTTCTCTGATCTTTACTATTTCTCTTCTCCTGCTGGGTTTAGGCTTTATTTGTGTTCTTTCTCCAGCTCCTTTAGGTGTAGGGTTAGGTTGTGTACTTGAGACCTTTCTTGTTTCTTGAGAAAGGCTTGTATTGCTATATACTTTTCTCTTAGGACTGCCTTTGCTGCATCCCAAAGATTTTGAACAGTTGTGTTGTCATTTTCATGTGTTCCCATGAATGTTTTTAATTCTTCTCTAATTTCCTGGTTGACCCATTCATTCTTTAGTAGGATGCTCTTTAGCCTCCATGTATTTGAGTTCTTTCCGACTTTCCTCTTGTGATTGAGTTCTAGTTTCAAAGCATTGTGGTCTGAAAATAGGCAGGGTATGATCCCAATCTTTTGGTACCGGTTGAGACCTGATTTATGACCTAGGATGTGATCTATTCTGGAGAATGTTCCATGGGCACTAGAGAAGAATGTGTATTCCGTTGCTTTGGGATGGAATGTTCTGAATATGTCTGTGAAGTCCATTTGGTCCAGTGTGTCATTTAAAGTCTTTATTTCCTTGTTGATCTTTTGCTTAGACGATCTGTCCATTTCAGTGAGGGGGGTGTTAACGTCCCCCACTATTATTGTATTGTTGTCGATGTGTTTCTTTGCTTTTGTTATTAATTGCCTTATATAATTGGCTGCTCCCATGTTAGGGGCATAGATATTTACAATTGTTAGATCTTCTTGTTGGATAGACCCTTTAAGTAGGATATAGTGTCCTTCCTCATCTCTTATTACAGTCTTTGGTTTAAAATCTAATTTGTCTGATATAAGGATTGCCACCCCAGCTTTCTTTTGGTGTCCATTAGCATGGTAAATGGTTTTCCACCCCCTCACTTTCAATCTGGGGGTGTCTTTGGGTCTAAAATGAGTCTCTTGCAGACAGCATATTGGTGGGTCTTGTCTTTTTATCCAATCTGAGAGCCTGTGTCTTTTGATTGGGGCATTTAGCCCATTTACATTCAGGGTAACTATTGAAGGATAGGAATTTAGTGCCATTGTATTGCCTGTAAGGTGATTGTTACTGTATATTGTCTGTGTTCCTTTCGGGTCTCTGTTGCTTTTAGGCTGTCTCTTTGCTTAGAGGACCCCTTTCAATATTTCTTGTAGGGCTGGTTTTGTGTTTGCAAATTCCTTTAGTTTTTGTTTGTCCTGGAAGCTTTTTATCTCTCCTTCTATTTTCAATGACAGCCTAGCTGGATATAGTATTCTTGGCTGCATATTTTTCTTTTAGTGCTCTGAATATATGATGCCAGTCCTTTCTGGCCTGCCAGGTCTCTGTGGATAGGTCTCTTGCCATCTAATGTTTCTACCATTGTAGGTTACATATCTCTTGTTCCAAGCTGCTTTCAGGATTTTCTCTTTGTCTCTGAGCCTCGTAAGTTTTACTATTAGATGTCGGGGTGTTGACCTATTTTTATTGATTTTGAGACACGTTCTCTGTGCTTCCTGGATTTTGATGCCTGTTTCCTTCCCCAAATTAGGGAAGTTCTCTGCTATAATTTGCTCCATTATACCTTCTGCCCCTCTCTCTCTTTCTTCTTCTTCTGGGATCCCCATTATTCTAATGTTGTTTTGTCTTATGGTATCGCTTATCTCTCGAATTCTGCCCTCGTGATCCAGTAGTTGTTTCTCTCTTTTTCTCAGCTTCTTTATTTTCCATCATTTGGTCTTCTATATCACTGATTCTCTCTTCTGCCTCATTTATCCTCGTAGTTAGTGCCCCCATATTTGATTGCACCTCATTAATAGCCTTTTTGATTTCTACTTGGTTACATTTTAGTTCTTTTACTTCTCCAGAAAGCGTTTCTCTAATAACTTCCTTGCTTTTTTCAAGCCCAGCTAGTATCTTTAAAGTGATGATTCTGAACTCTAGATCTGACATCGTACTAATGTCCATATTGAGTAGGTCCTTGGCAGTCGGAACTACCTCTTGTTCTTTTTGTTGAGGTGAGTTTTTCCATCTTGTCATTTTGTCCAGAGGAGACTAGATTAATGAGAGAACAAAATGCTAACAGGGTAACAACATTCCCAGAAAATATACTCTAAACAAATCAGAAAAGACCTGATGCAGTGGGAAAAGAAAGGGAAAGAGAGAAAAAAGAAAAAGATAAAGACAAAAACAAACAAAAACAGAACAAAACAAAAAAAACAGAATGTGATCAAATATGATCAGCCTGGTATATAGATCAGTGCCACACACTAGATTTTGGGTGTATTTTGGTCTGTTAGAAGAAAGTGCCTCCCAAAATTTTAAAGAAAGAAAAATTTATATATGTACAAAAATAAGGGTTGATATGATGAAGGGATGGAATATGACTGTAAAGATGGAAATTATAAAAAATTTTATAAAAGGAATTGATAAGAAGTTGTTTGAAAAAAGAAAGAAGAGGATTTGAAAAAAAAAAGAAAAAAAAGGGAGAGAATGTGATCAGGCAGGGGAGTAGAAAAAAAACATACACTAGAGATTTAGGGTATATTTTGATCTGTTAGAAGAAACTATGTCAAAATTTTAAAGAGAGAACAACTTATATATATATGCCAAAAATATGGGTAACTACTATGAAGGGATAGAATATGACTCTGAAATTGAAAAATAAAAATGTTTTTTTTAAAAAAGGGATTGATAAGATGTTGGTTGAAAAAGGGAAAAAGAAAAATTCAAAAAAAAAAAGACAGTTAAAAAAAATTTAACTTTGAAAGACTAAAGAATCATGGTAAAAAAAGCCATGAATTCTATGTGCAGTATTCCCCTAGTGCTGGAGTTCTGCCGTTCTCATTGATCCGTAAACATCGTCTTGGCTGGCTGTTCTCGCTGATCTTCTGGGGGAGGGGCCTGTTGCCGTGGTTTCCAAAAGTCTTTGCTGGAGGCGCAATTGCCCCGCCCTTGCCCAGTCTGGGCTAAGTAATCTGCTCGGGTTTGCTCTCTGGAGCTTTTGTTCCCTGCAAGCTTTCTGTAAAGCTTTGGAGGCAGAGAGTGAAAATGGCGGCCTCCCAATCTCCACCTTGGAGGAGCCGAGAACTCGGGGCCCCGCTCCTCAGTGACCCCCCAGAGAAAAGCCATCAGACACTCCCATTTCCCTGGTCTCCAGCCGCACTCTGTGCTCACCTGGCCTGTGACCGCGCGCTTCTATCTCTGGCACCCGACCCCGTGTGGCGTCTCCAAACCCAGCAGATCCCTGCGGTGCACTCCCGCACCTCTCCTCCCGGGGGAAGAAGGTGAGTCTCCCAGGATCTGCCGCTTGTTGGGTCCCTGCTGGAGGAGCAGTGGCCCGACTGTGCTGCGGATCACGGTTTATGACAACCCGGAGCTGAGAGCCTGCGCCTGGGCTCTGTCTCTGCAGCCGGCTTCCCGGCTCCGATACCTGGGAGCTCTGCTGCACTCAGGCATCCCCAGTCTTTCTGTGACCCTGAGGGTCCTGAGACCACACTGTCCCACGAGGGTTCCACCCCCCACTTAGCCACCGGAGTGACGTCCCTCAGCAGAGCCGACTTCTAAAAGTTCCGATTTTGTGCTCCGTGGTTCTATCACTTGCCAGAAGTGGCTGACGGAGGCCCCTCCCCGCCGTCTTACCTCCCGAATATCGCCTCGGATTCACTTCTCCGCACGTCCTACCTTCCAGAAAGTGGTCACTTTTCTGTTCAGAGAGTTGTTGCTCTTCTTTTCTTTGATCTCCTGTTGAGTTCGTAGGTGTTCAGAATGGTTTGATCCCTATCCAGCTGAATTCCTGAGAGGAGACGAAATCCAGGTCTCCTACTCCTCCGCCATCTTGCTCCACCCCCCAACTGGGCATAAATTTAACCAAGGTGGTGAAAGAACTGTATTTTAAAAATGAGAAGACACTGATGAAAAGAGACAAATAAGTGGAAAGATATTCCATGCTCATGTATTTGCAGAATTAATATTTTCAAAATATACCTACTCAAATCAATCTACAAATTTAATATAATTCCTCTCAAAGTTATAATGATATTTTTTACAGAACCAGAACTAATAATTCTATAATTTATTTGAAACCACAGGAGACCTGGAATAACCTAAACAGTTTTGAGAGAGAACATAGCTGGAGGTATTACATTCCCTTATTTCAAATTATACTACAAATGTATAGTAATCAAAACATTATGGTATTGGTCTAAAAGCACACAGATCAATAGAACAAAATTGAGAACCTAGGAATAAACCCACAAATATATGGTCTACTAATTCATGATAAAGTACGCAAGTACATACAATGGGGAAATGAGTCTTTTCACTCAGTTTTGTTCATTAAACTGGACAGCTACCTACAAGGTAATGAAACTGGGCCACTATCTTATACCATATACAAAAACCAACTCAAAGTGGATTAAAGACTTGAATGTGAGACCTGAAACCATAGTACTTTTAGCAGAATACATAGGTGATAATTCCCTTGACATTAGTCTTAGTTATGTTTTTAGATCTGACTCCAAAAGAAAGGGAAACAAAAGCAAAAATAAATAAATGGAACTACATCAAACTAAAGAGCTTCTTCACAGCATAGGAAACCACCAACAAAAGAAAAAGACAGTCTACTGAATAGGAAAATTTATTTGCAGATCAAATATCCTATTAGAGGTTAATTTCCAAAATATATAAAGAACTTATACATGGGGAACCTGGGTGGCTCAGTTGGTTAAGCCTCTGACTCTTGGTTTTAGCTCAGGTCATGATCTTATGATCCTGGGATCAAGCCCTGTGTTGGGCACTGAATTCAGCATGCAGTCTGGTTCTCTGCCTCTCTCTCCCTCTCCCTCTGCCTCTCTCTTCCTGCTCATGCTCTCTCTCTCTCTAAAATAAATAAATTAATTTAAAAAAAGAAAGAACTCATACAACTTACAACACAATTCTAAATACCATATAAAGAGAAGACTTAATAAATTAAAATATTTTGAACTAAGTGAAAATAGAATTAAAAAATCAAAATTTGTAGGATACAGAAAATTAGGACTTAGAAAATTTATGGCATTAAATAGATATATTAGAAAATAAAAGACATAAAGTCAATAGTCTAAGTTCCACACTACAATATTAGAAAAATAAGAGAAAATAACATCAAGAGTAGTAATAGAATTAAAAAAAAAAAAAAGTAGAGCAGATATCTATGGGTTTGAAAGCAGGAAAACAAAGAAAATCAATAAAACCAAAAGCTGGTTCTTTGAGAAGATCAATAAAATTGAAAAACATCTAGTCAAACTAACCAAAACAAAAAGAGAAGGCAAAAATCTTACCAATACCATAAATGAAGTAAGTATCATGACTGCTGATTCTGTGAACATTAAAAGGATAATAAAGGAACAAATTTGATAACACAGATGAAATGGACAAATTCCTTGAAATACAAACTTCTAAAACTCACACAAGGAAAACTAGGTAACCTGAATAGTCTTATATCTGTAAAAGGAATTTAATCAATAATTAATAACCTTCCAAAAAAAGAAATTTCCAGGCCCAGTTAAGTCAGTAGTGAATTCTACCAAACATTTAAAGACAAAAACTATACTGATTTTCCACAATCTCTAAGAAAATGGAAGCAGAGAAAACACTTCCTAACTTATTCCTGAAATAAGCATTACCTTGATAACAAAGCCATAAAGACATTGCAAAATATTAAAACTACAGATTAAGATTTCTCATGAAGGATGGATTCAATAATCCTTTATAAAATAGAGGCAAACTGACACCACCAATGCATAAAAAATATGTACATCACAACCAGATGGAATTCATACCAGGTATGTAGGCTCATTCAACATTAGAAAATCAATCAAGTTAACCCACCAAATAAACAGGCTAAGGAAGAAAAATTACCTGATTACACCAATTGATGCAGAAAAAGCTTTCAACAAAATCTATTCACGATTTTTAAAAATCTCAGCCAACTAGATATATAGACTTTCCTCAATGTGATAAAGAGCATTTATAAGAACACTAAAACTAATATCATATTTTTTAGTCAGAAATTTGATATTTTCCCTCTAGGGTCAAAGGCAAAGAAGCATTTTTTTTTTTTCTTTCACCTTTTGTAAAATGGTGCTGCCATTTTGGAAGACAAATTAACAATTTCTTATAAAGCTAGGGTTTTATCATACAATATAACAACTGTGTCCTTGGTATTTACTCACCTTATTTGAAAATTGTGTTCACACTAAAACCTGTATGTGAATATATACTTATAACAGCTTTATCAAAAATTGCCAGAACTGGAAGAAACCAGGATGTTCTACAATAGATAAATAGATAAACAAACATTGATACATCCATAAAATGAAATATCATTAAACTGTAAATGATATTAAATGTCAAAGGGTTCAGTGAAGTGATTTAATAAAGGACAGGGGATTATTTGGATCAGTGAAACTATTCTGTATGATACTATAATTCTGAAACATGATTATACATTTATTTAAAAAGCAAAGAAATTTATAATACAAAGAATATACTTTAATGTGCACAAATAAAAAGGTGAGATGATCTGGATTCCAGGAAAGAATGCAGAATGTGATAAAAAATCTAACTACACTACAAAAGTATGAGTTAATCTCATTGAAGGAGGTTTAGTGGGATTGGTTGGGGGGGTGTGCTAATCTACATATCTTTGAAAATGAATAGAGATGGTAAGACTAAGAGCAAAGCACGAAAACCTGCACATAAGCAATGCACTCTAGTTGGTAAAATTGTTCCCTATAGTGCAATGGGACAGCAATTCTGATACAAACATACATGTATACTGAAAATGAGCAGTTAAATAAGTGGATGGCAAATAAGAGGAAAAGAGTCGGAGTATTGGTGATAGATAGTGGTTCATTATTCTGCTAAATATATAAATAGGAGCTGTCAGAATTTCACTATCTTGCATTTACATGCCTAAGTCCAATATTTCATCAAAATGCCAATCTTTGTTGTTGTCCAAACTTAAAATATCAATTTGTTTATATCAACAGCAATTTTTTCTCTGTATAAAAATACAAAATGTGAAACAATAGGTTTATTGTATTTAAAATTCTCTTAATGTATATATAATCTTAAAAATTCTAGTCTTAAATTTCTCTCAAATTTCAGTAAATCTCTACTGCATCACTCATTCTATGATTTCGCTAAGTTTTTTTTTTTTTTTTTTATTGCAGGAACTAATAACACATCACTTTCACAGGCAGCTTTTTTAGAGATGACAACTTTCTCCAATGAAGTCTAGAGGAAAGAGGAAATTTCAATGCCTCATACAAATTTGTGCAAAGAATGTCTAGATCTTGGGGCATCTGGGTGGCTGTCATTAAGCGTCTGCCTTAGGTTCAGGTTGTGATCCCAGGGTCCTGGGATCGAGCCCCACATCAGGCTCCCTGCTCAGTGGGAAGCCTGCTTCTCCCTCTCTACTCCCCCTGCTTGTGTTCCCTCTCTCGCTGTGTCTCTCTCTGTCAAATAAATAAAATCTTTAAAAAAAAAAAAAAGAATGTCTAGATCTTTATTAAATTATATCACTGAATTCTTGGCAATGATGAGAAAAACTAAATTTAAAGAAGTTAATTTATAATTATAATGACAGCCTCAATTTATTAAGAACTACTTATGGGCCATGTACAGCACTATTTAAATTGCCTACTTTACAGCAATCTTTCAAGATAACTAATCCTATTTCAGTGTTGCACATGAAAAACCAAGGTCCTGAAAAAGGTAATGTGCCCCAAATCACAAAGCCAATATTCACAGCTTTGAGATGAAAGTCTGTCTTATTCCAAGGCCATTGTTCTTTCTGTCACATCATATTGCCTTACAAAAGATAATTAATTATTTTAGATTTCCTATTGTTCATTTTCTTTAAGAATCTCCCCATAATCTATATGGTTTTCTCTAAACTACCTAAAGTTCAGAGATCAGGGAAAATTATAAATTATAACATGAGATTGCAAGGTTGTTTGTGTAGCCTCAAATGCTGAAATGACCCAGAGTGAGGTGGATAGGAGCAGGAAGGAGCACTTGGTCTTTTCTTTCAGAAGACTGATTTTGACGTTGGGCAGCTGGGGAGCATATTGATTCAAGTTAAGGTATTGCTGTTGCGGGATTTCAAGCAAAGGAAGTCTTTATACATCAGTTGTTGAAAAGATAATGTATTATACTTGAAGATACTTGAAGAGGAAGAATTCCAAGCTCTTTGGAAAAATTTACAAGAGGACCCATCTGTGGGTGTCTGTGGTGAACGATTGTAAAGCACTATTATGTAGTGGAATGCAGTAATATTTGAACCACAAGGGACATCTTTTTAAGATGTATGCATAAAGTTTTGCTGCATCCCAAAGTATGATGGTGGTCTAGAGGATAATAATTTCTGCAACTGTATGAGTTGTGATATGTTCTCATGCTTACTTTTGCCAAAATCAATTTTACTTGAAAATTAGAGTTGAGAAATTTCTCAGATGCCTAATCCATTGTACCTTTCCATTCCCTCATGCTGCTCTTGGCCTGGGTTCACCACAGGAATATGATAAATATACTGCAGACCCTCCAAGGCAATAAGATTCTTTTCAGTCACTAGACGATTGATGTTTTTTTTTTAATTGATATCTTTTAAAAAAAATTTCTAGTGTACTTAATCAACATAGCAGAAAAATTAGTTGGGAATTAAATCATATTTGGTTGTGTATACATGTAAAAGAGTTTGAATTTATTGGTTTTAAGAAAACGTTGCTAAATTTCAGTAGAGGATTTATTTTAGAAGCTTTGATTTAAAAAAAAAAAAAGTGTTCTGATGATCAGGAAGATAGAAAAATACTTTAAAATAAGTTGATGCAACTTACTCCCTCAGCCTGAAACTACTTCTGCATTCCAGAGATTTCTGGGAATGGTAGCCTCAATTAAATCACAAAAGATACTCCCTATTCTTCCAATTTATATTAAGATATATTTTTTTTAGTGGGAAGGGATAAAACTTCCTTTAATACTAGCCTCTGAAATTCAACCATAGGGATAGCCCAAAGTAAACTTAACTATGGTACAGTGTCAGGGAAGGATAATTACATTTTGAAAGAAAATTATCCTGAAGAGAGAAGTTATGCCATGTATCAGTCAAAAATTAAACGTTTAATTAGATACTATCTTATGGCTGAATCAGAAAGTTCCTTAGAAACCTGAAATGGTAATTGCAAATCAGAAATGACTGAGGATAAATCCCTCTAATCTGAGCAGGGTCTGAACCAGCAAAGACTTTCCACTGACCTGAGATGAGCAAAGAAGATTGGAATACAGGAAGATAGGAACAAGTTAGGAAGCAGAGTATGCACCTAGTTGAGGCAAACAATATAAAATTTGAGGCTATGGAGAGTCATTTCTTGGTCTTGGCAACAGAACATGGAGATAGACTGGGAAGTAAAAGCATAGAGTTGAGTGAGACAAATTCAGGACACCACCTTTCATGAGTATAGAAAACTTATTTTTTTTAAAGATTTTATTTATTTATTTGACAGAGAGAGAGACACAGCAAGAGAGGGAACACAAGCAGGGGGAGTGGGAGAGGGAAAAGCAGGCTTCCTGCAGGGCAGGTAGCCTCTAAGTAAAATAACATAAAATAACATGTATTTTCTATAGCCCAGACAGACTTTTAATGATGACTTTATTTTCAATTAAAGCATCTGAATAAAAAATAATCCTCCAAAAAAAAATAATCCTCCATATACAGAAGGAACTAGAACTGTATAATGGTAAGATAATTGGTGTATCATTTCAGAAACTTACAAATCTATGTCGCTCTCTGTATTGTTGACAAAAATCAAATATTTATTTTTAATCATGTGTGTAAAATATATTGTTTCACCAGCAAATTCTTATATAAAACACTGTAAGCTACCACTTGAATATAAAATGCAACATATAATAGTAGAGCCTTACCAAAAATAGGTGGTATTAAGTAACTGTTGTCTGCTCACATGGTAACAGCTATGTGTGTCTTATTGTTTCACTAAAATTAAAAGTCTTAGGGGTGTCCTCAGTTGGTTTCAGCTCAAGTTATGATCTCAGGGTCCTGGGATTGAGCCCTACATCACTCTGTGCTCAGCAGGGAGTCTGCTTGGGATTCTCCTTCTCCTTCTGCCTCTGCCCCCCCACCCCATTCTCTCTCTAAAATAAATAAATAAAATCTTAGAAAAAAATAAATAAAAGTCTTGTATGTACAAATTAAAGTTCTACGTGCATAAATTAAAGTCCTGTATTCAGGCATATTTTCTTTATTTTTTAAAAGATTTTATTTATTTATTTAAGAGACAGAGAGAGTGAGAGAAAGTGAGAGAGAGAGAACACAAGCGGGGTGAGGGGTAGAGGGAGAAGCAGATTCCCTGCTGAACAGGGAGCCCGATGCAGGGCTCGATCCCAGGACCCTGGGATCATGACCTGAGCCGAAGGCAGACAATTAACCGACTGAGCCACCCAGGTGCCCCCAGGCACATTTTCAATAAGAAAAAAACATGAGTAATGTCTGCCAGTATCTGCCTATCAGGATAATTAAGGTAACTCCATATTATTTAGTAATATGTATATATTTAATGTCATAAGGAAAGTTACTCAATATAGTTTTAAGTGAAAAAATTTAATAACAAAGCAATTATGCGGAGTAGATGACAACACTGTGGGGAGGGGGATCTAGAGCAGCAGTGACCAAGAGAACTTTCTATGCTGATAGAAAAAGAAGGGAGGGAAAACTGAATGAGAAGAAATCAGAGAGTGATACAAACCATGAGAGACTCTGGACTCTGGGAACCAAACTGAGGGTTACAGAAGGGAGGAGGGTTGGAGGATGGGTAACCTGGTGGTGGGTATTAAGGAGGGCACATGTGGTGATGAGCACTGGGTGTTATAGGCAACTAATGAATTGTTGAACACTACATCAAAAACTAATGATGTACTTTATGCTGGCTAATTGAACATAAGAATTAAAAAAAAAAGTTCTATAACCTGCAGTGCCCAATGTGGTAACCACCAGCCACATGTGGCACTTGAGCACTTGACAATGTACCTAGTGTGACTGAGGAATATCCAAGTTCTTGAAGTCTTTAAAATTTATTTTTGCAGGATTATATATTCATTTAATCTTTTTACTTCTATGGTATCTCAATATTCTCAAGTCCCTCTATATTTTTCTTTGTAACTAGGTTGTTTGCTTATATAGAATTTGAAATTACTCATCACTTAGTAACTGGTCATTTTAAGGAAATAGGGAAAGGCACTTAGATATGTATTCAGGAATTAATTCATAAGATAGTTCTCATAAAATCAAGAACACTCTCTCAAAGCTAGAGTTTCTTCTAGTCTAGGTCTTCAGTTATGGCGCAGAATATAGGATGTTGTATTTTATTACTCTTTCTTGCTCTTAACTTCATTTATTTCTTTTGCTTTCCACATATTCTTTTACTCCTTTCTCATCTTTTCTTTGCTTGCTTTTTCTTTTTATTGCATCATTTTCTTGTTATTTGAGGCCATATAGTAGAATATGGTAAAAACATAAGGTGACCTTTAAAGTGAAAAATAAGGAAAATATAAGAGGAAACAAGATTAACACATTTAATTTTAGTTATATTTTATGTACATAACTTTTTATATTAGTTATAACTTATTGTTATTCCATATTGGCTATAAATAATGTAAAAATTATTTTAAAAAAACATAAGAAAATGGGCAACAAATTTGAAATAATGTTAATCAGTTCTACAGATGTTTACACCCATAACCTAACAGCCTTATATGAAACTTATTGAGGGAGAAAATCTAAAATAATAAGTTATGCATATTAAAAGATGCATAAACAGAGGAGTGGTTCAGAACTCCTTGATTTGTCATTCAACTCCCATTGAGAAAGGAAGTGAAAAAGGGAGGCTAATTTACTAAACAAGCATGTTCTAAGTGAGAGTCTATGTTAGGCACTGGTCTAGGCATTGGGGGTAGGGTAGTAAGCAGAACTAAGTCCCTTTATTAAGTGTACATTTCTTGGATGACTTTAAAAATATTGATGAAGCTGATATCTCAGTGAGTCTCATGAAATCCAAACTTATTTATTGACCATTACCCAGATACATCATCCTTCAAGAGCTATTTGGCACACAAATGATGCTGTATAAGTTTTTTTAATTATATATATATAATATATATATGGCGCAATAATATATATATGCCCATTTTCTTATGTTTTTTTAAAATAATTTTTACATTATTTATAGCCAATATGGAATAACAATAAGTTATAACTAATATAAAAAGTTATGTACATAAAATATAACTAAAATTAAATGTGTTAATCTTGTTTCTTCTTATATTTTCCTTATTTTTCACTTTAAAGGTGACCTTATATTTTTACCATATTCTACTATATGGCATCAAATAACAAGAAAATGATGCAATAAAAAGAAAAAGCAAGCAAAGATGAGAAAGGAGTAAACGAATATGTGGAAAGCGAAAGAAATAAATGAAGTTAAGAGCAAGAAAGAGTAATAAAATACAACATCCTATATTTTGTGCCCCATATATATATATATGTATATATATAATTATATATACACACACACACATATATATGTCATAATAATGGCTGGATGAGTCATTTCTTTTTTTTTTTTTTTCATTTTAGTACAGTAGGTTTTCAACTTCTCTACTTTAGAATTCTGCACTGTGAATTAAAAATAATTGTCTTCTCGTATGCCTCATGGATATTTCTCTAGGGACTAGTGTCCATCTCAGTGATACAGTTTACAATAAGTTAAATATAGCTAACAGTAGAATTGCATAGTAATAGAGAATTTGAAAGTCACTACACTGTTTGTGGTCTCCTTTTGTTAAAAATGCCAAGTTTTGCTTGACTTCAATTCAAAACCATACACCTCTTTCAAAATTTCACATGACTTTTTTCTCAAATACTGCCTTCCTAATATGCCTAATTCTTTGTTTTTTTATAGTATAAATTACTAATATTCACCCAAAATATGAGATATCCAAGTCTAGAATACCTACTCATTTTCTAAAGATCTGTTTTAGTTAGTTCATAAAGACAATTATCTGTTCAGCCACATTAAAGTATAACTTAAAAGGTTTTGCAGAAATTTATAGGCTCCTTAAAAAATTTACCCAGATTCTAAAATTTCAAAAAACAGATTACATCCTTACCTGAAAATGTCTACTGGAATTTTATGTTTAAATGGCTCTTTCTACAACAAGAAGTAAATATTGTCAAATAGAGAGACAAAGAATGTTGGAGAAAAGTTAAAGAACACATAGTGCAACACAGGTTAGGCCCTACTTGGTTTTCGGGAAATTTTAAGAATGATTTCTGAAAGTTTGCCTAGAATTTCAGAGATGTCATTAAGATATTTTATAAAATAGTAAGTTTGTCATTTCATTCTGACAGAAAACCTTTTTTTTTTTTCAATCTATATTAAACACAGAGCAAGTTCAGGGTCACTGCTGGACTTAGGCCTCCTATAGAATTATATTTTTCCATAAGGCTTAGGAAAGAACAGATTTTAAAAACAGTATGCAAAAGAAACATTCATTCTTATACTCCTAAGTATCTCTTTGCACTTAGAGTGTCTATCTGCAAACTACATTATTTCATTTAATGGAATATTTAACACAGAGTCTCAATAGGTCTCCCACTCATATTTTACTTTAATTTTGATACTTACAATGTACAATCATTTCCTTTATTTATAACTAGCCTTTTTAAAGATATCAAAGTCTGACAAATTTTGGATTGTAATACATTTTTAGTATTAATGGTGGCATCAAACATTTACTCATTTTGCTTTGTTAAGTCTTCAGTCACAAATTCTAGTCATAATGTCCATACCTAACCCACTTTTCCCGATTCTCTAACTTAAACTAAGGTTGACAAATCTAAATAGAGTCTCCTTTTGGTTTAAGCTCTTAGGCCTACATTGTGTTTCTGTCACAAGAATGATGGTAAGAGGGACTAATTAAAAGTCCAATGAATGTGCCAGGGTTAAAATCACAGATTCTGCTCATTAACAGTCATTTACCTAAGGATATTTCCAAAGAATTCTTTCAATGTCTGAAAAGAACAAAAACTGAAAGGGGGAGGAAGGAATAAGTTGAGAAAACCATTTATAAATATTTATATTTGAAGTATGATTTTAAAAAAATCACTGATACCATCCATGGAGGAATCCAATTATAAGTAGAATTTCAAATATTGGTTTTTTTCATCATGTGTGCCTGTGTATTTTTGTGTATGTATGGATGTTTGTGCGTGTTTTAAAGGGGGATATCCTCTCTAAATCTAAAGAGCAGAAAAAGAAAGAGGAAAAAAAAATCAGAGCCATTTTGTTAATTGCCGTTTTCCTGCTGTTTCCATGGTAATACTGGCTGCCAGACTTCTCTGCAGAGTGACAGTCCAACAATTCACACACTACACCCTTTCAAGCACAATGAATGGCTGTGAAAGAGTCCGAACAGGCACCATTCAGGAAACATGTGATATCTACTCAATGCACTACCTTTCATCCACATTTTCCAAATTGTAGTTAATTTAATTCTAAACAAATAGCTAAGGGGTACAAATGAGGATTAGAAGGAAAAGAACATCTTGAGCTCTAATGGGGGTGGTTTGTGTGAAGAACAATACAGCACTTTCTTCTGTTGCCAAGAAGGCTGGATGTAAAAATGCATTTTCCTTCTTCATCTAAGGTCTTCATTTAAACTCTATATCAACAATGAGAACCATGATAGAAAATTTCTTGGCAAAATAGTTTATGTAGGTTTTGGCTTTACATTTGGAAACACATTTGATACAGTACGAAATAATTTCATTTACTATGAAATAAAACATAGCATCAGACATTTTATTGACATTTAGAAGCTATCAGTTTTTGTAAGGTTACATTTTCTTCAATTTTTAACATCCTTCAAGGTTCAGGCGAAGAAAAACAGTGAACTATAAAGTCCCTATAACAAAATACAAGGAACTGTCTTTATTCAGTCTAGAGTTGCATGTGATTTTTGTATTTAGATATCAACTAAGTAGGCCATGGTCATTTGAAAAACAAAAAGAACAAGAAAAGTAAAATGGCGTCCCTACATATAATTTCATATTATTTAAATGAAAGAATCATGGAAGAATCATCTCCCACATTCATTTTTCAGATACAGTCTCAGAAACACCAATCTTAAATTTTATATTCAATATCGCAATTATACCTATAAGCATATTTGCATTTCCTCTATTACATTTAACTTTTTAAGAGACTACTCTTATTTATGTTTACTGATCCAAGAAAAAAGAATCCAAATGAATCTGTTAATAATTCTTCATCGTCATTTCAACATAGTTCTGTTTGAAATAAGAGCACATCCATAAATTTATCTTCACTGCTGATGATTACATAATATACTTTCAATCTAAGTGAGTTATTTAAGTGGTTATCACATTGGTTTTCAGAGAGTTTTTATGATTTTTGACTCTATAGTAGTTTCAGAAGAATAGACTTTTATTCAGTTCCAGTTTATCAGCTATAAAATAATCTATAAAGAAAGAAGACTTGTAATGACTTTAGTTTCTGAGTGGATCAGTCCTAGGGCTAAAGTATGAACAGTCCTAAATCTTTTTGGAAATTAAATGATACCAGGATCATAGTATTTCAGATGTTTGACAAAGGTCTTAAAATTCTTTCTTTTTTACTCATTTCTTCTGATTTTTTTCTCTAATGTTGAGGACCTTAAGGTTGACAATCTACAGTTGTTGAAATATGCAGGACACTTTCCTCATGTATAAGAGCTGGTATCAGATGTTACCTTGTGAAAAAACCATCTTTGATGCAGAGAATCAGGTAGGAAGCCACTACTTTTATTATTTCTAAAAATTTTGATATTTTAGATGAAATCTTGATGGTTTTCTTGTGAAAGGGGTAGAAATGGACACTTTTAGTGTAAATAGTTATGTTTAGCTTCTAGGAGCCTGATATTATCATTTCAAGGCTGGGACTCAAAAACATCCAGCACAAGGCTGGATCTCACTGTCAGAGTGCTACAGACAGATCACCCTCCATTCATGCTCCTACCACCCTCAATTTTGTTTACTTGTTTTCAAGCCTGCATTCCTATGGAACTAAAATATACCTTGGAGATTTTGAGAGAAGTCAGTAAAACCTATGTGGTTATCAGTGCCAAGCCCACCCCTGTGTGCTACTGTATATCTTAGGGGAAGAGTACAGGGCAGAGGATTTGAAATATTAATATTATTTTTAAACCCATAAATTGCAAATAATCCTATTTTTTAGTAAATTTCCAAAAAAAATGTTAAGTACTTAGAAGTAGTCTAGGAAGGAAAAGGCACAGGTAAAAGATAATTACTTCAAAGAAAGTTTTACGGTGCCTGAAGAAAGCTCACTATCAACAGTTAGTTTGGGAAAAGAGGCTAGTGTCTTGATAATGGTGCTTATCCAGCTACACTATGACTATCCATATGCCTTAGTACTATCTCCCAGGAACTTTCTTTTCAGGAGATGAAATTTTCCTGGACTAGATTTTAAATTAAAAAAAAAATCAATAATGACATCATTTTTCACAAACACAAGAAGAAAACAATAGGGAAGTATAGGAATAATCCCTATAGCAGATTGGAGTTTCTCATTGTGGTAAACAGTAGTTTATTTTCTCCCAAAAGAACAAATCATCATATTATTCTACAGAGGGTACACTGATCCATGGAATCTTCCAGACCCACAAATGGATAGAGTAAGTTGGGAAACTCTTGAAATAGTATGCCACATGGAAGATGTATTTGTCTAAGTGAATTATTCTGAGGAGAGGGTCACAATTTTATCTAAATCTCAAAAGGTGACATTACTCAAAAGTGTGGACATCACTAGTTTGCAGAGTTTTAAGAACCTTAGTGTTACCATCAGTGTATTACATGTGATTTCTTTAATCTACATTTCCCAGAGGGACTGAAAACTCTACTCCCATAAAAATTAACAAACTTTTCACTCAGTCCAGTAAGTTTCTTAAAAACAAAAACATATGGTATTTGTCATGTATTTGTTAAGAACAAGTGTTCTTGACCTTTTTCTCACACTTGGTCCAAATAAAGAGAAAAGTCACTAAACTCAGAAGCTTTCCAATAAGTTGATGGTAATTCACAAGTGACTTCACTGGGTTTTTTTTGTTTGTTTGTTTGTTTTTTATTAATACCATTGAGCTTACACAAAAGTGACACTGAGAATGAAGATTTATTGTCTTTTTTTTACTTTGGGGCACAAATATGATTCTCTAATTTTACAATGTCACTCTTCTCAGAAATGGACCTTTTGGCCTATTTAAACCTTATTTTGAGACTAATAAAGAACAGCTGAAAATCTTCATCTTTAGAAAACATGGAGGATAAAAACAGGAATGAATCACACAACATTGTCATTATGGGCATATTAACTCCCTATAAGAGGGAAATATGGGTCCTTTGGACTATGTCAAATGCTCCAGCAGACTGCCCAAACAGCAGATGTTTGTGAATTTAACTTGTCATCTTTAAAGACAGTATCTAATTGTTTTCCTTCTTTCGGGCAACAAACAGCTTTTAGCAAGGAAGGTCAATGTTACTCAAATTCCTTCTATCAACAAAACGTTGATATTTTTATTTCATTTTAGAGGCAGATCAATTACCATTGGTCTTGGTAGCCACGTATCTATGTTAAAAGAAGTTAAAAGAAGAACTATGTTAAAAGACTATGTTAGACTACTATTTAAGACTACTTTTAACTATGTTAAAAGAAGAACTATTAATGATTTTCTCTTACCTGAACATCTAATTACTCAAATGATACTATCAACAAAAACATGAGATGGAGAACCACAAACTCCAGATTTGCCCTTTTGGTGGTAATATAGTTTTGAATGCCTCTATACAAAATACAGTCTCTAAGCTGACTTTTTTCAATAATAATTTTGAATATTTCCTTTCATATACCAACATTCTGCTAGTCAACTCTTGGTTATTTAGGTTTTTATTTTCCATGCAGTTTGTTGTTCTCAGCAATTCAAACATTCTACCAATCTTTAGAAAATAAATAAAATAGAATGAAACAAAAATCTGTTGAAGTTTCTATATTACTCTAATTGCTGATGAGGAACAAATTTGAAAAGTAGTCTGGAGTGAAAATTTTACAATATCGATTTACTTCATTAACAATCTTGTTCCTTCCAAGAAACACATACATGGGTTTTTCATTCTCTAGCCAAGGTTCTAAGTGTTTTGCACACTTCAGCTCAATTACTCTTCATAATAACTTCTTGAGATGGATGCAATGATTATCCATTACATAAGTAAAAAAAGATTTTCAAACCTGAAGTAATGTATTCAAGGTCACAAAGCTTGTAAATCATACTGCCAGGATTTGAAATCAGGCAGTGTATCTCAAAAGTTCTGAGCTTGTAACCCAAAAATTTGTTTACCTCCTATTTAACTCTATTATCATTCTCTGTCTTAATATTTGTTTTTTACTAAATTAAGGTAATTTATTTAGCTTTCTTTGGATTGTATTAATGTGTCTTTTTTCATCACTTAATAGTCAACATTTCTTTGTTCTTATGTTTTAGATATACCTTTTAAAAATAGCATGTTGCTGGATATTTTTAAACAAATCTGATCATTTATGTATTGTAATTGGCAAATTGAATTATTAACAATTATGATGACTGACTAATGGTATACTTAGATTTATCTTTATCTTACTTTGAGCTTTATGTATGTCTTGCTTTTCATAGCCTTGTTTTCTTTGCTATTTCTTGCTTTGTTTTTTTCTCTTTCTTTTTTTTGTTATTTCTTGACTCTAGTTTGCTTTTTATATTTTATCTTTTTAAAAAGCATGACAATTTATATATTGTGATTTTAATTTTTTATATAAATAATATTTGCTTAGGTTTACTTATTATCATTTCCTTTGCACTCTACTCTTCCTACATCTAAGTTGCATTCTTTGTTTCTTTCTGAAATATATCATTCAGAAGTTCTGTTTGTGTTGGTCTGTTGGTGGTAAACACTCTCAGTTTTATCATTCCATTATCTTGTCACTTTTGTTGTTTTTGAGAAGTATACTAACAAAAAAGATATACATTAACATGCATGAAAAGATTTGAACAGCATATAACAATATATAATTGTAAGAGGCTGTTCAATATTGATGTCTCAGATGAATGATGTATCATCACCCACTTTTCCTAAATTAGTTCACCAGTTTACTTACATAAGAGAAATGGTTATAAATAACAATAATAATATGTAAAAATAAAAATAACTATAATAATTGGGTGTTTATTCTTCCAGGCACTCTTGTAAGGCCTTTTCAGACATCAATCATCACTGTGATGTGTCTAGGTATAATTTTTTTCTTAATTCTGCTTTAGTTGTGAAGTCCCTCTTTAACTTGTGCGTTCTTGTTTTTAATTTATTTTGCAAAGTCCCTGCCATTCTCTTTCAAATATTTTTTTCTGTCACATTTTTTTAAGCTCCACTAACACATATGTTGAACCTTTTTATATATCCCTTGCTTTTTTTTAAATAAATTTTTCTACCTTTTAGGCTTTTTGAATCCCAGTGTGTGAATTTCTTCTGATATATCTTTGAGTTTACTAATTTTCTCTTCAGCTGTGTACAGTCTCCTTTTAAAAACATTTACTGGGTTATCAAGTTCAATGATTGCATTTGAAAGCTCCAAATGCCTGTTTTAGTTTTGTTTTTATGATCTATTTCTTCTCTTGGTTTTAAATTGTGTGAAGTTGTATCCTGATTTTATTGGGAATTTTATTGAACTCTAGATTGGTCTATGAGGAAATTATAAGATACAGATCTGAATGTTTTCTTCCATAGAGGATTTACTATTACTTCTGGCAAGCAGTTAGGATAGGTGCAGATTAATTTAATACTAATGAGGGCTGATCCAGAACAGGACTTCTGAATTTTCAAGAGCTGATCTATTTCTGAATCACTCCAATTAGTTGCATATCGCCCTTTCAGGGGTCCCAGCTGAACTTGTGGTGTTAAAATGTTCCCTTATCCTTCATGATCTCTGAAATCCAAGTTTTGGCCTCATAACTCCCTAGGACTTTGGAAAGCTCTGCCAGATTTTCAAACTTTCAGAAGCCTCATCAAAAATCAAAATATCTGAAGAGGAAAAGCAACACAGAATGTAGGGCTCACATTACCAAACATAGCTCCAGAATCTTGTCCTCACAACCCACAGATCCACAGGTATTCACTAATTTGTTAGCTCTCTGATGCTTTCAAACACGCACACACACACACACACACGCATGCATGCACGCACACCTCTGCATTTTGGTCTATGTTCTTAATTACAATACATGATTTAATGCCTGACTGTGCCTAACATAGGACAGTCAACACACTGTGAAGAGAGATATATTTTTTAAAGAACTTATTCTGTTTCAGGCACTCTTTTAAGTACCTATATATTATGATACTAGTTAGTAAAATCCCTAAGAAATTACATTTTACAAATGAGTATAGAGACATCAAACAACTTGTAAAAATTTGCATATCTGTAAATGGTAAAGTCAAGATTAAAAGCCAAGTTTGTATGAAAGATAACATTATTATTTTATTGTCTTCTTTATACTAATGCTCTCTATTCTTTCTGTTTTCTTTTCTTTTTCATTTCTTCCCCTCATTCTCACTCAATCTCTCCCTTCCTCTTTCTCTCCCCCTTCCTTTTTTTTTTTTCTTTCTTAAAAATAATCTAAGGATAAAACATGATCTAACAACATTTTCAGCCTAGATTCTGACTAGCTAGAGTACCAACACAGGTGAGGCTATACATTATGATGACACTGGCTATTTGATAAATTAGTATAAGGGGAGGCTAACTCTGCTACACATCATCTTTACACCATCTCAATTGTTCTCCAGTAAGATCCCTTAATGATACATGTCTATTTTCTTTCTTATGTCCTGGTGTCCCAATTTGCCACAAATCTCTCCTCCACTTCTCACGATCCTCTTTTCTCCTACCTTAGACACTAAAATTTTATCTTTTATTGGGAACTGTATCCACTTCCTAAATGTATCTATAATTGCAATTTTGCCAGACTCCAATCCATTCTCCAAACTGCAGCCAGACTGATCTTTCTAAAACGTAAAACATTTCATGATATATCTGCCAAAAACCTTCAGTGGCCTTATATATCCCTCAGGGCCATCCTCAGCAGGGAACAGAAAGCACTTTGTGGTCTAGCCCCTTCTCACTTGTTAGCCTCTCTGCACATTTTCCACAGCTCTTTAACATGTCATGTTCTCTTCATTATATTTTTTAATTTTCACATATTGTTTTCTCTCTTTGTAATTGGAATGTCTTTATCCCTCCCTGTTTTATCTTTGATAACTCCTCCCTTTTTAGTATCAATTTAGTCATGATTTCCTCCAAGAAGGTTTTTCTAATCACTAATGACAAAATTTTTACATATTTCCATATATCTCTGTGCAGTCCATATTATCAGCTCACTGATCATATTGTCCTGTAGTTTCCTATTCACTCCTTTGTGTACTAATTCCATTGTACCTCACAATCAACTTGACATGGAGAGGGCCCTCATTAAATGTTTATTTAATAAATGACTGATAAGAAAATAAAGTTGCAACAAAATGCAAGAAAAACTAATGCATATTTATATGCAATATTTATATACATATTTATGTATATTTATATAATACTAATTTATATGCAAGAAAAACTTATACTTGCACACACACATATATACTAGTAAAATAATTGGAAGACTACATAGCACAATATTTATAATAGTTATAATAAAAATGTATTTATGAGTTGCCAGTATAATTCAATCAATCACATAAAAGAGATTATAAGTGTTACTCCTAATTTTATCACAACTGGATAGACTCATAGCATCTGAAATTTCAGGTGCTTTTGCATATCACTTTCTTGAGTGGTATTTTGATACCAGAATTTGAGCCTTAATTTGATTATGGAATCAAATTATGCTCAACAATTGTGTATTAAATTCCTGTCATGTTGTTATCACTTAACTAGGTGCTATGATAGAAAGGAACAATTTTACAACTGTTTTTGAGTTACTTAGAAGCTTTTGAAGAGAAAAAAACATTAATATATATACATAAGACTTGAAATTTTTTGATCAGGTAATCAGGAATTGTATATATACTTGTTTGTAAAATATTCAAGGTTGGGGGGATAGGGTAACTGGGTGATGGGTATTAAGGAGGGCTTGTGTTGTGATGAGCACAGGGTGTTATACACAACTAATGAATCGTTGAACACTACATCAAAAACTAATGATGTACTATATGTTGGCTAACAACATAATAATAAAAAAAATTCAAGGTTGGACTTTATATATTTTAATGCCTCTTGCATTCTACTCCTCTTGCATCAGTCCCTTCTGTTTTACTATACTTATTTTTGAGGCATAAATCCAACACTTAAAAAGAACTGAAAAACCTTTAAGGGTTAAACTATTGTTTGCCTGAATGTCTCCATCAAGAGCATCACCAAGTGGCCACACACTTAGACTTGAATACCTGTAGTAATGCTAACTGCAGGTTTCACAAGCTCTTACCACTCTGCACTTTCTCCTGTGGTTTCCAATCACATCAAGAACAAGTCCAAACCCTCTTCCCCTGCTGACTAGTGAATATCTGAAGATAAATACTTTGTTACTTCTGAATCTTCTTTTTACTGCTATTTAAAAATCCTTAATCTGGGGCACCTGGGTGGCTCAGTGGGTTGAGCATCTGCCTTCAGCTCAGGTCATGATCCTGGGGACCTGGGATTGAGCCCCGAGTGGGGCTTTCCAGCTTGGTGGGTAATCTGTTTCTCTTTCTGCCCCTCCCCCTGTGCATCCTCTCTGTTGCTCTCAAATAAATAAAATCTTTAAAAAGAAATAAATAAAAAATTAAAATCCCTAATCTAATCTGGACAGGGATTAACCAGTTTGGCTTTATGGAACCATATAAAAGTGTATATATCTCCAAAATAAAATTTTCCCTCTTAGACTTTGGTCTGTTTTTATTTTCCACTTATCAAAATATTTTATTGGCCCCTAATTATTATATATTTATATTATGCATTTATATTATATATTAATATTATATATTGCATATTGTATTATACAAATTATATATTAATGTTAATTAATATATATTACGTTCACCTAATACTGACAATGATTTTTTAAATAGGTACTGTAATTATTCCCATAGTACAGATAAAGAAATTGATGTACCAAGAAGTGAAATGACTTTCCTAAGGTCACACAATGTGTAATAACGGATTTGAAATTTGAGACCAAAAAGTTTGTTTCTGGAGTCCCTCTATATGAAATAGTGTCATTCATAATACAATCACAATCCAGTGACGAGTGTGTAGCTTGTTATTCTCTCTCTGTGATAGTCACAGTATATCAAGGGATTTGTGCCCATACAGCCACAAAGCTAGGGTGAACATTACCAAAAGTTTCTTCTGGCAAGCTCTACTAAACAACACACTACTGTCACCTAGCATCTACTTTTTTAAAAATTGTAATTCAATTAAACTACGTCTTACATAATTTTTGTATTTTTCAAGAAATTACTAAATCACTCAGTGATATATTTTATACTTAAATATAAAAATACATATTCTATTTTGAAATATAACTATATTTTATAAACTATAACTAAAATATAACTTTAACCTAAACATAACAAAATGTTTTAAAACATAACTATTTTAATTTTAAAAATCTGTATTTAAATATGAAACAACATTTAAATAAATACACTAAGAAAAGGTGAAGACAGTCTTTTTTAATGAAGTATTACAATTTTGGGAATATTGCTTGTTAAGTCTATTAATTTAGTGAGTTAGCCTACAGAGACAAAATAATATATTTCCTACTTATGTTAAAATGTGCTATTTGTTTTGAAGTTTGAAAGAAATGAGAGAGGCAATTGGGAAACTTTGTCATGCTATCTTACAGTGAAAATTGGAATTTTTTTCCATTATTGAGGCTTAAAATAAATATAATGGTTTTCCTCCTTAATATCCAGTGGAAGAAGTTCAGAAACTGAACTAGAGATAATTATGTCCTTGGCAGGGGTAGAGTGACACCATGTGGAGTAAAACAAAACACAGCTACTCCACAAGGCTGACACTGGCTCTCCCCAGAGGAGCACAACTTGAAAAGAGAGGAAACCATAATAAAAAAAAAATAAATAAATAAATAATAAAATAAAAATAGAACTACCCTAAAAAATAAGAGGAAACCAAAGATTGACTTTTCAAGTAAGTCATCTAATTTTCCTAAATTCTTCTTAAAATTCTTCATTAAGAATATGAATATGTTCAAGTCAGCTAACAGCAAAGAAGGCTTATGCAGTTAGAGTAGAATATGTAGCATTTTATAAGAAATATTTTATACTCTAAATGGAGAATAAAATTTATGGTAAGATATTATGATTCATATTCATCTAAGTAAATATATATATTTAATATATATATAATCTATTTTTAAATTTAAATTCAATTAGTCAACATATAGTACATTATTAGTTTCGGATGTAGTGTTCAATGATTCATCAGTTGTGTATAACACCCAGTGCTCATCATATCACGTGCCCTCCTTAATGCCCATCACCCAGTTACCCCATCCCCCTACCCACTGCCCCTTCCGCAACCCTCAGTTTGTTTCCCAGAGTCAAGAGTCTCTCATGGTTTGTCTCCCTCTCTGATTTCTTCTCCTTAAGTTTTCCCTCCCTTCCTCTACGATCTTCTGCACTATTTCTTATATTCCACATATGAGTGAAACCATATGATAATTATCTTTCTCTGATTGACTTATTTCACTTAGCATAATACCCTCCAGTTCCATCCACATCGATGTAAATAGTAGGTATTCATCTTTTCTGATGGCTGAGTAATATTCCATTGTTATATATAGACTCTCTTATTTAACACACATACACACACATTATTTTATCCATACTTGTATCTAGAAATTTCAGTGATCTAAGAACATTTGCAATAGAAGTCACAGCTTAAATAATTACTGAATATACTTTACTCTCAAAGACTTTTTAGAAAAATTCAGAACAATACATTTTATATTGAGTCCACTAACCTAAATGAATTGCTCCCACAAGGAGAAGCCAGGAAATCACTGGCTAATGTGTACATTTGAGATGGCATTTGGAGAAAACAATTTGATTAAAACTTTTTTTTTGAAGAAACTTGTATGTAGCAATGGGATTTACATATATTGTTAATTTTTTTCCATTTGTTCATTTACTCAACAAATATTGATAGAACATATATTACATTGTAGGTACTGTGAGAAGTGTTAAACACCTCTGTAAGGTAGAAATCTTTGCCCATGACTTACTGGCAGTATAATGAAAAGTCAGAAAAATAAATTGAGAAATGTTTAAAACTAGCATCCAGTACCGTTTTAGCATTTACGGAAAAGATCATAATATTTTTATAGACCTAATAATAGGGTAAATAATACGATTTTCTCTTCCCAAAATATCCAAAAAAATGTTTAAAACATGAATTATGTTATACCATTCGCTGGCTTTAGATGTTCCCATCACATTTATATCAACTGGAATCCCCAGTCTGGTCTACACTAGCTTCCCTCACTCCTCTCCTGCTTTTCCACCTTCATCTCACTGTTTTCTCCCCAATCTCATAGGACTTTGCTCTGTTGTTGGACACATTGAGCCCATGTCTGGTAGCAGGCCTTTGTACCAACTGTTACCTGAAATATTCTTCCCTGCTTTCTGCGCATAAGGTGCTTATCTTTTTAAGACTAAATGTGACTTGATTCTTATCTCCTCACAAAGGACATTTTTTGACTCTCCAATTTAATGCTCTCACCCCCCCCCACACACACATTCTATATCACTTTACTTCATTATAATTACTCCTTTGACACTTATCAGTAGGTGTTATTTTCATATTTATTTGTGTTTGTTTTTTAATGTGGCTTCCCCAGCAAGAATGTAAGATCCCAGTGAGAGCTTATTTGTTGTTGGCTGTATCTCTGTCATTTAGAATGAAGTTTGTCCACCCAAAGGTGCTCAACAAGTATTAATTGAATGAATACTGTTTTAATCCTTATTTATTTATTTATTTTTATTTATTTATTTATTTATTTTGCATGCCTCTTCCAAAGGAGAGAGTTTGAGGCACTTTTTATTGTTTTCCCCTTCCTTCCTTCCTTTCTCCCTCCCTTCTTTATCTTTCCTTCCATTCTTCCTTCCATATCTTTCTTCCCTCCCTCCCTTTCTTCTTCCATACCCCTCTCTCTTTTCCTCCTTTCCTTCCTTCTTCCTTCCTTCCTTCCTTCCTTTCTGTTTATCTGTCTTTCTTTCTTTCTTTTACAGAAATATGAAGATTTTCAAGCTTAGCATTTAAGGAAAAATGACAACTTGATGCCAAATGAATGTCTTTATATTGATTCAATTTCTAAAAGAAGTATTGGAAGTCAGTCTCCAAACACTATGGTCAATCTCTGGGATAAGTATCAAAGTTAGTATAGATAGATAGATGATATAGATATAGATATAGATAGATATAGATAGAAAGATAGATATAGATAGATTAGATAGATGATAGGTAGATAGATATAGATAAATATATAGATATATATATCAACAAGACTTGTGCAATTATGATTATATATATATCAACAAGGATTTCAGGAACAAGAGATGTTTGATTTAGAACAGTGCAATACATGTTAAGTATGTTAGATTGTTAAAAAGGTTTTCAGACTTTTAATAAAGAAAGAGGGTTAGGTTTATTGTGTAACCAATGAGTAGTACTTACATGGTGGCACATTTTAGAGAAATACAAGAAAAAATAAAGTTTACTAATGAAAAAGACATGTGTGAAATTGAAACTTTCTGTCTCACCAAGGCAGCTATAATTAATTGGTAGTAGCTACCTTGAGTACTATGTCTCTATGGATTTGAGTCATGTGCAGGCTTATAGGTAGTTCTTTGATTGAATAACAATGTGCTTGTAAGCAGCTTCCTAAATTAAATTATCTTAGTTGGAATATCTAGAATAATTTTCATTTTCCTTAAAGTACTTTGTCTGATAAGAGCACCTAAAGGATTTTGTCTGATACTAGCACTTTCCCAGGTGTTCTATTTATACAATGCAGTAATTAAAAACACAGCTACCGAAAAAGCACTCAAGTACACTACAGTTGGAAACTCTTATGGATTATCTGTGAAATTACCTACTTTTTTTCTACTTAAAATGGCACTGCGTCTACTGGGGATGTTGAGTTGCACAAAGTGGATGTATACATCCAAGTTTTGAGTTGCTATGAAGAGAGATTGTTCAGGTCTTCTAGACTTATCCTTGGAGATAGAAAAAAACAAAGATTACAACATAATTATGAATATGCATTTTGTTTTATATTCCTATAGAAATATAATGAGATATCTATTAGGCCAACGTGCCACTTAAGCTTGACCCCAATGATTAATTTCTGCCCTTTTGCTTGATAGAGACATTTGTAGGTAAAATTATTTACACAAATGTTGATAAGTGGACAAAAATATTCTGAAGTGAGTTGCTTTAAAGTAGTTGTAAAACTAGACTGAGTAGGGGCACCTGGGTGGCTCAGTCGTTAAGTGTCTGCCTTCGGCTCAGGTCATGATCCCAGGGTCCTGGGATTGAGCCCTGCATCGGGCTCCCTGCTCAGCGGGAAGCCTGCTTCTCCCTCTCCCACTCCCCCTGCTTGTGTTCCCTCTCTCACTGTCTCTCGCTGTCAAATAAATAAATAAAATCTTAAAAAAAAAAAATTAGACTGAGTAAGTAAGTAGTCCATACATTTGAAACTAACTCAGACACATTATTTGAAAGAGAAGCTTACGTTTATTTACAGGTCATAGTGGTGGAGGTAATGATTGCTAAATTAAAGCTACATGAGGGTTATATCAACAGGTATGTAAAAACTACCTCCTAAATCTACACTGAAATTTACATTCAAGAAAATAATATTTACAAATTTCCTTTATTTTTTTAAGTTTTAATTTTATTTTATTTCATATGCTTTTTTATTTCAATTCAAGTTACTTAACATGCAATGTATTACTAGGTTCAGGGTAGAGTTTAGTGATTCATCAGTTGCATATAACACCCAGTGCTCATCACATCAAGTGCCGTCCAAGTGATACACTGGGCCAGATGGACTTAACAGATATGTTCAGACCATTTTATCCTAAATCAGCAGAATACACATTCTTTTCAAGTGCCCATGGAACATTCTCCAGAACAGGTCACATACTGGGTCACAAATCAGGACTCAACAAGTACAAAAAGATTGAGATCATACCATATGTATCTCAGACCACAATGCTATGAAACTTGAAGTCAAACACAAGAAAAATTTTGGGAAGACCACAAATACATGGAGGTTAAAGAACATCCTACTAGAGAATGAATGAGTCAACCAGGAACTTAAAGAATTAAATTAATACATGGAAGCAAATGAAAATGAAAACATGACAGTTCAAAACCTTTGGGGTGCAGCAAAAGCAGTCCTAAGAGGAAAGTCTATAGCAATACAGGCCTTCTTCAAAAAACAAGAAAAGTCTCAAATACACAACCTTATACCTAAAGGAGTTGGGAAAAGAACAGCCAATAAAGCCGGAATCTAGCAGAAGGGAAATAATAAAGATTAGAGCAGAAATCAATGATATATAAATCAAAAAAACAGAAAAGTTTTTATTTTAATTCCACTTAGTTAACAGAGTGTTATATTAATTTCAGGTGTACAATATAGTGATTCAACACTTCCATACATCACCAGGTGCTCATCATAAATGTACTCCTTAATTCCCATCATCTAATTAACCTATTCCCCTGCCCATCTCCCCCCTGGCAAACATCATTTGTTCTCTGTAATTAAGAGTCTGTTTCTTGATTTATTTCTCTCTTTTCCCCTTTGCTCATTCATTTTGTTTCTTAAATTTCACATATGAGTGAAATCATATAGTATTTTTCATTGACTGACTTATTTCACTTAGCATTATACTCTCTAGCTCCATCCATGTCTTTGGAAATGGCAAGATTTCATTCTTTTTTATGGCTGAATAATATTCCATATATGTATAATTAAGGAATTATGTATGTATGTACATTTATGGATGTATAATTATATGTAACCATGTAATTATGTATATATGTATGTATAAATTATATGTATATGTATGTATATATGTATAAATTATACATAATTTATGTATAAATTTATTATGTATACATAACTTATGTATAAATTATGTATATATACATAATTCCATAATTATAGATACATATACATATATAATGGAATAAAAATATTCCATCCATGGATAATATGTATATACTCCAATTTTTTTCATCTATTTATTTATCAGTGGACACTTGGACTGCTTCTATAATTTGGCTATTGTAAACGGTGCTGCAATAAACAGGGGTGCGTGTATTGCTTTGAAATAGTGTAATTGCTAGATCAGGGAGAAGTTCTATTTTTAAACTTTTGAGGAAATTCCTTACTGTTTTCCACAGTGGCTGCACCATTTGCATTCCCACGAACAAGTGCAAGAAGATTCCCCATTCTCCACATTCTCACCAATACCTGTTGTTTCTTGTATTAATTTTACCCTTTCTGACAGGTGTTCGGTGATATCTCATTTTAGTTTTTAATTGCATTTCCCTGATGATGAGTGATGTTGAGCATCTTTTCATGTGTCTGTTGGTGACATGGATGTCTACCTTGGAGAAATGTCTGTTTGTGTCTTCTGCCCATTTTAAATTGGATTACTTGGTTTTAGGGTGTTGAGTTTGATAAGTTCTTTATAGATTTTGGATAACAACCCTTTATCAGATGTGTCATTTGCAAATATATACTCCCATTCTGTAGGTTGCCTTTAAGTTTTATTGGTTATTTCCTTCACTGTGCAGAAATTTTTATTTTGATGTAGTCTCAATAGTTTATTTTTAATTTCTTTTCCCTTGCCTCAGGTAAACTTTCTAGAAAAAAGTTGCTATGGCTAATGTCAAAGTAGTTACGGCCTATGATCTCTTCTAGCATTTTTATGATTTCAGGTCTCACAATTATGTATTTAACTTTTTTTTAAAAAAATGTATTTTTTCACCTTCAAATGGGAATGATCTTTTTTCAAATACTTCTTTAAATTTAAATTCTAGTTAGTTAACACACAGTGCACTATTGATTTCAGGAGTAGAATTAAGTGATTCATCACTTGCATACAACACCCAGTGTTGTATGTTGCTCATCAAAACAAGTGCCCTCTAATACCCATCACCCATTTAGCCCACCCCTCACCCACATCCCTCTATCAACCCTCAGTTTATTCTTTACATTAAGAGTCTCTCACGGTTAGTTTCTCAATCTCTTTTTTCTTTTTTTTTCTTCCCCCCTCATATATCTGCCTGTTTTGTTTCTTAAATTCCACACATGAGTGAAATCATACGGTATTTGTCTTACTCTGACTGATTTTTTTTTTTTCAGTTTTTGATGTAGTGTTCCATGATTCATTGTTTGGATATTAACACCAGTGCTCCATGCAGAACATGCCCTCTTTAATACCCATCACCAGGCTAACCCATCCCCCCACCCTCCTCCCCTCTAGAACCCTCAGTTTATTTTTCAGTCCATAGTCTCTCATGGTTCATCTCCTCCTCCAATTCCCCCCCCTTCATTCTTCCCTTCCTGCTATCGTCTTCTTATTTTTTTTTAACATATAATGTATTTTTTATTTTTTATTTTTTTTTAAAGATTTTATTTACTTATTTGACAGAGAGAGAGATAGTGAGAGCAGGAACACAAGCAGGGGGAGGGGGAGAGGGAGAAGCAGGCTTCCTGCCGAGCAGGGAGCCCGATGTGGGACTCGATCCCAGGACCCTGGGATCATGACCTGAGCTGAAGGCAGACACTTAACGACTGAGCCACCCAGGCGCCCAACATATAATGTATTATTTGTTTCAGAGGTACAGGTCTATGATTCAACAGTCTTACACAATTCACAGTGCTCACCATAGCACATACCCTCCCCAAATGTCTATCAGCCAGCCACCCCATGCCTCCCATACCCTACAACTCCAGCAAACCTCAGTTTGTTTCCTGAGATTAAGAATTCCTCATATCACTGAGGTCATATGATACATGTCTTTCTCTGATTGACTTCTTTTGCTCAGCATAATACCCTCCAGTTCCATCCACGTCATTGCAAATGGCAAGATTTCATTTCTTTTGATGGCTGCATAATATTCCATTGTATATATATATACAGAATCTTCTTTATCCATTCATCTGTCGATGGATACCTTGACTCTTTCCACAGTTTGGCTATTGTGGACATTGCTGCTATAAACATCGGGGTGCACGTACCCCTTCGGATCCCTACATTTGTATCTTTGGGGTAAATAGCCAGTAGTGCAATTGCTGGGTCTTATGATGCCTCTATTTTCAACTTTTTGAGGAACCTCCATACTGTTTTCCAGAGTGGCTGCACCAGCTTGCATTCCCACCAACAGTGTAGGAGAGTTCCCCTTTCTCTGCATCCTCGCCAACATCTGTCCTTTCCTGACTTGTTAATTTTAGCCATTCTGACTGGTGTGAGGTGATATCTCATTGAGGTTTGGATTTGGATTTCCCTGATGATGAGCAATGTTGAGCACTTTTTCATGTGCCGTGGGTTGGCCATTTGGATGTCTTCTTTGCAAAAATGTCTGTTCATGTCTTCTGCTCATTTCTTGATTGGATCATTTGTTCTTTGGGTGTTCACTTTGATAAGTTCTTTATAGATTTTGGATACTAGCCCTTTATCTGATATGTCATTTGCAAATATCTTCTCCCATTCTATCGGTTGTCTTTTGGTTTTGTTGACTGTTTCTTTTGCTGTGCAAAAGCTTTTTATCTTGATGAAGTCCCAATAGCTCATTTTTGCCTTTTGCGATGTTTCTAGGAAGAAGTTGCTGCGGCTGAGGTCGAAGAGGTTGCTGCCTGTGTTCTCCTTTAGGATTTTGATGGACTCCTGTCTCACATTTAGGTCTTTCAACCATTTTGAGTCTATTTTGTGTGTGGTATAAGGAAATGGTCCAGTTTCATTCTTCTGTGTGTGACTGTCCAATTTTCCGAACACCATTTGTTGAAGAGATTGTCTGTTTTCCATTGGACATTCTTTCCTGCTTTGTCGAAGATTAGTTGACCATAGAGTTGAGGATCCATTTCTGGGCTCTCTATTCTGTTCCATTGATCTATGTGTCTGTTTTTGTGCCAGTACCATACTATCTTGATGATGACAGCTTTGTAGAGCTGGAAGTCCGGAATTGTGATGCCATCAGCTTTGTTTTTCTCTTTCAACATTCCTCTGGCTATTCGGGGTCTTTTCTGGTTCCATACAAATTTTAGGATGATTTGTTCCATTTCTTTGAAAAAAGTGGATGGTATTTTGATAGGGATTGCTTTGAATGTGTTGATTGCTCTAGGTAGCATTGACATCTTCACAATATTTGTTCTTCCTATCCATGAGCATGGAACATTTTTCCATTTCTTTGTGTCTTCCTCAATTTCTTTCATGAGTATTTTATAGTTTTCTGAGTACAGATTCTTTGCCTCTTTGGTTAGATTTGTTCCTAGGTATCCTACGGTTTTGGGTGCAATTGTAAATGGAATCGACTCCTTAATTTGTCTTTCCTTTGTCTTGTTGTTGGTGTATAAGAATGCCACTGATTTCTATGCATTGATTTTATATCCTGCCACTTTACTGAATTCCTGTATGAGTTCTAGCAGTTTTGGGGTGGAGTCTTTTGGGTTTTCCACATAGAGTATCATATCATCTGCAAAGAGTGAGAGTTTGACTTCTTCTTTGGATGCTTTTTATTTCTTTTTGTTGTCTGATTGCTGTGGCTAGGACTTCTGGTACTATGTTGAATAACAGTGGTGATAGTGGACATCCCTACCATGGTCCTGACCTTAGGGGGAAAGCTCTCAGTTTTTCCCCATTGAGGATGATATTCGCTGTGGGTTTTTCATAGATGGCTTTTATGATCTTGAGGTATGTACCCTCTATGCCTATACTCTGAAGAGTTTTAATCAAGAAAGGATGCTGTACTTTGTCAAATGCTTTTCTGCATCTACTGAGAGGATCATATGGTTCTTGTTCTTTCTTTTATTAATATATTGATTGATTTGTGGATGTTGATCCAACCTTGCAGCCCAGGGATAAATTCCACTTGGTCGTGGTGAATAATCCTTTTAATGTACTCTTGGATCCTATTGGCTAGGATTTTGGTGAGAATTTTTGCATCCATGTTCATCAAGGATATTGGTCTGTAATTCTTTTTGATGGGGTCTTTGTCTGGTTTTGGGATCAAGGTAATGGTGGCCTCATAAAACGGGTTTGTAAGTTTTCCTTCCATTTCTATTTTTTGGAACAGTTTCAGAAGAATAGGTATTAATTCTTCTTGAAATGTTTGGTAGAATTCCCCTGGGAAGCCATCTGGCCCTGGGCTCTTGTTTGTTAGGAGGTTTTTGATGACTGCTTCAATTTCCTTAGTGGTTATAGGTTTGTTCAGGTTTTCTATTTCTTCCTGGTTCAGTTTTGATAGTTGAGACATCTCTAGGAATGCATTCATTTCTTCCAGATTATCTAATTTGCTGGCATAGAGTTGCTCATGATATGTTCTTATAATTGTTTGTATTTCTTTGGTGTTCGCTGTGATCTCTCCTCTTTCATTCATGATTTTGTTGATTTGGGTCATTTCTCTTTTCTTTTTGATAAGTCTCGCCAGGGGGTTATCAATCTTGTTAATTCTTTCAAAGAGCCAGCTCCTAGTTTCGTTGATCTGTTCTACTGTTCTCTTAGTTTCTATTTCATTGATTTCTGCTCTGATCTTTATTATTTCTCTTCTCCTGCTGGGTTTAGGCTTTATTTGCTGTTCTTTCTCCAGCTCCTTTAGGTGTAGGGTTAGGTTGTGTATTTGAGACTTTTCTTATTTCTTTTTTTTTTTTTTTTTAAAGATTTTATTTATTTATTCATGAGAGACAGAGAGAGAGAGAGGCAGAGGGAGAAGCAGGCTCCCAAGGAGCAGGGAGCCCGATGCGGGACTCGATCCCAGGACACTGGGATCATGACCTGAGCCGAAGGCAGACGCTTAACCATCTGAGCCACCCAGGCGCCCGAGACTTTTCTTATTTCTTGAGAAAGGCTTGTATTGCTATATACTTTCTTCTTAAGACTGCCTTTGCTGTATCCCAATAATTTTGAACAGTTGTGTTTTCATTTTCATTTGTTTGTATGAATTTTTTTTAGTACTTCTTTAATTTCCTGGTTGACCCATTCATTCTTTAGTAGGATGCTCTTTAGCCTCCATATATTTGAGTTCTTTCCGACTCTCCTCTTGTGACTGAGTTCTAGTTTCAAAGCATTGTGGTCTGAAATATGCAGGGAATGATCCCAATCTTTTGGTACCAGTTGAGACCTGATTTGTGACCTAGGATGTGATCTATTCTGGAGAATGTTCCATGGGCACTCGAGAAGAATGTGTATTCTGTTGCTTTGGGATGGAATGTCCTGAATATGTCTGTGAAGTCCATTTGGTCCAGGGTGTCATTTAACGTCTTTATTTCCTTGTTTATGTTTTGCTTAGATGATCTGTCCATTTCAGTGAGGGTGGTGTTAAAGCCCACCACTATTATTGTATTGCTGTCAATATGTTTCTTTGCTTTTGTTATTAATTGGCTTATATAAGTGGCTGCTCCCATGTTAGGGGCATAGATATTTACATTCACTAGATCTTCTTGTTGGATAGATCCTTTAAGTAGGATATAGTGTCCTTCCTCATCTCTTATTACAGTCTTTGGTTTAAAATCTAATTTGTCTATTATAGGGATTGCCACCCTAGCTTTCTTTTGGTGTCCATTAGCATGGTAAGTGGTTTTCTACCCCCTCACTTTAAATCTGGGGGTGTCTTTGGGTCTAAAATGAGTCTCTTGCAGGCAGCATATCGATGGGTCTTGTTTTTTTATCCAATCTGAGAGCCTGTGTCTTTTGATTGGGGCATTTAGCCCATTTACATTCAGGGTAACTATTGAAAGATATGAATTTAGTGCCATTGTATTGCCTGTAAGGTGACTGTTACTGTATATTGTTTGTGTTCCTTTCTGGTCTATGTTACATTTAGGCTCTCTCTTTGCTTAGAGGACCCCTTTCAATATTTCTTGTAGGACTGGTTTTGTGCTTGCAAATTCCTTTAGTTTTTGTTTGTCCTGGAAGCTTTTTATCTCTCCTTCTATTTTCAATGACAGCCTAGCTGGATATAGTATTCTTGGCTGCATATTTTTCTCATTTAGTGCTCTTAAGATATCATGCCAGTCCTTTCTGGCCTGCCAGGTCTCTGTGGATAGGTCTCTTGCCATCTAATGTTTATGCCATTGTAGGTTACAGATCTCTTCTCCCAAGCTGCTTTCAGGATTTTCTCTTTTTCTCTGAGACTCGTAATTTTACTATTAGATGTCGGGGTGTTGACCTATTTTTATTGATTTTGAGAGGGGTTCCCTGTGCCTCCTGGATTTTGATGCCTGTTTCCTTCCCCAAATTAAGGAAGTTCCTGCTGTAATTTGCTCCAATATACCTTCTGCCCCTCTCTCTCTTTCTTCTTCTTCTGGAATCCCAATTATTCTAATGTTGTTTCATCTTATGGTATCACTTATCTCTCAAATTATGCCCTCCTGACCCAGTAGTTGTTTCTCTCTCTTTTTCTCAGCTTCTTTATTTTCCATCATTTGGTCTTCTATATGACTAATTCTCTCTTCTGCCTCATTTATCCTAGCAGTTAGAGCCTCCATTTTTTATTGCACCTCATTAATAGCCTTTTTGATTTCAACTTGGTTAGATTTTAGTTCTTTTATTTCTCCAGAAAGGGTTTGTCTAATAACTTCCATGTTTTTTTCAAGCCCAGCTAGTATCTTTAAAATCATCATTCTGAACTCTAATTTCAACATCTTACTAAAGTCTGTATTTATTAGGTCCCTGGCAGTTGGTACTGCCTCTTGTTCTTTTTGTTGAGGTGATTTTTTCCATCTTGTCATTTTATCCAGAGGAGAATAGATGAATGAGAGAACAAAATGCTAACAGGGTAACAATGTCCTGAGAAAATGTACACTAAACAAATCAGAAAAGAACTGAAACTGGAGGGAAAGATAGGGAAAGAAAGAAAGAAAAAAAGAAGAAAAAAAGAAAAAGAAAAAGATAACAACAAACAAACAAAAACAAAACAAAGGAAACAAAATATGATCAAATATGATCAGGCTGGTGCATAGATCAGTGCCACACACTAGATTTTGGGTGTATTTTGGTCAGTTAGAAGAAAGTGTCTCCCAAAATTTTAAAGAAAGAAAAACTTATGTATGTACAAAAATAAGGGTTAATACAATGAAGGGATGGAATATGACTGTAAAGATGAAAATTATAAAAGATTTTATAAAAGGAATTGATAAGAAGTTGGTTGAAGAAAGAATGAAGAGGATTTAAAAAAAAAAACAAAACGGGAGAGAATGTGATCAGGCAGGAGACTAGAACAAAGCCATACACTAGAGATTTAGGGTATATTTTGATCTGTTAGAAGAAACTGTATCCCAAAATTTTAAAGAGAGAACAACTTATATATATATACCAAAATAAGGGTAAATACTGAAGGGATAGAATATAACTCTAAAAATGAAAAATAAAAAAGATTTTTTTAAAAAAGGGATTGATAAGATATTGATTGAAAAAGGGACAAAGAAAAATTCAGAAAAAAAGAAGACAGAAAAAAATTAACTTTGAAAGACTAAAGAATCATGGGAAAAAAGCCATGGATTCTATGTACAGTATTCCCCTAGCGCTGGAGTTCTGCAGTTCTCATTGATTGGTAAACTTGGTTTGGCTGGCTGTTCTTTCTGATCTTCTGGGGGAGGAGCCTGTTGCCGTGGTTCCCAAATGTCTTTGCCTGGGGTGGAATTGCCCCACCCTTGCCAGTCTGGGCTAAGTAATCTTCTCTGGTTTGCTCTTGGGAGCTTTTGTTCCCTGCAAGCTTTGGAGGACAAGAGTGAAAATGGCAGCCTCCCAATCTCCGCCCCACAGGAGCCGAGAACTCCCAGGGACCCACTCCTCAGTGAGCCCCCAGAGAAAAGCAGTCAATCACTCCCCTCTCCCCGGTCTCCGGCCGCACTCCGTGCTCACCCAGCCTGTGACCAAGCGTTTCTATCTCTGGCACATGACCCTGTGTGGAGTCTCCAAACCCAGTAGATCACTGCGGTGCACTCCCGTGCTGCTCCTCCCAGGGGAGGAAGGGGAGTCTCCCTGGATCTGCCGCTTGTTGGGTCCCTGCTGGAAGAGCAGTGGCCCGACTGTGCCGTGGATCACAGTTTATGGCAACCCCGAGCTGAGAGCCTGCTCCTCGGCTCTGTGTCTGCAGCTGGCTTCCCTGCTCTGATACCTGGGAGCTCTGCCACACTCAGGCAACCCCAGTCTTCCTGTGACCCCGAGGGTCCTGAGACCACACTGTCCCGGCGAGGGTTCCACCACCCGCTTAGCCACTGGAGCGACATCCCTCAGAGGAGCCAAACTTCTAAAAGTTCCGATTTTGTGCTCCACTGCTCTATCACTTGCCAGAAGTGGCCAATGGAGGCCCCCTCCCCTGCCATCTATCCTCCTGAATATTGCCTCGGATTCACTTCTCCACACGTCCTACCTTCCAGAAAGTGGTCGCTTTTGTGTTCAGAGAGTTGCTGCTATTCTTTTCTTCAATCTCCTGTTGAGTTCGTAGGTGTTCAGAATGGTTTGATCTCTATCCAGCTGAATTCCTGGGACCAGACGAAATCCAGGTCTCCTACTCCTCCGCCATCTTGCTCCTCCCCACTGACTGACTTTTTTCACTTAGCATAATATACTCTGGTTCTATCCATGTCATTACAAATGTCAAGATTTCATCCTTTCTGATGGCTGAATAATATTACATTTATCCATTCATCAGTTGATGGACATTTGGGCTCTTTCCATGGTTTTGGCTATTGTTGATAATGCTGCTATAAATTTTGGGGTGCAGATACACCCTCAACGTTTTGTATCCTTTTGGTAAGTACCTAGTAGTGCAATTACTGGGTCATAGGGTAGTTCTATTTTTAACTTTTTGAAGAACCTCCATAGTTTTCCAGAGTGGCTGCACCAGTTTCCATTCCCACCAGCAGTGCAAGAGGGTTCCTCTTTTTGTGCATCCTCACCAACACCTGTTTTTTCTTGTGTTGCTAATTTTAGCCATTCTAACAATTGTGAGATAATATCTCATCGTGAAATATATTTATATTTCTCTGATGATGAGTGATGTTTAACATTTTTTCATGTGTCTGTTAGCCATCTGGAGGTCTCCTTTGAAAAAATGTCTATTCGTGTCTTCTACTCATTTCTTAGCTGGATTATTTGTTTTTTGGGGTGTGAGTTTGATAAGTTCTTTATGGATTTTGGATACTAACCCTTATCAGACATGTCTTTTGCAAATATCTTGTCCCATTCCATAGGCTGCCTTTTAGTTTTGTTGATTTTTTCCTTTACTGTGCAGAAGCTTTTTATTCTGATGAAGTCCTAATAGTTCATTTTTGCTTTTGTTTCCCTTTGTGGTGATATGTCTAGTAAGAAGTTGCTATGGCTGATGTCAAAGAGGTTGCTGCCTGTGTTTTCCTCGGATTTTGATGATTTCCTGCCTCCCATTTAGGTCTTTCATCTATTTTGAATTTCTTTTTGTGTAGTGTAAGAAAGTGGTCCAGTTTCCTTTTGCATGTTGCTGTCCAGTTTTCTGAACACCATTTGTTGAAGAGATTATCTTTTTTCCATGGATAGTCTTTCCTGCTTTGTTGAAGATTAGTTGACCATGTAGTTGTGGGACAATTTCTGGGTTTCCTATTCTGTTCCATTGATCTATGTGTCAGTTTTTGTGCCAGTACCATATTGTCTCGATGACTACATCTTTGTAATATAGCTTGAAGTCTGGAACTGTGATACCTCCAGCTTTGTTTTTCTTTTTCAGGATTGCTTTGGTTATTCAGGTTCTTTTTTGGTTCCATACAAATTTTAGGATTGTTTGTTCTAGTTTGGTGAAAAATGCTGATGGTATTTTGATAAGGATTGCATGAAATATGTAGATTGTTTTGGGTAGTATAGACATTTTAGCAATGTTTGGTCTTCAAATCCATGAGCATGGAATGTTTTTCCATTTCTTTGTGTCTTCTTCAATTTCTTTCATAAGTTTTCTATAGTTTTCAGGGTACAGAATGTTTACCTCTTTGGTTAGATTTATTCCTAGGTATCTTATGGTCTTTGGTGCAATTGTAAATGGGATTGATTCCTTGATTTCTTTTTCTGCTGCCTCATTACTGGTGTATAGAAATACAAGAGATTTCTGTACATTGATTTTATATCCTGTGACTTTGCTAAATTCTGTATTAGTCCTACCAATATTTTGGTGGAGTCTTTTGAGTTTTCTACATAGAGTATTATGTCATCTGCAAATACTGAAAGTTTGACTTCTTCCTTGCCAATTTGGATGCCTTTTATTTCTTTTTGTTTTCTGATTGCCAAGGCTAAGACTTCCAGCACTATGTTAAATAATCATGGTGAGAGTAGACATCCTGCCTTGTTCTTGACTACAGAGGAAAAATTCTCAGTTTTTCCCCATTGAGCATGATATCAGCTGTGGGTCTTTCATATATGGCCTTAATAATGTTGAGGTAAATTTTCATGTATCCCTACCTTTTTGAGGGTTTTTAACAAGAATGGGTGTTGTATTTTGTCAATTGCTTTTTCTGCATCTATTGATGGATCATATGGTTCTTATCCTTTCTTTTATTAATGTGGCATATCACATTAATTAATTTGTGAATATTAAACTACCCTGCAGCCCAGGAATAAATCCTACGTCATCATGGTAATAATTCTTTTAATGTACTATTGGACTCAATTTGCTAATATCTTGTTGAAAATGTTTATATCATCAACCTGTAATTCCCCTTTTTAGCAGAGTCTTTGTCTGGTTTTGGAATCAAGGTAATGCTGGCCTTGTAGAGGGAGTATGGAAATTTTCCTTCCATTTCTTTTTTTTTTTTTTTTTAACCATTTGGGAAGAATAGGTATTAACTCTTCTTTAAATGTCTGGTAGAATTCCCCTGGCAGCCATCTGGTCCTGGACTTTTGTTTGTTGGTAGAATTTTGATTACTGATTCAATCTATTTGCTGGTTATGTGTCTGTCCAAATTTTCTACTTCTTTATGTTTCTGTTTTGGTAGTTTGTTTCTAGGAATTTGTCCATTTCTTCCAGTTTTCCCAGTTTGTTGGCATGTAATTTTTCATAATATTCTTATAATTGTTTGCATTTCTGTGGTGTTGGTTGTGATCTCTCCTCTTTCATTTCTGATTTTATTTGAGTCCTTTCTCTTTTCTTTTTGATTAAGTCTGGCTAGGTGTTTATCGATTTTATTAATTCTTTCAAAGAACCTCTTCTTAATTTCCTTGATCTGTTGTACTTTTTTTTTTTTGTTTCTATATCATTGATTTCTGCTCTAATCTTTATTATTCCCCTTCTTCTGCTGGCTTTATGCTTTATTTGTTGTTCCTTTTCTTGTTCGTTTAGGTTGTGTATTTAAGACTTTTCTTGCTTCTTGAGGTGGGCTTGTATTGCAATATACTTCCCTCTTAGGACTGCTTTTGCTGTATCCCAGAAGTTCTGGACTGTCATGTTTTCATTTTCATTTGCTTCCATGTACTTTTAAATTTTTTCTTTAATTTCTTGGTTAACCAATTCATTCTTTATAGTAGGATGTCCTTTAACCTCCATTTATTTGTGTCTTTCAATTTTTTTCTTGTGATTGACTTCAAGTTTCATAGCTTTGGGGTCTGAAAATATGCATGGCATGATCTCCATCTTTTTGTAGTTGTTGAAGGCTGATCTGTGACCCGGTATGTGATCTATTCTGGAAAATGTTCCATGGGCACTCGAAAAGAAAGTGTATTCTGCTGCTTTAGGATGAACTTTTCTGAATATATCAGTCTTTGGTTTAAAATCTAGTTTGTCTGATATAGGTATGGCTACTCCAGCTTTCTTTTGATGTCCATTAGAATGACAGATGGCTCTTCATCACCTCACTTTCAATCTACAGGTGTCTTTAAGTCTGAAATGAATGTCTTTTTTTTTTTTTTTTTTATCCATTCTGATGATCTTGTTTTTTATCCATTCTGATACCCTATGTCTTTTGTTTGGAGGATTTAGCCCATTTACATTCAGAGTGATTATTGAAAGATATGAATTTACTTCCATTATGTTACCTGTAATGCTGGTGTTTCTGGTGATGTTCTCTGTTCCTTTCTAGTCTTTTTTGGTTTTTTTCCCCCTATTTAAAGGGTTCCCTTTAATATTCCTTGCAGGGCTGGTTTGGTCATCATGAACTTTTTCAGTTTTTGTTTGTCTGGGAAACTCTTTATCTCTCCTTCCATTCTGAATGACAGCCTTGCTGGATAAAGTATTCTTGGCTGCATATTTTTCCCATTCAGTACATTGAATATACTCTGCCACTTTCTTTTGGCCTGCCAGGTTTCTGTGGACAGACCTGCTGAAAATCTGATCTGTCTTCCCTTGTAAGTTAAGGGCTTTTTTTTTTTCCATTGCTGCTTTCAGGAATTTTTTCCTTGTTTGTGTATTTTGTGAATTTGACTATATGTCTAGATGATGGCTGGCTTTTGTTGAATTTAATGGGAGTTCTCTGTGCCTCTTGGATTTTGGTGTCTGTGTCCTTCCCCAGATAAAGGAAATTTTCAGCTATAATTTGCTCAGATAAACTTTCTGCCCTTTTTTCATCTTCTGGGAATCCTATGATATAAATGCTATCATGTTTTAAGAAGTCACTGAGTTCCCTAAGTCTACCTTTGTGATCCAATACCTTTCTTTCCCTCTTCTGTTCAGCGTCATTATTTTCCATAATTTTATCTTCTCTATCACAGATTCATTCCTTTGCTTCATCCATTCTCTCTCTTTTTTTCATATTTATAATTTATTTTTGAGAGAGAGAGTGCAAGCAGTTGGAGGGGCAGAGGGAGAGGAAGAGAGAATCCTCAAGCAGACTCCCCAGTGAGCAGGGAGCCCCACGTGGGGTTCAATCCCAGGACCCCAAGATCATGACTTGACCTGAAATCAAGAGTCAACCACTTAATCAAATGAGCAACACTGATCCTCCCCTTTCTCTTTGTTATGGCATCCATTCAGGTTTGCATCTTGATTTTAGCATTTTTAATTTTGGCCTGATTAGATTTTAGTTCTTTTATCCCTGTGGTAAGGGATTCTCTAGTGTCTTCTATGATTTTTTTCAGTCCCAGCTAGTATCCTTATAATTTTTGTTTTAAATTCTAGTTCCTAAATATTATTTATATCTGTATTGATTAAATCCCTGGCCATTATTTCTACTTCCTGTTATTTCTTTTGGGGTGAATTCCTCTCTCTTGTCATTCTGTCTAGAAAAAAAATGTCTAGAGCTTAGGTGTGTTATGGTCTGCTTGTTAAAAGAAGCTCTCACAATTCTAGTTGTAGAGTTGCAGTTTTGTTCTCTCAGTCCTCAGACTGATTTTTTGGATGTTCAGAGTGATTTGATATTTATCTAGCTGTGTTCAAAGGTCACCCTAATCCCCCACAATCTTAACTCTTCCGCCTAGGTCTTTAATCCACTTCTGTTTGTCTTTGTGTATGGAGTAAAAAAAAAAAAAAAAGGTCCAGTTTTATTCTTTTGCATTATGCTGTCCAGTTTTCCCAACACCATTTGTTGAAGAGACTGCCTTTTTCTCACTGGATATTCTTTCCTGCTTTGTCAAAGATTAATTGACCATACAGTTGTGAATTTATTTCTGGATTTTTCTATTCTGTTCCATTGATGTGTCTATTTTTGTGCCAGTGCCTTACTGTTTTGATTACTACATCTTTTAATATAACTTGAAGTCTGGAGTTGTGATGCCTCCAGCTTTGCTTTTCTTTTTCAAGATTGCTTTGGCTATTCTGGGTCTTTTGAGGTTCTATACAAATTTTAGGATTGCTTGCCTTAGTTCTGTGAAAAATTCTGTTGATATTTTGATAGGGATTGCATTAAATGTGTAGGTTGCTTTGAGTAGTATAGACATTTTAACAATATTTGTTCTTTCAATTCATGATCATTGAATGTCTTTCCATTTCTTTGTGTCATCTTCAATTTCTTTCATCAGTGTTTTATAGTTTTCAGAGTACACATCTTTCACCTCTTTGGTTTAGTTTATTCCTAGGTATCTTGCTATGTTTGGTGCAGTTGAACATGGGATTGTTTTCTTAATAGTTCTTAAATTAATTGCTTTCCTTCTGCTCATTCATTATTAGTTTATAGAAATGCAACAGATTTCTGCACGTTGCTTTTGTATCCCACAACTTTACTGAATTCATTTATCATCTAGCAGGTTTTTTTGGTGGGGTCTTTCAAGTTTTTTATATGGAGTATCATGTTATCTGCAAATAGTGAACATTTTATTCTTTCTTTAACAATTTGAATATTTTTTATTTCTTTTTATTGTTAGGTCATGTGGCTAGGACTTCTAATACTATGTTGAATGAAAGTGGTGAGAGTGGACATCCTTACCTCGTGCATGCTTGGTGGGGGGGGATGGAAACCTCTGTTTTTCCCCATTAAGGATGATGTTAGCTGTGGGGTTTTTTTATATATGGCCTTTATTATGTTGACGTATGTTCCTTCTAAACCTACTTTGTTGGGCGCCTGGGTGGCTCAGTCGTTAAGCGTCTGCCTTCAGCTCAGGTCATGATCCCAGGGTCCTGGGATCAAGTCCCACATCAGGCTCCCTGCTCGGCAGGAAGCCTGCTTCTCCCTCTCCAATTCCCCCTGCTTGTGTTCCTGCTTTTGCTATCTCTCTCTCTGTCAAATAAATAAATAAAATCTTTAAAAAAAATAAAAATAAAAAATAAGCCTACTTTGTTGAGTGTTCTTATCATGAATGGATTTTGTTTTTTGTCAAATGCTTTTTCTGTATCTATTAAAATTATATGTTTTTTATCCTTTATCTTATTGATGTCCTATATCTCATTGATTGTTTTGTTAATATTGAACTACTCTTGCAAGCCAGGAATAAATCCCATTTGATTGCAGTGAAAGATTTTTCTAATGCATTGTTGGATTTGGTTTGCTAGTATTTTGCTGGGGATTTTTGCATCAATGTTCATCAGGGATATTGATCTGTAGTTTTGTTTTTTAGTGGTGTTTTTATCTATTTTTAATATATGTATAATGCTGGCCTCAGAGAATGAATTTGGAAGTTTTCCTTCTTCTATATTTTTGGAATAGTTTGAGAAGAATAGCTGTTAACTCTTTAAAAGCTTGGTAGAATTCACCTGTTAAGCTGTCTGATCCAGGACTTTTGTTTGTTGGAAGTGTTTTGATTACTGATTCAATTTCTTTTTTGGGTATCAGTCTGCTCAAATTTTCTATTTCTTCCTATTTCAGTTTTGGTAGTTTATATGTTTCTAGGAATTTATCCATTTCTTGTAGGTTGCCCAATTTGTTGTCATATCATTTTCATAATAGTCTTTTATGATTGTTTGTATTTCTGTTGTGTTGGTTGTTTTTTCTCCTCTCTCATTTGTGATTTTATTTGTTTGAGTTCTTTCTCTTTTTTCCTGATAAATATGGCCAGAGGTTTATCAATTTTGTCAATCTTTTCAAAGATCCAGCTCCTGGTTTCACTGATGTGTTTTATTTTTATTTTATTTATTTATTTATTTATTTTTTTTACTTTATCATTTATTTCTGCTCTAAGTTTTATTTTCTGTTCTCTACTGGTTTTTGGTTTTACTTGTTGTTCATTTTCTAGCTCCTTTAGATATAAAGTTAAGGTTATTTGTGATTTTTCTTGCTTCTTGACATAGGCTTGTATTGCTATAAACATTTCTCTTAGAACTGCTTTTGCTGCATCTCAAAGGTTTTCTATTCACTTTTTGATTTCTTCTTTGACTTCTTGGCTGACCCTTTCATTGTTCAGTAGCATGTTATATAACCTCCATGTATGTGTGGTCTTTCCAGACTTTTTCTTGTGGTTGGCTTCTAGTTTCATAGTATTGTGGTCAGAAACAGTGCATAATATGACTTTGATCTTTTTAAATGTGTCAAGGCTTGTTTTGTGGCCTAATATATGATCTATTCTGGAGATGTTCAATGTGCACTAAAAAGAATGTGTATTCTGCTATTTTAGGATGGAATGTTCTGAATATATGTTAAGTCCCTCTGTTCCAATGTGTCATTCAAAGAGATTCTTTCCTTTGTTATTTTCTGTTTAGATGATCTATCTGCCTATTGATGTAAGTTGGGTGTTAAATTCCCTTATTATTATTTTATTATTATTGATTAGTTTCTTTATGTTTGTCATTAATTGTTTCATGTATTTGGGTGCTCCTGTATTGGGTGCATAAATATTTACAATTGCTATATCTTCTTGTTGGATGGTCCCTTTTATGATTATATAATGTCCTTCTTTGTCACTTGTCAGTCTTTGTTTTAAAGTCTATTTTTTCTGATATAAGTATTACTTCTCCAGCTTTCTTTGAACATCCACTTGCATCATAGGTATTTCTCCATTCCCTCACTTTCAGTCTACAGGTGTCTTTAGGTCTAAAATGAGTCTCTTATAGGCAGGATCTTGTTTTTTTATTCCTTCTGTCACCCTATGTGTTTTGATTGGAGCATTAGGCCTTTTACATTCAAAGTAATTATTGATAGATATGTATTTATTGTCAGTTTATTATTTGTTTTGTGGTTGTTTCTGGAGATCTTACCTGATCCTTCTTGTGTTCCTCTCTTTCATGGTTTGCAGATTTTCTTTGGTGATATATTTGGATTTCTTTCTCTTTATTCTGCATTTTTATTAGTTGTTTTTAATATATAGTTACTATTTGGTTTGTATATTACCTCTACAGCATATTGCAGTCTATATTGAGTTTATTGTCATTTAACTTTTGAACCTATTCTTTTCTACTCTCCTTCCCACGTTTTAGGTATATGTTATCATATTTTACACCTTTTTATTTTTTGAGTTCCTTGACTGATTTTTTATAGAAATATTCATATTTACTGTTTTTGTGTTTCCTAGCATTTTTACTACCATTTTTGCTCTCTCCTTTCCATTCAAAGAGTTCTCCTATATATTTCTTGCAGGGCTTGCTTAGTGGTCATGGACTCCTTTAGTTTTTATTTGCTTGGGAAACTCTTTATCTTTCTTTCTAGTCTGAATGATAACCTTGCTGGATAAAATATTCTTGGCTATAGATTTTTCCCATTGAGCACTTTCAGTATATCATATCACCACTCCCTTGTGGCTTGCAAAGTTTCTGCTGAAAAATTCCCTGTTAGGCTTATGGGGTTTCCTTGTGTGTTACTATCCTCTTTTGTCTTTCTGCTTTTAATTTTTTTTCTTTATAAGTATATTTAGCCAATTTAATTACAATATGCCTTGGCATGCATCTGCATTTGTTGATTTTGATGGGAGGTATCTGTGCCTCCTGGATCTAGATATCTGTTTCTTTTCCCATATTGGGGAAGTTTTCAGCTATTACTTCCTCAAATAAATTTTCTCTCTCTTCTTCTGGGACTCCTACAATATGAATGTTATTACATTTGATAGAGTCAGTGAGTTCTTTATGTCTGGTCTCATTTTGTGTAATTATTTTTTCCCTCTTTTATTAAGCTTTCTTACTTTCCATTACTCTGTCTTCTAGGTCACTAATTCATTCCTCTGCTTCTTCCATCCTGCTGTTCACTCTATCAAGAATGTTTCTCGCTTCATTTAGAGCACTTTATGTCTGCTATGTTATTCTTTATTTCCGTGTTAAGGGTCTCACTTCTGCTTTCCACTCTTTTCTCAAGTCCAGTGAGTATCTTTATGATCACTGATTTAAATAGTCCATGAGGCATGTTACTTCTATCTGTTTTGCTTAGATCTCTGGCTGTGTCATTGTCTTTTTCTTTCATTTGGGATAAATCTCTCCGTCTTCTCATTTTTATAAGTTTCTATGCCTGTTTCTGTGTTTTAGGAAAGTCAGCTACAACTCCTCTTCTTTTGTGTGAAGTAGATGTCCTGTAGTGCCCTGACATGTCGTGTCCCCTGTTCCCTTAGGCCTGTTGCTTCTGGGAGTGTCTCCAATGTGTGGTGCATGTGCTCTGCTGTTTTATCCTGGTCAGTTTATCCTTCAGGCCAATCATGAGCAGAGGCTCTCTTTGTTGTGGGCAGTGTTTGTTCCCTGTCCTGAACATGGTGCATTTAATTATATGTGCTCTGACCTGCTTGTGAAATGAGACCTATTGCCATTGGTACAGGAACTGAGGCTATGCAAACTCCTGAGTCGAGAGATGTGATGTGAGCAAAGGTTTGGACTGGTCTTCTGGGGGATGGAGCCCATCACATTGAGACTGAGGCAAGCAAGACTGGGAAGGGTGGTTCTACTGGATCATATGAGGCAGTGCTTGGAGTAAGCAAGTCAGGTAGGAAGGCCTGGCTTGTGCTGGCTCCTGCAGGTGGCCCTGTGCTTATGATGATAGGGCAGGGGAGGGAAATGGTGTCTGACAGATCCTTTTTACCAGAGGGGTCTCTCCATTAATGTAGCCTCTGTGGGACATGCTTCAAAATGAGAAAACAACCCCCGACTGTGTTTTGCAGGTGCTCTTCACATCTCTGTTTCTACTGTGTATATATGCAGGTTGTTGCCTGCCTTCTCTCTAAGAGCAGTGCAATGTCCTCTAGGATCTCTCCCAGTCAAGCCTGGTGACCTTTAAAACTCCAGGTTTTAAGCCTACTTGTCGCCAAAAGTCATAAAATTCAGTGCCTCCCACTTTCCAAGCTGTTGCTATGGGGATTCATTTTCCTTGTCTGCTCCCCCATGTGTTAGTCTGTCTCACCTTTCTCCATGACCACAGCTCCCTTCCCACTGCAGTGGCCATAATCCATTTCTCTCCCAAACCATATCTCCCCACTTCCTACCTTCTTTGATGTAGCCTTTTCTCTACTTTTGGTTGTAGAGTTTGTTCTGCCAGATTTCAGGTCAATTTCTGGGTTATTTAGAATGATCTGATAGTTATCTAGTTATGTTCATGGGATGAGCCCTGCTACTCTTCCCCTCATCTTCCAACTCCCCCCTGAAGAAAATAATTAAGATTACATCCTTATAGATAAAGAAATTCTGAAACTGTGTATATTAAACACTAAAAGTTATTGAACATTTATTAAATACTATTATTTAATTCTGACATTTCTCTTCAGCCCTCTTCTTCCCTTTGATTTTGGTGAAGGGATAATCTGAGGATGAGATGGGGGAAGGCCAAATATAGAAAGAGATGGAGAAGAATTTAGTAAATGTTACTTGCATGTAAGAGGGAAATATGGAGCCTTTTTATTTTAGCTACTTACCTCCTGGAATTTGTTCTTAAAATTGGTAAGTCCTCTAAAAAGAACTTTCATAGTTTTAAAAACCAATGTGAAATGGAATGTATTGATAAGGTTCTGTTTCAACATCACTGAAACTTTCCATTGTTGACTTTGGTGACCTAAAGTTTTCAGTGAAGACATATCAATACCTTGAAATCTGAGAAAAGATAATCCTGGACTTAAGTTTGCCTCAAACAAATTTTCTATACCATAGAACAGCAGATGAACTAAATGAATGTTTGTGATTTTTTTTTATTCACAAAAGTACATTTGAATTACATCAATATATTAATTATTCCACCTTTAATTTGAATAATTAGAATTTTTTTCAGAAATAATTTAATAGTAAGTCATGGGTAATAAAGAGAGTCTGAGTTGTACATTTTTAAGGAAGAAAATTCCTTATATCTATTGATACTCCTCTACAAATGCATGGCCTCCTTTTATTCCAAGACATTTCTTATTTCCACGTAAAATAATACCTAGATTTATGTGTTTCTGACTGAATGATCTCTTCCCACAATGTCAGAATGTCAGGGAGTTAGATACATATATTTGCAGTAATACACAGTATATACACAGTAATATATATACATATTGCTATCTTAATATATATGTATATCATATATATTTCCATATATATATGGAAAGTTTAAGCATAATTGGACAATAATTTTTAGCACTTAGATACACATTACTATAATTGCAAGAGCAGAGTTTTTTTTTAATAATTTTTTTAAGGATTTTTTTTTTTTTATTGAGAGAGAGAGAATGATAGAGAGAGAGCATGAGAGGGAGGAGTGTCAGAGGGAGAAGCAGGCTCCCTGCTGAGCAGGGATCCCAATGTGGGACTCAATCCCAGGACTCCAGGATCATGACCTGAGCCGAAGGCAGTCACTCAACCAACTGAGCCACCCAGGTGCCCCCAAGAGCAGAGATTTAATACCTATGACCCAGTGATTCAAGTTTTGGGGGAAGGGTGCCTGGGTGTCTCAATTTTTAGGTGTCCCACTCTTGGTTTCTGCTCAGGTCATGATATCAGGGTCCTGGGATTGAACCGTGCATTGGGCTCCACACTCAGGGTAGAGTCTGCTTGTCCCTCTCCTCCCCCCCTCTGCTTCTCCCCCCACTCACAGGAACACACACTCTCTCTCTCTCAAATAAATAAAATCCTTAAAAAAAGCTTTGGGGAAAATAGATATCTGTTAATATTTCTAATTATTTTATTTATTATATTTATTTATTTATTTTGATTATCTACTTTTATTATGTTTTGTTAATCACCATGCATTACATCATTAGTTTTTGATGTAGTGTTCCATGATTCATTGTTTGCATATAACACCCAGTGATACATTCAGTACCTCCTCTCTTTAATACCCATCACCAGGCTAACCCATCCCCTCAACCCCCTCCCCTCTAGAACCCTCAGAGTCCAGAGTCTCTCCTGGTTTTTCTCCCCCTCCGATTTTCTCCCCTTCATTTTTCCCTTCCTACTATCTTCTTCTTCTTCTTCTTTTTTTTTTTTTTTTAACATATAATGTATTATTTGTTTCAGAGGTACAGGTCTGTGATTCAACAGACTTACCCAATTCACAGCGCTCACTATAGCACATACCCTCCCCAATGTCTATCAGCCAGCCACCCCATCCCTCCCACCCCCCCACTCCAACAACCCTCAGTTTGTTTCCAGAGATCAAGAATTCCTCATATCAGTGAGATCATATGATGCATGTCTTTCTCTGATTGACTTATTTCCTCAGCATAATACCCTCCAGTTCCATCCACATCATTGCAAATGGCAAGATTTCATTCCTTTTGATGGCTGCATAATATTCCATTGTATATATATACCACTCCTTCTTTATCCATTCATCTGTCAATGGACATCTTGGCTCTTTCCATAGTTTGGCTATTGTGGACATTGCTGCTATAAACATTGGAGTGCACTTACTCCTTCAGATCCCTACATTTGTATCTTTGGGGTAAATACCCAGTAGTTCAATTGCTGAGTCATAGGGCAGCTCTATTTTTTCAACTTTTTGAGGAACCTCCATACTGTTTTCCAGAGTGGCTGCACCAGCTTGCATTCCCACCAACAGTGTAGGAGGGTTCCCCTTTCTCTGCATCCTCGCCAACATCTGTCCTTTCCTGACTTGTTAATTTTAGCCATTCTGACTAGTGTGAGGTGGTAACTCATTGAGATTTGGATTTGGATTTCCATGATGCTGAGTGATTTTGAGCACTTTTTCATGTGCTGTGGGTTGGCCATTTGGATGTCTTCTTTGCAAAAATGTCTGTTCATGTCTTCTGCCCATTTCTTGATTGGATCATTTCTTCTTTGGGTGTTCAGTTTGATAAGTTCTTTATAGATTTTGGATATGAACCCTTTATCTGATATGTCATTTGCAAATATCTTCTCCCATTCTGTCAGTTGTCTTTTGGTTTTGTTGACTGTTTCTTTTGCTGTGCAAAAGCTTTCTATCTTGATGAAGTCCCAATAGTTCATTTTTTACCTTGCTTCCCTTGCCTTTGGCATTGTGTATAGGAAGAAGGTGCTGTGGCTGAGGTCGAAGAGGTTGCTGCCTGTGTTCTCCTTTAGGATTTTGATGGACTCCTGTCTCACATTTAGGTCTTTCCACAATTTTGAGTCAGCATATTGACGGGTCTTGTTTTTTAATCCAATCTGATAGCCTGTGTCTTTTGATTGGGGCATTTAGCCCATTTACATTCAGGGTAACTATTGAAAGATATGAATTTAGTGCCATTGTATTGCCTGTAAGGTGACTGTTACTGTATATTATCTGTGTTCCTTTCTGGTCTATGTTGCTTTCAGGGTCTCTCTTTGCTTAGAGGACCCCTTTCAATATTTCTTGTAAGGCTGGTTTCGTGTTTGCAAATTCCTTTAGTTTTTGTTTGTCCTGGAAGCTTTTTATCTCTCCTTCTATTTTCAATGACAGCCTAGCTGGATATAGTATTCTTGGCTGCGTTTTTTTTCTCATTTAGTGCTCTGAAAATATCATGCCAGTCCTTTCTGGCCTGCCAGGTCTCTGTGGATAGGTCTTTTGCCAGTCTAATGTTTCTACCATTGTAGGTTACAGATCTCTTGTCCCGAGCTTCTTTCAGGATTTTCTCTTTGTCTCTGAGACTCATAAGTTTTACTATTAGATGTCAGCATGTTGACCTATTTTTATTGATTTTGAGGGAGGTTCTCTGTGTCTCCTGGATTTTGATGCCTGTTTCCTTCCCCAAATTAGGGAAGTTCTCTGCTATAATTTGCTCCAATATACCTTCTGCCCCTCTCTCTTTTTCTTCTTCTGGGATCCCAATTATTCTAATATTGTTTCACCTTATGGTATCATTTATCTCTCAAATTCTGCCCTTGTGATCCAGGTGTTGTTTATCTCTCTTTTTCTCAGCTTCTTTATTTTCCATCATATATCACTAATTTTCTCTCCTGCCTCATTTATTCTAGCAGTTAGAGCCTCCATTTTTTACTGCACCTCCATTAATAGCCTTTTTGATTTTGACTTGGTTAGATTTTAGTTCTTTTATTTCTCCAGAAAAGGTTTCTCTAATAACTTCCATTCTTTTTTCAAGCCCAGCTAGTATCTTTAAAATAGTCATTCTGAACTCTAGTTCCAACATCTTACTAAGGTCTGTATTGATTAGGTCCCTGGCAGTCAGTACAGCCTCTTGTTCTTTTTGTTGAGGTGATTTTTTCTGTCTTGTCATTTTGTCCAGAAGAGAACAGATGAATGAGAGGACAAAATGCTAACAGAGTAACAATGACCCCAGAAATATATACACTAAACAAATCAGAAGAGACCTGAAACTGGGAGGAAAAGAAAGGGAAAGAAAGAAAAAAGAAAAAGAAAAAGATTTAAAAAAAACAGAATATAATCAGATATGATCAGACTGATGCATAGATCAGTGACACACACTAGATTTTGGGCATATTTTGGTCTGTTAGGAGAAAGTACCTCCCAAAATTTTAAAGAAAGAAAAATTTATATATGTACAAACATAAGGGTAAATATGATGAAGGGATGGAATATGACTGTAAAGATGAAAATTATAAAAGATTTTATAAAAGGAATTGATAAGAAGTTGGTTGAAAAAAGAATGAAGAGGATTTAAAAAAAAAAAAAGGGAGAGAATGTGATCAGGCAGGAGACTAGAACAAAGCCACACACTAGAGATTTAGGGTATATTTTGGTCTGTTAGGCGAAACTGTATCCCAAAATTTTAAAGAGAGAACAACTTATATATATATACCAAAAATAAGGGTAACTACTATGAAGGGATAGAATATGACTCTAAAAATGAAAAATAAAAAAGATTTTTTAAAAAACGGATTGATGGTTGAAAAAGGGAAAAAGAAAAATTCAAAAAAAAAGAAAAAGAAAATTTAAAAAATTAACTTTGAAAGACTAAAGAATCACGGGAAAAAAGCCATGAATTCTCTGTGCTGTATTCCCCTAGGGCTGGAATTCTGCAGTTCTCATTGATCGGTAAACTTGGTATTGGCTGGCAGTTCTTGCTGATCTTCTGGGGGAGGGGCCTGTTGCCGTGGTTCCCAAATGTCTTTGCCAGAGGTGGAATTGACCCGCCCTTGCTGGGGGCTGGGCTAAGTAATCTCTGGTTTGCTCTCGGGAGCTTTTGTTCCCTGCAAGCTTTCTGTACAGCTTTGGATGACAAGAGTGAAAATGGTGGCATCCCAATCTCCACCCCGGAGGAGCCGAGAATTTGGGGCCCACTCCTCAGTGAGCCCCCAGAGAAAAGCAGTCAATCACTGCCCTCTCCCCGGTCTCCTGCTGCACTCCATGCTCACCCGGCCTGTGACCGAGCATTTCTATCTCTGGCACACGACCCCGTGTGGAGTCTCCAAACCCAGCAGATACCTGCAGTGCGCTCCTGCGCTGCTCCTCCCGGGGGAGGAAGGGGAGTCTCCCTGGATCTGCCACTTGTTGGGTCCCTGCTAGAAGAGCAGTGGCCCGACTGTGCCACAGCCTGCTCCTCAGCTCCATCTCTGCAGTTGGCTTCCCTGCTCCAATACCGGGGAGCTCTGCCACACTCAGGCACCCCCGGTCTTCCTGTGACCCCAAGGGCCCTGAGACCACACTGTCCCAGCGAGGGTTCCAGCCCCCGGTTAACCACTGGAGCAACATCCTTCATCAGAGCTGACTTCTAAAAGTTCCGATTTTGTGCTCCGCTGCTCTATCACTTGCCAGTAGCTGCTGACAGAGGGCCCTTCCCCCGCTGTCTATCTTCCCAAATACGGCCTCAGATTCACTTCTCTGCACATCCTACCTTCCAGAAAATGGTCACTTTTCTGTTCAGAGATTTGTTGTTATTCTTTTCTTTGATCTCCTGTTGAGTTTGTAGGTGTTCAGAATGGTTTGATCCCTATCTAGCTGATTTCCTGGGACCAGATGAAATTTAGGTCTCCTACTCCTCCGCCATCTTGCTCCTCCCCCTTATTTCTAATTATTTTAAAATAAAGAGAACTTTAAGGTGAAAATCTTGCTCTTCAACCCATTCTTTAATCATTGGAAAACCCACCTATTTTCCTTAAAGAATTTCCTATGAACAAGACTTCTGAAGAGATAAACTTCAAGAAGTCTAAGGTTTAGGCTTGAATAACTAAGTATCTCCAAGTCTCAGAATCTTAACCATCCATTCATAAGCCTGAACAAATTGGGTAAAATTTGTAAAAATTAGTACCCATTCAATAACATGGCACTTTGTTTTCCAATAGTTTTAAAACTTGTGGTTTTAATAAAAGTGTTGAGCTTTCTCTTCACAACATTTCTAGCATTTAACTAAATCTAATGAAGGCTTTAATTTTTATATATGTGTATGGGTTAGCATTATTTCATAAATTTTGCTGTTTTAAAACACTGGCCATTTGTATGGATAATAATCTATAAGAAATTTTTCCACAAGTCAGAAAAGATAATATTTTCATTTTTAATTCATCAACAAAGATCAATACAAAATGCTTTTTCATGAATAACTAATAATTTTGTTTTCTTAAAGCAGGATAGAAACTGTGGGGAAATAATAGGTAGTTCTTTCTTTGAAATGTATCAAGTATAAAGCATTTCTGTTCAGGAAATAAGAAACTTTCTACTCTATTTTCAATTACATTTTCTCTATTTGTAGCAATTCAATTTGCAATGTAGCAAAGAGAATGAATTGAGCTTTCTTATTCAATATTGTCTTCTTCAAGCACAGTTACTGTTATTTACTGAATTCATAAAATAATTTCTGATTTGCTATTTTTACAAAGTCAATAAGTTAGTAGGAGAAGGCATTCTGATCTCTCAATATGTAATGTTCACTTAAATTTCTATAAACTAAAAATTACAATTAAGACAATGGGGGTGCCTGGTGGCTCAGTCATTTAAGCATCCAGCCTTGATTTCAGCTCAGCTCTTGATCTCAGGGTTGTGAGTTCAAGCCCCACATTGGGTTCCATGCTGGGTGTGGAGCCTACTCAAAAGAAAAAAGGACATAACATTATTATCTGGATTAATATTAATATCCTATGTCATGATAAGGATTTTTGTTCAGGCATAAGCATTTTTCAAAAATCATCAGATAGTATGTTTAAGATTTGTGTATTTCATTGTATATAAATTTCACCTCAAAGTAAAAAAATGAACAATTACAGAATTCTTCTTAATGGTATGTGTTTTAAAGTGTTTAAGAAAATGGTACTAATGTTTGCAACTTATTTATGTCAAAAATGCAACAAAAATATGCATTGATTGATATAAAATTTAGTGATAGAGCAAATATATTTTAATGCTATTTGTAGAATGTAAGGAATAGATATTGACTGTTCACTGTAAAATTGTTTAAAATTTTCCCTATCCTTTATATTTTTTACAATAATATTTACTTTTTATTTATTTTTTAATAATATTTACTTTTTAAAAATTATTACTAGAAGAAAAATGGCAGATCTATACCTAAAGAAGGCTGCTTTATTCTTAAAGATTATTTTTCTTTTTTTTTTTTTAAGATTTTATTTATTTATTTATTTATTTGACAGAGAGATAGAGAGAGAGCACAAGTAGGCAGAGCGGCAGGCAGAGGGAGAGGGAGAAGCAGGCTTCCCACTGAGCATGGAGCCCGATGTGGGACTCGATCCCAGGACCCTGGGATCATGACCTGAGACAAAGGCAGATGCTTAACCGACTGAGCCACCCAAGCGCCCCTTAAAGATTATTTTTCAATATTTAAGAGTGTGTGGTTAAATATATCAAATTGTTGAGTCAGCTCATACAACGTACATTGTTAAGTAGATCAAAATATATTTTGCATGACTATTAAATATTTTCTGTAGGAAGATAATAAACAGAGGGGAATTTTTACAATTTAATCTATATGTGTAGCTTTGATTGGGTGAATCAAAACTGAGTTAACATTTTGGTTTCTTTCCCTTCCATTGAACCTCCATTTTCAGAGATTTAGAAATTGGCTGAAAAATTGGCTTTGGTGCTGAAAATTGGCCCTAAGATCCAAGACTAAATTGCTATTTTCATTTTATTTTCAAGATTGTTGTCAAGAAGTCACAACATTCATTTCTTTGCCCGAGATGATAATGCCAGGGGATGTCAGAACACAATGTCCTTCGGGTGATATATCAGGAATATCTGGAAACATGTGCAGTAAGATGATGATGGCCTACAGAGTCCAAAAAAGCTAAATCAAGAATTCAGAAATAAATGAGAAAGTAAGGAAAATTTAATTTTAAGTATGAGGTATTATTCTGCTTCATTCTTATTATTTTTTAAGATTTATATATTCATTTGAGGGGGGGATGGGCAGAGGGACAGAGAGAATCCTCAAGCAGACTCAGCACTGAGCATGGATCACAATGTGGGGCTTAATCCCAGAACCCTGAGATCATGACCTGAGTCAAAATTAAGAGTTGTTTGCTTAACCGACTGAGCCATCTAGTCTTAATAAATTATTTATGGATGTGTGAATTTTCTGGCCAAGGACTCAATGTCAGTAAGTTGATTTCCATCTTACAATTTTTCTGTGCAAACAGTGTAAAATAAAGAGAAACACTGTAATGTTAACCATTTGTAGATTCAGGTGGTGAAGGCAGGGAAGTTATTTCTTCTGATTCATTTCTTTTTTTTTCATATACTTCTGTATTTGGTAACATCAATGACCCTGGGATGATTCTAAGTTGTGTAGGAAACAAAATACTAACTCAGAAATGACTGGTCTTCTGTAAGAATCTACCCAGAATAGTAAACCCAAGTAAAGACAAAAGATAGAGAGAAAACAATAGAAAAAAATTAGTTTGATGGGCCTATTCATTCCATGAATATCATTTTAGCACTTCTGAATTGCCAGCTGTACATGAAGCATTTTGCAGGGAAATGCAGAAATAAAAGGATATTGTTGCTATCTTTGAAGAACCAGTAAACATGCTGTGAAAATTGAATAAATTATCTTCATACTCAGAAGCCATATCTGCACTGAGATAGACACTTGCAAATAATCAACAAGCAAGCTGACTTCATAAGTTTGTCTAGTAAGAATTTGTAAAATGATGAGTAGTGAAACCTGGGAATGAGCAAGAGCTGCTAATGTACAGAGGACTGAAGAGAAACATAGAGGAAAGACCAGTAAAGAGTATTGTTAAGAACAAGAACATTTAAGACTGATAACCAGCATCTGTTAAATACTTACTGCATATTTGGTATGAAGAACTTTATATACACTATCTTGTTTAATACTAAAACAAGGTCATGTAAGAGGCACTGTTATTCTCTCCACTTTACAAACAAACAACTGAGGCTTATGGAATCTAAGTAATTTTCCCAAGATTACACAGTATATGATTGAACAAAGATTCAGAGATTGCTATTCTAAATTTCAGAACCCAAACTTATATGGTAGCTAAAAGTTCCAGGTGCTATAATAATGCTCTGTCAGGATGGACTGAAAAGTGGCCTTTGAATATGACAGAAAGAGGACATAATTGAGTTGGAATAATAGAATAAAAAAATTAACACAAATTACAATAGTGTAAAGACATTGGATATTAGGTAAAGTATTCTATGACCATTACAATCATAATAAGCTCTAGTAAAGCCCTAATTCACAAACACTTTAACAGTACAGGGAATGTCACTTCCTAACATTCAAATATTTTCCAAAAATTCTTAAAAATGATAAGTGAAGAATAAAACCTGAGAGGCCCAACAAGGTGAACTCCCCAAGCTATGCTTTCTTCACTGAAATAGGTTTATTTGAGAAATAACATCTTTGTCATTATGTAATATATAATTTGTTAATTCGGGACAATATAATGCATGATATGGTCATCTCTCAGTGGAAAATTTGTGATTCTGTCTATACATTGTTTCATTTGATTGTCCCAAAGGTTACTATTTCTTAGCTCACTCATCTACTAGATTTTTATCCCAACTGATATGATCATGTTTGGAGAGTACCCAGTACTTAGACCAAACATGGTAATTCATATCACAAATAGCATATATCTTCTAAATAATATATAGAGGGACTATTAAAAAACATATAAAATATACTATTATTATTTTTGATTATTTATTTATTTTTATACTTGATCATCAATTCTAAGGCATTTGACAACTAGAAACTTCTTTATTTGGCTTCTGTGTCCCTTTAATCATATGCTTACCAGTATTTTTATGGTTTTTTGTTTTGTTTTGTTTTAATGCTCCTTACTTTCTGGCACTACAAAATGTTTCATGCTTATCTTGTGTACTTCCTGCTGCAATTCTGAAATCAGTCATATCTCCAAGGAGCCTTGCTTCCTTTGGAGAATGATATTAGAAACCAAGTAGTGGGTGCTGTGTGTGTTCATTTCTACTAGAGTGTCATAACCTTCTCAGCTGATAAAGAACATAGATGTATATATACTAAGTCATATAACTATATGTATTTCTATATGTAACCATCTGCATCTATATTAGGCTAAACGTAAGTTCATTTTGATGTCTCCAATTCTAAGCCATTACCCATGGATCATTCTAGCCTTCTCCCTTTGTGTATCTGTAACCTCCCACTCACTTTGTCAACTTAGTCAACTAAAGTACTGTGCTTATGTATAGCTCCTTTTGCCTTGATTTTTACAGAACCTACTAATTTCCAAAATTACTTAAATCAACAACTGTTCCCTACTGTTTTTGGTAAGGTAGTTTCATATATTTGTAGTACACTTAGAATGTTTGTTAGATTGTTTTGCATTCCCTCCTAAAGTCCATTGAAGTTCTACATAATTTTTAAAATTTGCATGCATTAAGGTTCATTATCTCCTTCAATAGGTTTTGCAAATATGTCATGTATCCACAATTACAATATCATGCAGAACAGTTTTAATCTCCCTAAAAAGTCTCATGTTCTTCACCTATTCAAGTCTCTTTCTCAAGAAGGAGGACAAAATATTGCCTTTCATTTTGGCATATATGGCTATATGGCCTTCATCATTTGACTTATGTTTACCTTTCCAGACATATCTTTAGAGTCATATTAAAAGCCAAGTAAACATTGTACATTCCATGTAAATCAGACTATCTATATTTCTTAGAATACATACCTTGCTATTTAATTTATACTAAATATTTCTCCCTATGTCAAAATGTCCTTGTAGACATGGAAGCCTAGAATATTTCCACATATTCTTCAAAACTGATCTCAAATGTTACCACTATTAGAAAAGGCCTCCTTGGGGTGCCTGGGTGGCTCAGTCATTGAGCGTCTGCCTTCGGCTCAGGTCATGATCCCAGGGTCTTGGGATTGAGCCCCACATCAGGCTCCCAGCTCAGTGGGAAGCCTCCTCCCTCTCCCACTCCTCCTGCTTGTGTTCCCTCTCTCGCTGTGTCTCTGTCAAATAAATAAATAAATAAATAAAATCTTTAAAAAGAAAAAGAAATAAAAAGGCCTCCTTGATCACATAAAACAAGTTAGGTAAGATATCTTATGTGTTTCATTTTATTTATTCTTTATATTGTTATATTTCTATTATTTAATCCCCCCCACTAGAATGTAATCACCTCAAAGAAAGATGGTAGGCTATTCATCCTGTATATGCCTAATATCTGTGATATTCACATATTTAATAAACTTAAATACACCAAGAAAAAAGAATAAATGAATGAGTGAGTGGGAAAGCGAATGAGTCAAGCATATATATTTATTTCTGATTTCAACTCCCCAAAGCTGATCTTTTTGGAAGTTGATGCTGGCCAAAGGCTAAAATGTTGAATCTCATCTTCCAAGGAGAGTTCAAAATGATCTGGAGTTGTATCACCTGGGGACCACCAGTTCTAGTTATGACAGGCTTAAAATGTAAACTTGATATACATTCTATTCCCTTAAAGTTTTTGCAGTTTCCTTTATTGTATTGACTTATTAAATTTAAAAAGTTGCCAAATAGCCCCATATGACTTCTTAACCTAAATTTTATGAGCACAGCTCTAAGAATGATTCCTTGGCCAAATGATAACTTTGGGTAATAATGCTGTGGTATTACAATCCTCTCTTCACAAGAATCCTTTTGTCCTTATTTTCATACTCTTAATACACAAATTGGTACAAATATTGCCATAGTAAGTAAAAATATCACCATATTAGGTACAAATTTCACCACTGAAATTCCACATTCCTCAGACTTGAAAACAAATCAGTAAAAGCAATTTAAATTTTGCAATATGTCTTAAGTCCCCTTCTCCATATCATTTAGAATCACCACTTTACAGGCACCTGGGTGGCTCAGTCTCATAGATTCCATTGATTAGAACACATACAGAATTATCTATAATAAACTGTTCTGACATGGACTTTTATAATAATTATGTTTTCCCAAGAGCAAACCATGCAAATCTGGGAGTTACTTATTTAGTTATTTATTTTATTTCAATTTGCTTTCTACCTCCACATCCCTGGCCCTTAACATCAAAAAAAGGAAATTATTACTAGTCATGTTACCTGAATCTGATTTGTGTAAAGTCCAACAGGTGTGATAGGGGGAGTTCAAATCTATTGAATTAGGCTTCAAAAATATTCTACCTTAAATTAGGAAATGATAAAGAAAAGTAAGTGATGAGACAAAATATTAACAGAGGCTCAGATTTTGAAAAGTTAGTGGAAAAAATCATCTTTTGAACTGCTAATCTTGATCATTTGATAATAAAGAATGAAGTAATGTTTTACTGTTTTATAAGGCAAAATATTTAGACTGATTATTTCAGTGTAAAGCACTGTAAAATGTTAGAATATCTTTATCAAAGAAATAAAACAGCTTTGCTGGCTAAATGACTTTTTCCCTTTTAAAATTAAGCTAATTTTCGGGGTGTGGGTGGCTCAGTCATTAAGTGTCTGCCTTCTGCTCAGGTCATGATCCCAAGGTCCTGGGATCGAGCCCTGCATCAGGCTCCCTGCTCTGCAAGAAGCCTGCTTCTCCCTCTCCCACTCCCCCTGCTTGTGTTCCCTCTCTTGCTGTGTCTCTCTCTGTCAAATAAATAAATAAAATCTTTTAAAAAAAATTAAAAAATAAAGTTATTTTCATTCCCATTTTATTTGTATGTGGAAGATAAAATTTTTACAATTGTTAGAACACAAATACTGTTAACCTTTTTTACAATATCACTGCTCTCTTCTTTTTTGAATAAATGAAACCTTAAAACCAGTGAACAATTTCCTGCTTTGTGTTATTCTTACAGTTTCATTAGCTCCAGATCCACTGCCAGTTTGAAAGCTCCTGAGCATAATGCACTGCCAAGCTTAAAAGTGTAATAAATCTTCTAAAAATAAAAATAATAATAATTATAAATAATCCTTCTGTAATATTCTTGGAAACTAAAACATGTGAGCTCAGTGAATCAACCATTTATGTGTTTGGGCCAAGTATTGCAATTCTCTTAATCTCATGGAATGCTAAATAGCCATGGGCTGAATTGTTTTCTGCTAACAATGAAATTTCACCCAAATCCATCAATATAAAATTAGAGTCTCCAAAGAAGAAGGTGAGGCTTGCATTCACAAAAGAGTAAGAATATCTGAGTAGGTGTCATGAGTGTTCTGAAGATAGAACAAACACAAAGCACAAACTCAAGAGCTTTAGCAAAAAATATATTTGAGCATACATTTACATGAAATGATATTTGGTTCTGGGACAAATCTATCTTTCATGTATTCCTTATAGTCAATGAAAATATTTTATTCTCTGACACAAACCTTTAGTTTGAATAAAGGAAATTAAAGTGTATAGAAATGTTTATCTTTCCTTATTAGAAATGATTGGTATTTATTCCAAATTTCTTTAATTATAATTTGCACTCATCATGGCTAAAAAAATAAATCTACTCACTAGTCAAGTACAATTTATGTTTCAGATCTCAGGCCTTAGACCAGATATAGAAAAACTGATTAAGCAAGTTTGGGTTCCTTTCCATTGTAAGAAATATTAGGGCTCATGGCTGAGGTCAAAGTTGAAGTAAGTGGGAGCAAGAGTTTAGATGTCCTCAAGACCTCTGAATCATATTATGGCTTTTTTCTAGCTACTGTTGAAACAGTAGTTTAAAAAGCACAAGCATACAGAGCACTCTTCTGGAAAAACCAGAAGTAAGAACTTTCCAAATAATAGACATCATAAGGTTTAAGGAAATTTTCCCTTTATGGAAATATTTTCCTGCCAGGAATGGCCAGCACTCCCTGTACTGACAGATGGAAGATTACTCCAAACTTTGCCATGAATGAGAGGAGAAGGCAAGGGGGTCAACGCTCAGAGACGAAGACCCTTTGGTCTTCTTTGATCCCGCTCTTATTGGGCCTTCAGGATATCCTTATTACTGTTTCTCAAGCATGTGATGTGTGACATGGGGTCTTACTGAAACTGAGAGGATTTATGGGAAAGATAAGATATGCTAATCTGTGTGTTCTACTAAACATAGCCTAAGGGACAATGCATACATCTCTTAGATCACAGGGTGGCTGTTTGGGCTAAGAGAGCTTCAGGGAAGGTAACTCCCTGTGGCATTCCAACGGCAGAGCGGTCACGCAGGCCTCGGCATTCCAAAGGCCTCGCACTTCTCCAAAACCTTCCATCGCCCCCAGCAGCCTCCGTTAAATTTTAGCAAGCCAGGTATTATGGCTGATTTCATGCACTACATTAACCCCAACCTTTTCCTTATTGTTTTTTGTTTTTTTTTTTTAAAAAAAAAAAAAAAAGCTTCAGAAGCTTAAGAAAACAAATGCATTTCACTCTAACAACAGGATGACTAACATATATGTTACTGGCCCTGGTAATATGTGTGTGATTTTCAGGGCTGAATTGACCTCTGCATGCCTCGGTTTCCTGTTCTGTACAAAGGGTGTAAATCAAAATCAAAGGAGTTTTGTGAAAGATTTAGCTTCTGTTTTCACTTGCAAAGTATCTTCAGGCACTGTTTCCCAGATTTACCCTCCTTTCTGGAAACACCTGAAGTGAATTTCACTTAGTTCTACTGTGAAAGGATTCCTGAAGGCTGATCAAGATACTGGCCCTTCCACGATGAGTCAATTCCCTTTTTTTCCTCCTACTGTCTACATCCAAATGTCTATGTTAAAGCTGGTAACAAGAAATCTGACAGTTAAATGGAGTTGTAAAGCACTGTTGGAAAGTTGTTATTTTTCCCTCCCCCGTTATCCTTCCTTTCTCTCTCATTTTTTTTTAACCTTCCTTAAATGGCTTGGCTGCTGCAACATGAGACAAATAGTTGCTCTGTGTCTGCTCTTTGCATGAGGTGAGGTGAGGAGGGGAGCCGTGACTGCCAGGCACCAGATTGATGGTGTGCGGAAACCTAGAGCCAGAGCTGCTGGCAACCAAGTGCTTCTCCATGGGGATCCCACATAATACATTTTCCAGATTTCTGGGCTTTTGTCCAGCCACACATTTCTGTGCATGCAAAGCTCCCTTCATGAGAAAGGGTAGGAGGGGAGGAATAAAGGCAAAGTACTGTGTTTGTACTTGCTTACTTATTTACAACTTTAATAAATGTGTTTAACATATGTTACTTTAAGAAGTGGCCAGGGAGAAGAAAGCAATGAAAGCAATCTGACTCTTTCCACAAAGCCTCCTTCATCTCCTTCTAGGGCAGATAATTAAAGTTAGATAAGGGCCAGCATAAAAGGGTGATATGTCTTTCAAGGATGACATCTACTGGAGTAGGCTTATATGAATGTTGTAAAAACATCACTGATGGCATCTCTTCCTGCGTTAACCATACTGCCACAAGCAATTAAAATTCCAATTCTCGACCATCACCTCTGTGCATAACTACTACTGTCTGGAAACCCAAAACTCCTGGAACATGTTTCACTTAGGAGCTCTAGATGGCCCTGCAGCTGGACAATGACTTATCTCCAGGTCACAGGAGGACTAGGTTATGATCCTAGGAATTAACTGAGAATATCACCTTTTCCAGTGTCATCTGGTTTGGAATACCTTTCCCTCCCCCAAAGTTCTACAAATAAAAGCTAAAATTGAAGCATGCTAAATATAAGAATAAGTAAATTAAGAAGTACTTGCATGAATATAGTCTATTGAGAGAAGATTGTATTTGTGCTCTCAGATGAATTTAAATATGAATATAATCAGAAAAACAAAGACATTGTAAGATTAAAATTATGTTTAGAGTGCCCCAAATAACTATAGAGTTGAGGTCTTCTAGTTCAAGATGTCTAACTCAACATATACATTTTTCTGACCTCTACTGAGACACTATTAAAGTGACAATAAATGAATTAAAGGTTATAAAACCATAATAACAAAAGAACAAGAAAGAAGGAATCCTTGGAAAAGATGAAAAGTAGCTAAAAGGATGGAAGTAATTAAACTAGAGATAAGATGTAAAATTTATAACACAAGAGGTGGGAACTAAACAAGTCTACATGTTAAATGAGACTCAGAGAGAAGAACAAAAAGTGGGGGTGAAAATAACATGAAAAATTAAAGGATAAATTAATTTTTTTTAAATATAAATGGAATCACAGATTCCTTATCATTTCATGCCTCACTCTATCTCCTTGTGCAGACCAGGAGTTTACCCCCAGCAGAATTTTGGAGAGTTCTCTATAAAACTGCCAAATAGTTTGGGAAAACTAGGGCACCTAAGATAGATATCATAATCCTAGAATAAAGCAGTAATGATTCTGGGATTTTTGAGAACCTTTAGGATAAAGGGCAACTTCTTGCTCACTCATGCTAAAGCATTTTTTAAAAAGATTTATTTATTTATTTATGAGAGAGAGAGAGAGCACAAGATGGGGGAGGGTCAGAGGGAGAAGCAGACTCCCCGCTGAGCAGGGAGCTTCATGTGGGACTTGATCCCGGGACCGTGACCTGAGACAAAGGCTGTCACTTAACTAACTGAGCCACCCAGGCACCCCTAAAGCATTTTTTGATCATCTCCAAGCTTGTTGTCTATGTCATCCTAATCTCTCAATATAAATTATAAAAGAAAAAAATAAAGACAACTAGATATTTGAAGAAAGCCTCCAGTGTAAAAGACCTAGATAAAACTAACCTCAAAAGAAGCAAGTATTCATGTAAACAAAAAGACATTCAGAAAAATCAATAAAACCCCACCTCTACTTAGCAAGTTTCAGTCAGTATTTTGTAATAGAAGAAAAATCAACGTAAGAAACAACCAAAAGAAAACTGTATGAAAAAAAAGAGTAGTCATAGAAAGAAAAAAAAAAAACCTAAGGTATAATTGATTAAATTATAAAAATCAATAAGTCATTGAGAAAATAAAATTGGACCTTTCCAAGAACTTAAGCTAAAGGGCATAAGGTATTAATCTAGGAAATACAGTATCTGACTAGCTAGCTTTCAAGAAAAAGAAAAAAATATAGAAAAAAAACAGTAAAAGGAAATTATCAAAGAAAAATGGAAGCAATTTTCCTCAAACTGAAAGAGGACAGATTACTTTAAATATGTTGCATATTTAAAGAACCCTCTGAGTACCATTTAAAAAGAATTTGAAAAAGATCTACACCTAGGAAAATTATCAATTATTAAAGTATTGAACATATCTAAACAAGATTCTACATTTCATAGAGAAAAACAAAATAAAACATCTTCTATAAAGAAACAAAAATCACTGGGGTGCCTAGGGTGACTCAGTTGGTTGAGCATCCAACTCTTGATTTCAACTCAAATCATGATCTCAGGGCTGTAAGATGGAGCCCCAAGTGGGGCTCCCTGCTCAGGATGGAGTCTGCTTGGGATTCTCCACCCTCTCCCCGCATCTCCCCCTGCTCTCTCTCTCTAAAAATAAATAAATAAAACCTTTAAAAAAACAAAACAAAACAAAAATCAGTTTTGCATCTATTTTTTTTTTTTTTTTACAAAAACAATATAGCAACAATGTCCACAATAGCCAAACTGTGGAAGGAGATGAGATGCCCTTCAACAGACGAATGGATAAAGAAGATGTGGTCCATATATACAATGGAATATTACTGAGCCATCAGAAAGGATGAATACCCAACATTTGCATCAGCATGGATGGAACTGGAGGAGATTATGCTAAGTGAAATAAGTCAAGCAGAGAAAGACAATTATCATATGGTTTCACTTATTTGTGGAACATAAGGAATAGCATGGAGGACATTAGGAGAAGGAAGGGAAAAATGAAGTGGGGGAAATTAGAGGCGGAGACAATCCAAGAGAGACTATGGACTTCAGGAATCAAACTGAGGGTTTTAGAGGGAGGGGAGTGGGGGGATGAGTGAACCCGGTGATGGGTACATATTGCATGGAGCATGGGGTGTTATATGCAAACAATAAATCATGAAACACTACATCAAAAACTAATGATGTACTGTATGGTGACTAACATAATAAAAAATTATTTTAAAAAACCAATATATCCTACAATACAAAGAATAGAATTTTTAAAGGATTGGAAGTATATATTAAAGAAACTGAAATTATGGTTTTAGCCAAGATATGAATCAAGTCTAAGTATGAATAAAAATTTTTATATGATAACAGATTCATTAATTTTATCCTAAAAGCATTCTTCATGAGGAAGATTTTGAAGTTGTACTTTCACAAAACCAGGGTGAAAAACAAGAAAGAAAAAGATGTTGGATACAATAATTGCTGGAGTTGTCTAAGAGTCCAATTAAAATAAATAAATAAATAAAATAACCTCCCTGCCATGCAGTAAGCCTAAAATTAATCTTTCCAAATTTGAACTAGAAGCTTTCAATATAAAAGAATAATACAAATAATACAAAGAAAGATTAAAATTTATAAGAATTTGCAAGATGTTAAAATAAATAAGAAAAATGGAAAGTAATCTCAAATTGCAGGAAAAACAAAAACATGTCCAAGAAAGATATGATCTAAGTATAAAGCAAAATAGAATGTGGTTTATTATTAACAATTAATAGACAAGAATGAAAGGGAAATATAATTTTCTTTGATTTTAAAGATATCAGTTTTTGGATATGGCATAAGGTCATAACAGCAGAACTGAAGAGAAGGAAAGATAACAATAGCACACTGATGGCTCAAGTAAAATATATTCACCTGGGGTTGCGTGGGTGGCTCAGTCAGGTAAGTGTCTGCCTTCGGCTCAGGTCCTGATCTTGGAGTCCTGGGATAGAGCCCTGCATGGGGCTCCCTGCTCAGCAAGGAGTTTGCTTCTTCCTCTCCCTCTGCCCCTCCCCCACTGCTCCTGCTCTCTCTCTCTCTCTCAAATGAATGGATAAAATCTTAAAAATTATATTTGCCTCATCATAATTATGTAAATACTGTTTACTGGCTGTCAACTTTTAGAGTCAGGATGAAGAACTTGATTTTAGTTATTGAACAGAAGCGTAATGTGACAGAATTTTAGAAGAAGGAGAACTTGAGTGGAGGTAGAAGTTACACTCAGAAAGTCAATGTTCTCATTTTAAAAAGCAGCAAATCAGAAGACACTGGAGAATGTTTATGAGTTAAACTTAAAAGGTACAAAGTTATCCATGGTTATCTCTGTAGTTACAAAGCTATCCATTAAAGGAACTAAAATTAGTGATAAAATAATCAAAATATTAAAGTAGAGGAAGGAGAAATTGAGGTTATTTATCTACTGGAAAAGGAATATATGAAGTGATATTTTTTGCAATTTGAAGGTAATCACAAAATACTGATAGAAATATTTTAAAATAATTCTAAGAATCTATACTTTAGGAGACTAAGGCAGATTGATCCTTTTTTCATCCTTTCTGCACTATTTTTATACTGCATGGCATTAATTAATTAATTTTTAATGTAATAAACATAAATAGAAGTATTTGTGGATACAATTAAATGTTTAATATTAATATGACCAAGTCCACTGCTTTTATTCTCCATCTTTCACTCTTCCAACATATACCAACAAAAGTATATGAAATATTCAAAAAAATAAGCAAATATATAAATTTAAATATTTAGTCCTATTAGCAGTGAAAATTTGTTTAGCCACAGCTAAACAATTTTTTTTTTTACAGCTGTCAATCGCAGTAGAAATCTTCCAAATATTCCATCTGCTTCCATATGACTTATTTCTTTCATTTTTAATGACTCTCAAGGGAGGCAATAGATTTTTTTAAAACCAAAATTCATTTCAATATTTTGGTCATCTTATCAAGAACAAAAAAGCACAAAATCTATTATTTTTCCATCATATCTCCCCTTGCTCTTAAACCATTTTTGCCTCTTGAATAATATAACACTGTTTACTTTTCCTTCTAGCTTTCTAAGGAGCGTCAGTAAAAACTCCATGCCTCCTACTGCAATGGAATTCAAATGCTTTGTTGACAGGGGCTGGGTTCATATATTTATGTAAAGTGGTAAAATTATTAAATATATAATAACCTTCATATTTTAAATTATAATTTTTGCACTAATTCTCTACCTGCTGTATTATTTGGGCTCATCTGAAAGTCTTATTTTTATTCCCTTTAGCTAAGTCAAATTTATATTTCTGGAATGTTGTTCACTAATCCAACCACTGTCTATTTTCAAAAGTCTTTTTGACATGTCCTTCTGTAATGGAAAATTGTCTAGGGAAAGCTAAAGAAAAAACAAACAGAAAACACATACCTGGAGTGGATTTTTTTATTACTTATTGTGGTTAATCATTTCAAAGTTTTAACACTTTCATTGAACAGCAAAGCATGCTTTTACCTAGACTGTTTTTTAGCTGTTTTCCACTATTTTTTTTAAATGAATAATACAGAGTATCCTAAGAGCTCTCGTTTGCTTTCTATGTTAATTGAAAGAAAGCATTTTATTGTCTAACTTACAGAGTAGGTAAGATTAATTTCTAAATATACTGAAATGTATCATAATTTTATTCCTTCAATAAATTACTTATTAATGGGAAATGAACTTTAATCCTGAATAGATTGAGAACCTGTCAATTGTTTTTCTACCTTGAGTTCTGCAAGTTATTTTTATTTCCCACTAGTTCTTTTTTAAACTGCTCTACCCCTTTCCACAATTATTTTATTGAGAACAGTATGTTTCATTTCAAAGGCCAATAGGGGAAAAAATCTCCTCTATAAGGATATTTTTTAATTACAATTTATGAAAATGAAAATGAAATTGACTTGATATTAGTATGTAGGGACAAAGCATGACAGAATTCACACTTTCAGTTTACTTTATTATAACGTATCTCATTTAAATGGTATTCAATTCCTGCTCCCTCTTAACTAGGTCATAGCAAAAAACTTCTAAATAGCTGCTTTTCGCTGCCGGTCTCATTCCAAACATGGTCTATCCACTTCACACTCTGTTGCCAAAGTTAATTATCTATAACACAAAACCAGTTATATCACATTCTTCTGTAAGAATTTGTTAGCTCCCAATTATGATCGGACAAATTCCAATTTCCCTAGCAAAACAAACAAGGCCCTGTACAATTTATTTACAACTGCTTCCTACCTCATTGCCCTCTTCCGCTTCACAGCCAGGTTTCTCAAAAGACTTTCTTTTGCCTTTTCCTTTTCTTTTGAACCATCCCCTCACTGCCTCATTTTTCTCCCTATTACTTTGTAAACACCCTCCCTCCATGTCTCTTCAGTTCCAAGCAGCCATTAAAGATTGGGAGCTCCTTAAAACTTAGGCCTCAGCCTTCTCTTCTTATTATTCTGTAATCTCATCCTGGATGATTGCATCCACATCTACAGAAAAATCACCATGCAGATAAAGAGGATTTATAAATCAAAATCAGCACACTAGACCATTGCACTGAACCCTGGACCCTATGACTCTAACTGCTCACTTGACACATATCCTTGAACGTCTCCAAAGAATCTCAAACTCAACTTGCTCCCAACCAAACTCATAAATTTATTCCAAAACCTATTCTATTCAATAAGTTTTACTACTTGCTATCTTTTTAAGAAGCAAAATGCGTTTGAGTCAAGCTTGATATATTTACCTCACCATCCCCTACTCCCTTAGCCAATAAATTAAGGATTTTATTGTCATTCTTAATTATCTACTAGAGTTTTCTAAGCTGCAGGTCTCAAGTTTTGATATCAAGGTTTGACCATCACTTTTTTCTTTTAGTGAGAAATAATATAGTAAATTAAAGCTGAAAGAGATTAGACAAAATTTTAAGTCATAAAGGCTTATTTTCATTATAGATTGTGTTTGAATTTGTGGCCATGCATGCACACATTGGATTGAAATGTAAAAATTATTTTGTATTGTAGGCCATGGTCAAAATTGTATTTTGTCTTTGTTTCCATGCCTCTATCGACCATCACTTTCTTAGTCCAAGCTGCCATCAGATTATTTTAGCATACTGCCTAGAACACTCAATTAATATGAATTGAATTACTCTAATCTTTAGCTTTTTCAATTTCATATCTTACTGGTCTCTTTCACAAGCTGTACTTAATCACACCCAACTTCTCTCCATTCTATAGATACTTATGTCAAAATACACTTGTCCATGTTGTTTCCTCCATTTTAAATGCCAGGATCCCCTCGTGACTGATATCTGTGAGGGCAAAGTCAGAGCTTGTCCTGCTCAACATTGTATCTGGTGATTTCACAATATCTGGCAGATAATAAATGTTTCATACATAGCTTTTGACTGAGTGGATGAATGAATAAATATGTGAATAAAACAGTGTTAGTTGAAACATTTTAAGGGAATCAAAATCATTTACTTGAAAACACAATTGAAAAACTGGTGGTTTTATAATCAACCTATTTGTTTGAATTAAGCCAGTTTGCTTCAAAATATTTTGTATGTATTGCTATATGTACACTAAAAAAATAAAACTTGAGCTTATTTTCCAGAGTGGCTGCACCAGCTCGCATTCCCACCAACAGTGTAAGAGGGTTCTCCTTTCTCCACATGCTCGCCAATGTCTATCGATTCTTGACTTGTTACTTTTAGCCATTCTGACTGGTGTGAAGTGGTAACTCATTGAGGTTTGGATTTGGATTTCCCTGATGCCAAGTGACGTTGAGCACTTTTTCATGTGTCTGTTGGCCATTTGGATATTTTCTTTGCAGAAATGTCTGTTCATGTCTTCTGCCCATTTCTTGATTGGATTATTTGTTCTTCGGGTGTTGAGTTTGATAAGTTCTTTATAGATTTTGGATCCTCGCCTTTTATCTGATATGTCATTTGCAAATATCTTCTCCCATTCTGTCGGTTGTCTTTTGGTTTTGTTGACTATTTCCTTGGTTGTGCAAAAGTTTTTTATCTTGATGAAGTCCCAATAGTTCATTTTTGCCCTTGCTTCCCTTGCCTTTGGCGATGTGCCTAGGAAGAAGTTGCTGTGACTGAGGTCAAAGAGGTTGCTGCCTGTGTTCTCCTTTACGATTTTGATGGATTCCTGTCTCACATTTAGGTCTTTCATCAATGTTGAATCTATTTTTGTGTGTGGGTAAGGAAATGGTCCAGTTTCATTCTTCTGCATGTGGCTATCCAATTTTCCCAACACCATTTGTTGAAGAGACTGTCTTTTTTCCATTGGACATTCTTTCCTGCTTTGTCAAAGATTAGTTAGCCATAGAGTTGAGGGTCCATTTCTGGGCTCTCTATTCTGTTCCATTGATCTATGTGTCTGTGTTTGTGCCAGTGCCATACTGTCTTAATGATGACAGCTTTGTAATAGAGCTTGAAGTCCAGAATTGTGATGCCACCAGCTTTACTTTTCTTTTTCAACATTCCTCTGGCTATTCGGGGTCTTTTCTGGTTCCACACAAATTTTAGGATTATTTGTTCCATTTCTTTGAAAAAAGTGGATGGTATTTTGATAGGGATTGCATTGAATGTGTTGATTGCTCTAGGTAGCACTGACATCTTCACAATATTTGTTCTTCCTATCCATGAGCATGGAAGTTTTTTCCATTTCTTTGTGTCTTCCTCAATTTCTTTCGTGAGTATTTTATAGAGTTCTGAGTACAGATTCTTTGCCTCTTTGGTTAGATTTATTCCTAGGTATCTTATGGTTTTGGGTGCAGTTGTAAATGGGATCAACTCCTTAATTTTTCTTTCTTCTGTCTTGTTCTTGGTGTATAGGAATGCCACTGATTTCTATGCATTGATTTTATATCCTGCCACTTTACTGAATTTCTGTATGAGTTCTAGCAGTTTTGGGGTGGAGTCTTTTGGGTTTTCCACAGAAAGTATCATATTATCTGAAAACAGTGAGAGTTTGACTTCTTTTCTGATTTGGATGCATTTTATTTCTATTTGTTGTCTGATTGCTGTGGCTAGGACTTCTAGTACTATGTTGAATAACAGTGGTGATAGTGGACATCCCTGCCCTGTTCCTGACCTTAGGGGAAAAGTCCTCAATTTTTCCCCATTGAGAGTTTCCTCAAAAAGTTGAAAATAGAGCTACCCTACAACCCAGCAATTGCACTACTGGGTATTTACCCCAAAGATACAAATGTAGTGATCCAAAGGGGTACATGCATCCCTATGTTTATAGCAGCAATGCCCACAATAGCCAAACTATGGAAAGAGGCTAAATGAATGGATAAAGAGGATGTGGTATATATATACACAATGGAATATTATGCAGCCATCAAAAAAATGAAATCTTGCCATTTGCAACCATGTGGATGGAACTAGAGGGTATTACCCTAAGCAAAATAGGCCAATCAGAGAAAGACAGTATCATATGATCTCACTGATATGGGGAATTTGAGAAACAAGACAGAGGATCATAGGGGAAGGGAGGGGAAAATGAAACAAGATGAAACCAGAGAGGGAGACATACCATAAGAGACTCTTAATCTCAGGAAACAAACTAAGGGTTGCTGGAGTGGAGGGGGGTGGGAAGAATGGGGTGGCTGGTGATGGACATTGTAGAGGGTTTGTGCTATGGTGAGTGCTATGAATTATGTAAGACTGATGAATCACAGACCTGTACCCCTGAAACAAATAATACATCATATGTTAATTTAAAAAAAATTTTTTTAAACTCAAGCTTATTTTGAAAAACAAACTGATTTGCTAAATAACTCAGTGGAAAACCTATGAATGTACAAAATACTGGTTTATTTGCTTTTATGAATTGTCTTATGCCAAATTCTCATGTTTAGTTTCCTCTAAACACAGTGAAATGTGTGTCTTATGTAAAACATCCCTGGTTTTCTCTATTTAAATGTTTTATACTTCCATTTTACATATATTCAGCAGCAAATTTTATTTTCCCTTTCAAAACCATTACACTAACTTTCACTTTTTAATAGCTACTGATGCTAAGATTGAAAAACATAATTTGAACATTGGAAACACTAGTATTCTAGACATTGTAATTTTACTACATAAAAGAAAGAATAACCTATCCCAAACAACCTCTTTGTCAAGCAATTTTCCTGGGTTGAAGTAAGGATTTATTTTTTTTACTTTTTTTTAAATATTTTTAATTATTTATTTGACAGAGAGAGAGAGACAGCGAGAGAGGGAACACAAGCAGGGGGAGTGGGAGAGGGAGAAGCAGGCTTCCTGCTGAACAGGGAGCCTGATGTGGGGCTCAATCACAGGACCCTGGGTTCATGACCTGAGCCGAAGGCAGACGCTTAAGAACTGAGCTACCCAGGTGCCCCTGAAGTAAGGATTTAAAGACACTCAATACCAAGTCTGATGTCACTTAAATTTTATGAATTTAAGAATTTGAATTAAATTTGGGGCACCTGGGTGGCTCAGTTGGTTAAGCATCTGTCTTTGGCTCAGGTCATGATTCCAGGGTCTGGATGGAGTCCTGCACTGGGCTCCTTGACCAGCAGGGAGGCTGCTTCTCCCTCTGTCTGCCACTCCTCCTGCTTGTGCTCTCTCTCTCTCTGACAAAAAAATAAAATCTTATAAAAAAAGAATTTTAATTAAATTCAAATCTTCCCATAATAAAATAATGTCCTTTTTGGTCTTTCAAAAATTAATTTATATTTTAAATAGTTTTTTGTACATGAAGTGTATCAAAGTACATTTAAATTTTTTTAAAACTTAACTATAAAATTTGAAAAATATTTCTACACATTAATTAGCTGTTACAAAACCACAGCTTGTGAATTAGTTTTAAATGAATTAAGTATATATATATATAGAGAGAGAGAGAGAATTACAACTATATCTATATAAATATATTTTATATACATATTTATATAATGTCTATATAGTATATATAAACATAAAATGTAAATATATTTCTAAAATATAAAAATATAAATATATATATAAAAATTTTCTTGAAATCTACATGGATTTAAGAACGATTATTATATTATATTATATTATATTATATTATATTATATTATATTATATAATATACCATGCAGTGACAGTACTCATCATTGTAAGGAATATACAAGAAACTGAAGAATAGAAGAGTCTACTTGTACAATACTGATAACTTTCAATGTGTCTGTTTTGACTCTATAGCTGTATTTGTATGCATGACTATAGTGATTCCAGCTTAAATGAATAATAGTAATTCTGGAACATTAGGCTCTCTTTAAAACATGCAAACTTATGGGCTCTATATTTAACATGCCTCAATTTAAGCAATTTAATCAAATGTAAATATCCATATTTGATCCATTTGTGTTTACATTCTGTCATTTCCCAATTCAGTCTCCCAAGTGTTCTCATTTTATTTGTTTTGCTTTTGTTTTTTAAGTAGAATTCTGACCAACACCCTCCCTTTTAAATTATCCGATGGTTCCTTAAAGCCTCCATGATAATGTCCAAGTTCTTTACACAATATGTAAAGTTTCCAACAATGTGTCTCCAAATTTTTATTCCAATTTTTTTCTCACTAATCTTTGTCATACATTCTATGTTCCTTTCAATCCAAATTCTGTTGATTCCAAAAGAGCTCTACCTCTTTGTCTTTGCACATGGCATATATAGAATGACCATTTCTTTTCCGCAGGATTCATCCTGCTTAATCCTTGAGTGTCAATAATGATATTTACTTCTCTCTGCTTTTCTTTTCTTCTCCAGCATCCAGGCTCAATAGTTACTAGTCCTTCCACTATTCTCTCACAGCACTTTATCAAATCTGTTATAGCATTGTCATGGTATTCATTACATTACATCACATTAGTGTTAATCTAATTTGTCTTTCTGTTGTACATTTATTGAGGGTAGAAAATTTGCTTTATTCGTTTTATATCCAAAACATGATACTTCTTTTTTTTAACTTTATTTTTTTTTTTTTAGTAATCTCTACACCCAATGTGGGGCTCTAACTCATGACCCCAAGATCAAGAGCCACATGTCCTTCCAACCGAGCCAGCCCACCATCCCCAAAACATACTTCTTTTCATACCATAAGCAAATCTTTAGTGGGTTGAATGATGTGAAAAAAAAACAAGAAGTGGATTTGAGAATTATACAGGAATATATGTTCTCTCATTTCTTACTATTTTTCATACTTCCTGTATCTTATTAATAACCTGAGACTCGATTATACATGAACAAATAATATATCTTACATCTTGGAGACAGTGGTAACAAATTGATCTTTTAATTGGGTATACTTTTCTTTCTTTTCTTTTTTTTTTAAGATTTTATTTATTTATTTGACAGAGAGGCAGGAGAGAAGGAACACAAGCAGGGGGAGTGGGAGAGGGAGAAGCAGGCTTCCTGCTGAGCAGGGAGCCTGATGCGGGGCTCGATCCCAGGACCCTGGGATCATGACCTGAGCCAAAGGCAGATGCTTAACGACTGAGCCACCCAGGCGGCCCTGGGTATACTTTTCTATTTCGTCATCACAATTTAGTCTTCAACATGGAGGGGGGAAAAAAGGAGTTTCACCTACATGACAAATGAATAAACAGGAGATAAATAGGATTTAGTAATAATTGATATGTTAAAAATATGATAAATTTTTTTTCCACAGTCCAGGGTTGTTTTTTTTTTTACTTTTTTAAATTTTATTATGTTATGTTAATCACCATATATTACATCATTAGTTTTTGATGTAGTGTTCCATGATTTATTGTTTGTGTATAATACCCAGTGCTCCATTCACTACATGCCCTCTTTAATACCCATCACTAGGCTAACCCATCCCCCCACCCCCCTCCCCTCTAGAACCCTCAGTTTGTTTCTCAGCGTCCATAGTCTCTCATGGTTTGTCTCCCCCTCCGATTCCCCCCCCTTCCCTTTTTTCCTTTTTTATTATTTTTTTTTTTTTTTAACATATAATGTATTATTTGTTTCAGAGGTACAGGTCTGTGATTCAACAGTCTTGCACAATTCACAGTGCTCATCATAGCACATAACCTCCCCAATGTCCATCACCCAGCTACCCCATCCCTCCCACACCCCACCACTCCAGTGACCCTGTTTGTTTCCTGAGATTAAGAATTCCTCATATCAGTGAGATCATATGATACATGTCTTTCTCTGATTGACTTATTTCCTCAGCATAATACCCTCCAGTTCCATCCACATCATTGCAAATGGCAAGATTTCATTCCTTTTGATGGCTGCATAATATTCCATTGTATATATACACCACATCTTCTTTATCCATTCATCTGTCGATGGACATCCTGGCTCTTTCCATAGTTTGGCTATTGTGGACATTGCTGTTATAAACATTGGGGTGCATGTCCCCTTCGGATCCCTACATTTGTATCTTTGGGGTAAATACCCAGTAGTGCAATTTCTGGGTCATAGGGCAGCTCTATTTTCAACTTTTTGAGGAATCTCCATACTGTTTTCCAGAGTGGCTGCACCAGCTTGCATTCCTACCAACAGTGTAGGAGGGTTCCCCTTTCTCTGCATCCCCATGAACATCTGTCATTTCCTGACTTGTTAATTTTAACCATTCTGACTGGTGTGAGGTGGTATCTCATTGAGGTTTTGATTTGGATTTCCCTGGTGCTGAGCGATGTTGAGCACTCTTTCATGTGTGTGTTGGCCATTTGGATGTCTTCTTTGGAAAAATGTCTGTTCATGTCTTCTGCCCATTTCTTGATTGGATCATTTTTTCTTTGAATGTTGAGTTTGATAAGTTCTTTGTAGATTTTGGATACTAGCCCTTTACCTAATATGATAAATTTTAGTTTGTCATAGTAACAAAATGATGTAAGGTTTCCTAAGGTTTACTTTTAAACACATTATTACCACTTTATTTCCTATTTAATCTCTTTGGGAGAAATGTGTTATTTTAAAATGATCTATCAATATAATTTTATATTGAAAGAACAATAAAATTATTTTAATGCAAAAAGGGGTTTTCCACTGTAATGTAACTGTAAAAAATGGTTTTTCGTTCACAGCAGGGTGTGTGGTATAGAGCTTTAGTATAGCTAATACCACTAAGAAGTATAAAATACAGTATTACAAAATCAGTGGAAAACAAACAACCAAAGAAAAATTTTTTTTCTTTTTTTCTTTATTCAACATGTTTAGGTATTAGTATTAAAGAAGCTCTGTAACAAGTTGCAAATTATGGGTGAAATGAATCAGATCTGCTCAGCATATAAACAGATTATAAAGTTAGTTATGCAGATATAGTTCTGCTGTGTTGATTGCTATAGGACTCAGATTACATATGACAGAATGATGACCAAATTTAGTTGATTTATACACTGATGTTTCACATGTCCCTGTGAGATAGGAATTATTTTTCCTGATTTTAAAGATAAGGAAATTGAGGCACAGGAAAACTAAATAGTGTGGCAAAGTCAAGGTTCCTCCCTTGGCATTCTGTCTCTAGACCCTGTTCTCTTTACAACTGTCACATACAGATTCTAACCATGTCTACAAGTTTTCATGATCCATGGGTCAGTGGATTCAGTGGGTAGAGACACATCATGATCAAGACATTCACACTTTACACTAGCAAATTGGCTGTAAAAAATACTACTGTCCTTAAATAAATGAACCATGCTGGGACTCACATTGGAGTAGACAGCTCCTATGAAGCAGCTCTACTTCACACCAAGGCTTGGGGCCTCCTATGAAGCAGCTCTACTTCACACCAAGGCTTCGGGCCTCTAAGAAGATTGCCCAGTTGTTGCACTGATGTGCCAGCTTCCAACACACAGTTTATAAACCCCACAGAGGGTATTTTTCACATTCCACAGAATCTATATTTTCAGATAATTTGAGATGACCCTCAAATTAGATTACAATCTGTTTATCTACTCACACATTACTTGAGAGATAGAAAGAAACTTAATTGGTATATATTGTTAAAACATTTTCCTTTCCCTCTCTCTAGTGACCAAATCAACTGCTCAGGGCACTTTTTAATTTCTATTTTTTCCTCCTAAGCAGTGCGTGTTGTCACAGTCTGATCTAGACTCTTCCCTCTCTCTGTCATCCAATATTTATTGTCCTGCAAAGTACCAAGAAAAAGAAAGATAAAAATCTTGAAACCTGCCATGTGCTAAGTAATTTCCCATACTTTGAGGAATCCAAGTCTTGGGAAGCTTGTTTCTTGATTAAGTTACACAGTACACTAGTGGCAGAGCTAAATTGGAAATCAAGCCAACCTAACCCCAAAGACTGTTTACCTTCCACAATCCCACTAGAAATCACCCTTTCAAGAAAGGAAATTTATTTAAAAATCTGAAATAGGGGTGCCTGGGTGGCTCAGTCAGTTAAACGTCTGACTTCGGCTCAGGATATGATCTCAGGGTCCTGGGATCGAGTCCCACGATCAGGCTCCCTGCTCAGTAGGGAGTCTGCTTCTCCTTCTCCCTCTGCCCCCCCCACTCATGTGTGGGCTCTCTATCTCTCTCTCAAATAAATAAATAAAATCTTTCTAAAAATCTGAAATATTTATAGTACACATTTATTTTTCCTATTAAAAATGAAAATGATTCCATTACGTCTTATAGGGAAACATGTATATTACTTCAATTTAGATTTATTCTTTTATGGAGTAAAATAATATGCATTAGAGATTTGGCACTATTTATTTATTTAGAATAGTTGACCTACAATGTTACATTAGTTTCAGGGGTAAACCATAGTGATTTGACAAGTTTATACATCATGATATGCTCACCACATCTGTAGCTACCATCTGTCACCATACAACACTATTATAATATCATCAACTATATTCTTTATCAACTATCCTTTTTAGCCACTAGCAGATGGGGCATCCCACTAGACATAGACAGGAGATGAAAAAGATAGGGTTCCTATCTTTCCCCTACCAAAGTCCTTTTGTTTCTCTTGGCTATAAAATCATCTCTTTTGGAGTTAAAAATGGAAAAAAGTGAATCCTAACAACAGTGACATTTCTCACAAAAATTTCTAAGTATTCTAAACAGCAGTGCTGGATTGTCTTCTGGTGCCCAGAGGTGTCAATCTAATGCAGGTGTTGGCCTTGCATCTGACAGGAATCTTACTATTCACCTCTAAGAATGAACATCTTCCAAAATCCATTAACTTGAGTCTGTTGCTTAAGTTGCTCAAATAAACACATAAGCCTAGAGACATGTATTATGCTTTCCCTTACTATGATAATTGGGTAATTAAATTCAGATAAATATGCTAATTATCAACAAGGACTTAATGTTTCATGGTTTGCACATAATGTTCACATTTATACAGGGACTTTCCATCTAAGTTCCGAAGAACTAATAATGTAGAGTTTTCAAGAGGCTAGGTTTAAAGTAACTATCACTTCCAAGTTCATATACATTTAATGAGAGAGTTAATTATACAAAGTGATGTGTCCATATGTGTTTAGCATAGGTACAGAATTCAGTATTATGGACACACACACACACTCACACATATACTTCTTATAGTAATCAACTCTTTCTTATAGCCTGCAGTATGTTCAATCTCCTGGAACTTACTGGCCAAAATACTCAAATGTATGAATCAGAAGTAATTATATTAGAGGTAATAGTCTAAGTGATGGTAGATATAATAGTTGCTATTATTATTATTATCATTATGTTATTAGAAAAGTTTCTTCTTTAAAGACTGTATTAAAAGATGCCATGAGTATTTCTTTTTAAGTCAAGGATCTTCTTTACCATAACTCATACCTTAATGGTTAAATGATGGTGTTTCAATGGTTAGATATATATGTCATAGGGAGAAAAAGATACATGAAGTTGTAATTCTAACCAATAATATTTGTATTACATTAACACTTTAATATGGTTTTATTCAGTTCTTTCAAATAATATATTCAAAACTGCTTCAAAAGCTGAACTATATATATAAATAAGCATTAATATTAAAATTACTCAGATTTGTCAAATTTCACTGTTATTTTTCTTTAAGAAGTAATTAAATTTTATTAAGATAAAGAAGCACTGGGTTTATACACTAAGCAAATGAGTTTGTTTTAGAAGTTCTTATCAATGTAGTTTGATAATATTAACAAAATAATGGAAGTAAGAGGTTTTTTTAGTTTTTATTTAAATTTCAGTTAGCATACAATGTAATATTAGTTTCAGCTGTATCATATAGTGATTAAACACTTATATACAACACCTCCTAATCATCCAAAGCGCACTCCTTAACCCCATCATCTATTTAACCAATTCCCCTCACCCACCTTCCCCTAGTAACCATCAGTTTATTATCTATAGTTAAGAGTCTGTTTCTTGGTTTTCCTATTTCCCCTGCCATATTCATTTTTCTTTCTTAAATTCCACTATGAGTATTGGTATTTGTTTTTTTTCTGGCTTATTTCACTTAGCATAATACTCTCTAGTTCCATCCATGCCATTGCAAATGGCAAGATTTCATTCATTTTTATGGCTAATATTCCACTGGATATGTATACCACATGCTCTTTTATTTCTTTTTTCAAGGTTTTATTTAAATTCAAGTTAGTTAATATACAGTGTAATATGAGTTTTAGGTGTAGAATTTAGTGATTCATCACTTATATACAACACCTAGTACTCATAACAGCATCTTCCTTAATACTCCTCACCCATCACAACATTCTCCTTAATACTCTTCACCCATTTAAGCCATCCCCCTGACCACCTCCCTTCCAGCAACCCTCATCTCTATAGTTAATATGTTTTATGGTTTGCCTCCTTAATACTCCTCACCCATTTAAGCCATCCCCCTGACCACCTCCCCTCCAGGAACCCTGTTTTTTCTCTAGAGTTAATAGTATGTTTTATGGTTTGCCTCTCTCTTTTTTTTCATTCTACATTCGTTTGTATCTTAAATCCCACATATGAATGAAATTATATAGTATTTGTCTTTCTCTGATTGACTATTTCACTTAGCATAATACTCTCTAGCTCAATCCATGTTGTTGCAAATGGCAATATTTCATTCCTTTTTAAGGCTGAGTAATATTCCACTTTATATATATGCCACCTCTTCTTTATCCATTCATCAGTTGATGGACATTTGGGCTCTTTCTATAATTTTGCTATTGTTGATAATGCTGCTATAAATATTGGGGTGCATGTGTCTCTCTGAATCAGTATTTTTGTTTCCTTTGGGTAAATACCTAGTAGTGCAATTGCTGGATTGTAAGGTAGTTCTATTTTTAACTTTTTGAAGCATCTCCATACTGTTTTCCAGAGTGGTTGCACCAGTTTCCATTCCCACCAACAGTGTAAGAGGGTTCCTCCTCCACATCCTTGCCAACATCTGTTGTTTCCTGTGTTGTTAATTTGAGCCATTCTGGCTGGTGTGAGGTGATATCTCATTGTGGAATCTATTTCTATTTCTCTGATGATGACTGATGTTGAACATTTTTTTTTAAAGGTGGGTTTAAGGTGATTTTTTTTAAGATTTTATTTATTTATTTGACAGAGAGAGACACAGCGAGAGAGGGAACACAAGCAGGGGGAGTGGGAGAGGGAGAAGCAGGCTTCCCACAGAGCAGGGAGCCTGATGCGGGGCTTGATCCCAGGACCCTGGGATCATGACCTGAGCTGAAGGCAGACGCTTAACGACTGAGCCACCCAGGCGCCCCTGACGTTGAACATTTTTTCATGTGTCTGTTAGCCATTTGGAAGTCTCTGTCTTCTGCTCATTTCTTAGCTGGATTATTTGTTTTTTGGGTGTTGAGTTTGATAAGTTCTTTATAGATTTTGGAGCCTTATCAGACATGTCCATTGCAAATATCTTCTCCCATTCCATAGGCTGCCTTTTAGTGTTGTTGATTGTTTCCTTTGCTATGTAGAAGCTTTTTATCTTGATGAAGTCTCAATAGTTCATTTTTGCTTTTGTTTCTCTTGCCTGTGGTGACGTGTCTAGTAAGAAGTTGCTATGGCTGATGTCAAAGAACTTGCTGACTGTGTTCTCCTCTAGGATTTTGATGATTTCTTGCCTCACATTTAGGTCTTTCATCTCTTTTGACTTTATTTTTCATACAGCATACAAAAGTGACCCAGTTTATTCTTCTGCATGTTGCTGTCCAGTTTTCTGAACACCATTTGTTGAAGAGACTATCTTTTTTCCATGGATATTCTTTCCTGCTTTGTTGAAGAGTACTTGACCATATACTTATAGGTTCCTTTCTGGGTTTCCTATTATACTCCATTGATCTATGTTTGTTTTTTGTGACAGTACCACACTGTCTTGATGATTGCAGCTTTGTAATATAGCTTGAAGTCCAGAACTGTGATGCCTCCAGCTTTGCTTTTTCAAGATTGCTTTGGTTATTTGGGGTGTTTTGCAGTTCCATATACACTTTAGGATTGTTCTAACTCTGTGAAAAGTGCTGGTGGTATTCTGATAGGGACTGAATTAAATCTACAGATTTCTTTGGGTAATATAGACATTTTAACAATAATTTTCCTTCCAATCCATGAGCATGGAATGATTTTCCATTTCTTTGTGTCATAATCAATTTTTTTTAATCAGTGTTTTATAGTTTTCAGAGTACAGGTCTTTCACCACTTTGGGTTTATTCCTAGGTATCTTATGGTTTTGGTACAATTGTAATGGGATTGATTCCTTGATTTCTCTTTCTGCTACTTCATTATTAGTGTATAGAAATGTAACATATCTCTACATTGATTTTGTATCCTGTCACTTTACTGAATTTATGCATCAGTTCTAGCAATTTTTTGTGGAGTTTTTTGGGTTATCTATATAAAGTATCATGCCATCTGCAAATAGTGAAAGTTTAATTATTTCTTTCCTGATTTGGATGACTTTTATTTATTTTTGTTTTCTGATCACTGTGTCTAAGACTTCCAGTAATTTGTTAAATAGAAGTGGTGAGAGGGCACATCCATGTCTTGTTCCTGAGGAAAAGGTCTCAGTTTTTCCCCATTGAGGATGATATTAGCTGTGAGTTTTTCATATATGGCCATATATGTTGAAGTATGTGCCCTCTAACCCTATTTTGTTGAGGGTTTTTATCATGAATGGATGTTGTACTTTATCAAATACTTTTTCTGCAGCTATTGAAAGGATCATATGGTTCTTATCCTTTCTTTTATTAATGTGGTGTATCACATTGATTGATTTGCAAATATTGAACCAAACATGCAGACCAGGTGCTTGATCCTGGTGAGTGATTCTTTTAATGTAGTGTTAGATTCAATTTGCCAGTATTTTGTTGAGAATTTTTGCATCCATGTTCATCAAGGATATTGTCCTGTAGTTCTCTTTTATGGTGGTGCCTTTATCTGATTTTGGTATCAGAGTCATGTTGGCCTCATAAAATGAATTTGGAAGTTTTCCTTCCTTTTCTATTTTTTGGAATAGTTTGAGGAGAATACTATTAACTCTTCTTTAAATGTTTGGGAGAATTTATCTGTGAAACCACCTGGCCCTGGAATTTTGTTTATTGGGAGTTCTTTGCTACTGATTCAATTTATTTGCTGGTTATCAGTTTGTTCGAGTTTTCTATTTCTTCCTGTTTCAACTCTGGTTGTTTATTTTTTTTTTTTTCATCTGAATCTACTGAGCCTTTATTTTTTTTTTATTTTTTTTATTGTTATGTTAATCCCCATACATTACATCATTAGTTTTAGATGTAGTGTTCCATGATTCATTGTTTGTGCATAACACCCAGTGCTCCATGCAGAACGTGCCCTCCTCAATACCCATCACCAGGCTAACCCATCCTCCCACCCCCCTCCCCTCTAGAACCCTCAGTTTGTTTCTCAGAGTCCATAGTATCTCATGATTCGTCTCCCCCTCTGATTTCCCACCCTTCATTTTCCCCTTCCTTCTCCTAATGTCCTCCATGCTATTCCTTATGTTCCACAAATAAGTGAAACCATATGATAATTGACTTTCTCTGCTTGACTTATTTCACTTAGCATAATCTCCTCCAGTCCCATCCATGTTGATGCAAAAGTTGGGTATTCATCCTTTCTGATGGCTGAGTAATATTCCATTGTATATATGGGCCACATCTTCTTTATCCGTTCTGTTGAAGGACACCTCAGCTCCTTCTATAGTTTGGCTATTGTGGACATTGCTGCTATGAACATTGGGGTGCATATGGCCATTCATTTCACTACATCTGTGTCTTTGGGGTAAATACCCAAGAGTGCAATTGCTGGGTCATAGGGTAGCTCTATTTTTAACTTTTTGAGGCACCTCCACACTGTTTTCCAAAGTAGCTATACCAACATGCATTCCCACCAACAGTGTAAGAGGGTTTCCCTTTCTTCACAAACTCTTCAACATTTGTTATTTCTTGCCTTGTCAATTTTTGCCATTTTAACTGGTGTAAGGTGGTATCTCAATGTGGTTTTGATTTTAATTTTCCTGATGGCTAATGATGTTGAATATTTTTTCATGTGTCTGTTAGCCATTTGTATGTCTTTTGAGAAGTGTCTGTTCATGTCTTCTGCCCATTTTTTGACTTGATTATTTGTTTTTTGGGTGTTGAGTTTGAGAAGTTCTTTATAGATCTTGGATACCAGCCCTTCATCTGTAGTGTCATTTGCAAATATCTTCTCCCATTCTGTGGGTTGTCTCTTTGTTTTGTTGACTGTTTCCTTTGCTGTGCAGAAGCTTTTTATCTTGATGAAGTCCCAAAAGTTCATTTTTGCTTTTGTTTCACTTGCCTTTGGAGATGTATCTTCAAAGAAGTTGCTGTGGCCGATGTCAAAGAGGCTACTGCCTATGTTTTCCTCTAGGGTTTTGATGGATTCCTGTCTCACATTGAGGTCTTCCATCCATTTTGAGTTTATCTTTGTGTATGGTGTTAGAGAATGGTCCAGTTTCATTCTTCTGTATATAGCTGTCCAATTTTCCCAGCGCCATTTATTGAAGAGACTATCTTTTTTTCCATTGCATATTTTTTCCTGCTTTATCAAAGATTATTGGACCATAGAGTTGAGGGTCCATATCTGGGCTCTCTATTCTGTTCCATTAGTCTATATGTCTGTTTTTGTGCCAGTACAATGTTGTCTTGGTGACCACTGCTTTGTAATATAGCTTGAAATTGGGCAACGTGATGCCCCCAGCTTTGTTTTTCTTTTTCAACATCTCCTTGGCGATTCGGGGTCTTTTCTGATTCCATAGAAATTTTAGGATTGTTTGTTCCAGCACTTTGGAAAATGTCATCGGAATTTTGGTCGGGATGGCATTGAAGGTATAGATTGCTCTGGATAGCATAGACATGTTAACAATGTTTATTCTTCCGATCCATGAGCATGGAATGTTTTTCCATCTTTTTGTGTCTTCTTCAGTTTCTTTAATGACTGTTCTGTAGTTCCTAGAGTATAGATATTGACCTCTTTGGTTAGGTTTTTTACAAGGTATCTTATGGATTTAGTGCTATTGTAAATGGAATTGTTTTTCTAATTTCTTTCTAGAATTGCATTGTTAGTGTGTAAGAAAGCAACTGATTTCTGTGCATTGATTTTGTATCCTGCCACATTACTGAATTGCTGTATGAGTTCTAGTAATTTGGGGGTGGAGTTTTTTGGGTTTTACACAAAGTATCATGTCATCTGCAAAGAGAGTTTGACCTCTTCTTTGCCAATTTGAATACATTTTATTCCTTTTTGTTGTCTGATTGCTGTCACTAGAACTTCTAGTACTATGTTGAACAGTAGTGGCGAGAGTGGCCATCCTTGACGTGTTCCTGATCTTAAGGGAAAGGATCTCATGTTTTCCCCATTGAGGATGATATTCGCTGTGGGTTTTTCAAGATGGATTTTATGAACTTGAAGAATATTCCTTCTATCCCTATACTTTGAAGAATTTTAATCAGGAAAGGAAGTTGTATTTTGTCAAATGCTTTTTCTGCATCAATTGAGAGGACCATATGGTTCTTCTCTCTCCTCTTATTAATGTGTTCTATCACATTGATTAATTTGCGAATGTTGAACCACCCTTGCATCCCGGGGACAAATCCCACTTGATCGTGGTGGATGTTCCTTTTAATGTATTGTTGGATCCTATTAGCTAGGATTTAGTTGAGGATTTTGGAATCCATATTCATCAGGGATATCAGTCTGAAATTCTTCTTTTTGATGGGGTCTTTGCCTGGTTTGGGGATTAAGGTAATGCTGGCCTCATAGAATGAATCTGGAAGCTTTCCTTCTGTTTCATTTTTTGAAACAGCTTCAGAAGAATAGGTATTATTTTCTTCTTTGAATATTTGGTAGAATTCCCCAGGGAATCCATCAGGCCCTGGACTCTTGTTTTTTGGTAGGTTTTGATCATTGCTTCCATCTTGTTACTGGTTATTGACCTATTCAGGTTGTCAAATTCTTCCTATTTCAGTCTTGGCAGTTTATAGGTTTCCAGGAAGGCATCCATTTCTTCCAGGTTGCTTAATTTATTGGCATATAGTTGTTGATAATAATTTCTAAGAATTGTTTCTATTTCCTTGGTGTTAGTCATGATCTCTCCCCTTTCATTCATAATTTTATTAATTTGGGTCCTTTCTCTTTTCTTTTAGATAAGTCTGGCCAGTGGTTTACCGATCTTAATTCTTTCAAAGAACCAACTTCTAGTTTCTTTGATCTGATCTACTGTGTTTCTGATTTCTAATTCATTGATCTCTGTTCTAATCTTATTTCTCTTTTAATGCATGGCTTAGGCATCGATTGTTGCTTTTCTCTAGTTCTTTAAGGTGTAAAGTTAGTTGGTGAATTTGGGATTTTTCTGGTTTTTTTGAGTGAGGCTTGATGGCTATGTATTTCCTCCTTAAGGCCACCTTTGCAGTACCCCATAGGTTTTGGACTGATGTGTTTTCATTCTCATTGGTTTCCATGCATTGTTTAAGTTCTTCTTGGATTTCCTGGTTGACCCAAATATACTTGTGCAGAGTGGTCTTTAGCTTCCAAGTGTTTGAAATTCTTCCAAATTTTTTCTTGTGATTGAGTTCCAGTTTTAAAGCATTATGGTCTGAGAATATGCAGGGAATAATCTCAGCCTTTTGGTATCAGTTGAGACCTAATTTGTGACCCAGTATGTGGCCTATTCTGGAGAAAGTTCCATGTGCACTCGAGAAGAATGAGTATTCTGTTGTTTTAGGGTGGAATGTTCTGTGTATATCAATGAGGTCCATCTGGGCCCGTGTGTCATTCAAAGTTCTTGTTTTTTTTTTTTGTTGATTTTCGGCTTAGATGATCTGTCTATTGCTGAGAGTGGAGTATTGAGGTCTCCTACAATTAACATATTATTATCAATCTATTTTGGTTAACAGTTGGCTTATGTAGATGGCTGCTCCCATGTTGGGGGCATAGATATTCACAATTGTTAGATCTTCTTGTTGGATAGACCCTTTAAGAATGATATAGTGTCCTTCTGTGTCTCTAACTACAGTCTTTAGTTTAAAATCTAATTTGTCTGATATAAGAATTGCTACCCCAGCTTTCTTTTGAGGTCCGTTGGCATGGAAGGTGGATCTCCATCCCTTCACTTTCAGTCTGGATGTATCTTTAGGTTTAAAATGATTCTCTTGTAGACAGCATATGGATGGGTCCTGTCCTTCTATCCAACCTGCCACCCTGTGCTGTTTTATGGGAACATTTACACCATTCACATTGAGAGATATTATTGAAAGATATGAATTTATTATCATCATGTTGCCTGGGAAGTCCTTGTTTCTATAGATTGTCCCTGTAAATTTCTATTTTATATGACTCCTGGGGTCTTTCTCCTTTTATAGAACCCCCCTTAATATTTCTTGCAGGGCTGGCATAGTGGTCACATATTCTTTCAGAGCTTTGAATGACACACTGAACCAGATGGATCTCATAGATATATACAGCTCTGCATCTCTCCATCCATTCTAAATGACAGCCTTACTAGATAAAGTATTCTTGGCTGCGTGTTCTTCTCGTTTAGTACCCTGAATATGTCTTGCCAGCCCTTTCTGGCTTGCCAGGTCTCTGTGGATAGGTCTGATGTTATTCTGATGTTCCTCCCTCTGTCCGTAAGGAATCTCTTCCACCTAACTGCCCTTAAGATGGTTTCCTTGGTTCTAAGATTTGCAAGTTTTACTATTACATGGCAGGGTATTGGCCTGTTTTCCTTGATCTTGGGAAGGTTTCTCTCTGCCTCTAGGACACGAATGTTTGTTTCATTCCCCAAATTAGGGACATTCTCAGCTACGATTTGCTCAAATATATCTTCTGGTCCTCTCTCTCTCTCTCTCTCCACTCCTCAGGGATCCCAATAATTCTGAAATTGGAACGTTTCAGGGTGTCACTTATTTCTCTGAGTCTGTTTTCATGGATTTTGAGTTTTTTTCCCCTGGCCTCCTCTTTTACCTTCTTATCTATTAATTGGTCTTCTAGATCACTAATTTGTTCTTCTGCCTCGTTTACCCTAGTTGTTAGATTACCTAGCATTTTCAAGTTCTGCCAATTCACCTTTCATTTCTGCCCTTAGAGACTCTATGTTGCCATTAATGGATTTTTCCATTCTAGCTATTGTCTTCACAATTGCTACCCTGAATTCCATCTCCAACATCTTGGTTATATCTGTATCCATTTGTAAATCTGTGTCAGAAGTAGTCACAGTCTGTGAGTCTTTCTTATTTTGGGGTTCCTCCTCCTAGTCATTCTGTTGAGGGGTGGTTGAGGGAACATATAGAGTCCAAATTATTGACCACAACCCAACCAAGATGCACCTGTTTTATAGGGATTGTTTCCTTGGTTCTAAGATTTGTGAGTTTTACTATTACATCCCGGGGTGTTGGCCTGTTTTCTTGATCTTGGGAGGGGTCCTCTCTGCCTCTAGGACAAAAATATTTATTTCATTCCCCAGATTAGGGAAGTTCTCAGCTATGATTTGTTCAAATATATCTTCTAGTTCTCTCTCTCTCTCTCTCCATCCCTTCAGGGATCCAAATACTTCTGACATTGGAACGTTTCATGGTGTCACTTATTTCTCTGATTCTGTTTTCATGGATTTTCAGGTTTTTTTCCCTGTCCTCCTCTTTTACCTTCTTGTCTATTAGTTGGTCTTCTAGGTCACTAATTCGTTCTTCTGCCTTACTTACCCTAGCTGTTAGATTATCTAGATTAGATTGACTCTCACTGATAGCACTTTTAAGTTTTGCCAGTTCAGCTTTCATTTCTGCCCTTAGAGACTCTGTGTTGCCATTAATCGATTTCTCCATTCTAGCTATTGTCTTCACAACTGCTACGCTGAATTTCATTTCCAACATCTTGGTTATATCTGTATCCATCTGTAAATCTGTGGCAGAAGTCACAGTCTCTGAGTCTTTCCTATTTTGGGAGTTCATCCTCCTAGTCATTCTGTTGAGGGGTGATTGAAGGAATGTACAGAGTGCAAATTATTGACCACAACCCAAGCAAGATGCACCTGTTTTATAGGGTACTTAGGCTTGTTGGCCTCTTGTTCTCCCAGCCTGTCTTCTGGGGGAGGGGTCTGTGGCACTGTTACTCAGGCAACCCTGTTTGAGCAGAGTTGCACTGCCGCCTGTGGGGGGGTGGGGATTGGCTCAGTGAAAACCGGTTTTTTGGGGTTTTTGTTCTCTGGCGGCTTTCTCTGACAGTTTTCCCTGGTGGCTTTCCACATCTCTTCTGAGAGTCAGAGCAGAAGAAATCATTTCCAACCCTCTGCCTCAGAACAGAGAGATTGCAGTCTGTTCTTCAGTGAGCTCTCTAGGCCATACTATCTCCGTTTCTCTCTGTGCTGCTATAAACTCCAGTGTCCTGGGTTGTACGCCCCTCAGCAGGGCTCCCAGTCCTCTCCTCCAGGTCAGGGCACGTCTCTGCCCTTTGTGCTTCTAAAACCACCAGCTGCTCCCAGTTTGCACCCAAGGCCCCACCACTCCAGGTTTCAGTCTGGGGGGCTGCCCTAAAGTCCTTTCCCCGCTGCTACTGTTCAGCGAGTCTGTGCCTGGTCCCCAGCATGGGAGGCTGTCGCTCACCAGTGTAGGATCCTCACAGCTCCCTCCCCCTCCATTTGTCTTCCAATATTTGCCCACAGAATCACAGCTCCCTGCTTCATACCTTGAAAGCAACCACTTGCGATATTCTGTTTGTAGAGATCCAGATATATCTTCTTACATCTCAGGCTGATTTCATGGGTATTCAGAGTTGTCTGGTAGATATCCAGCTCAATTCTGGGAACCAGTTGGAGTAGGGTCCCTACTCCTCCGCCATCTTTTCCTTCCCCTGTGTAAAGAGCTGTTTTATGGTTTATATTACTAAAATAAGGTATCAGCTTTGTCCCGTAGTGGGGAATATTTAAATACCCTTAAGTAGAGGAATGCAGGATCACATTTAATTCCAGAAGGATCATTCTAGAGGCTTGTTGACAATGACAAAACTAGGAGGGAGACTTATTGTTGTAATGTAGAAAATAATTCAGGGAGGGAAAAAATAGATTTTAAGGATGACAAGAAAGCTTTCTTGAAACTTTAACAGGTTTCTGTTATATATATATGTATATATATGTATATGTATATATTTATGTATATATATGTATATATATGTATATACATATATGTATATGTTATATATTACGTATATATGTATATATATGTATATATATGTATATACATATATATATATATATATTGCCTGATTTTTAAAAAATAGGAAAGAAGCAGATTTGGGAAGAAAATGAACATTGGACAAGATATGAAAATAAATTAAGTTAAAATATATTGTGTTTGAGACAGCTGTGAGAGATTGCTGTGGAGAAGTTTTTAAAGATTTGGGATGTGTGGATATGGAGTTTAAGAGAAAGGTATAACCTTGCATAACAGGTTTGGAAATCATTAGCATTAGTGGAAATAAACACTAATGCTATTGTAAAAATAATTCTGAAAAGATGACCACAGATTAAGCAGCCATGCTCTGAAACATTCTGAAAATTTTGGGTGGATATTGGGATTTTTGGGTTTTTTTGTTTTGTTTTGTTTTGTTTTTTTTGTTTTTTGTTTTTTAATTTTTTAATTTAAATTAAATTTAATTAACATATGGTGTATTATTAGTTTCAGAGGTAGAATTTAGTGATTCATCAGTTGCATATAAACCCACTGCTAATTACATCAAATGCCCTCCATATTGCCCATCACTGAATTACCCCATCCATGCACCCCTCTCCCCTCCAGCAACCCTCAGTTTATTTCCTATACATAAGAGTCTCTTAAGGTTTGTCTTCCTCTCTGATTTCATCTTAATTTTATTTTCCCCTCCCTTCCCCCATGTTCATCAGTTTGTTTCTATAATTCCACATATGAGTGAAATCATCTGATATTTATCTTTCTTTGACTGAATTATTTGGTTTAGCATAATACCCTTTAATTACCTAAGCTTAGCATAATACATTCTAGTTCAATCTACATCATTGCAAATGCCAAGATTTCATTCTTTTTGATGGCTGAGAATATTCCATTGTGAATCCAGGAGAACACAGCAGCAACCTGTTTGACCTCAGCGACAGCAACGTTTTGGTAGAAACTTCTCTAAAGGCAAGGGAAACAAAAGCAAAATGAACTCTTGGACTTCATCAAGAAGCCTTTTCACAGCAAAGGAAACAATCAACACAACCACATTGCAACCTACAGAATGGGAGAAGATATTTGCAAATGACTTATCAAATAAAGAGCTAGTATCCAAAATCTGTAAAAGACTTATCAAACTTAACACCCAAAAAACAAAAAAAAATCTAGTCAAGAAATGGGCAGAAGACATGAACAGACATTTCTCCAAAGAAGACATACAAATGGCCAAACAGACACATGAAAAAATCATTTATACCACATCTATATATATTTTGTTTTGGTTTGTTTTTTTTGTTTTTTGTTTTTAAATTTTTTTAATTTAAATTCAATTTAATTAACATATAGTGTATTATTAGTTTCAGAGGTAGAATTTAGTGATTCGTCACTATACCACATCTTTATCCATTCATGTGTTGATGGACATATGGGTTCTTTCCATATTTTGACTATTGTGGACATTGCTGCTATAAACATTGGGGTGTATGTGCCTGTTCAAATCACTATGTTTGTATCCTTTGGGTAAGTACCTAGTAGTACAATTGTAGGGTTGTGTGTTAGCTCTATTTTTTAACTTTTTGAGCATCCTCCATACTGTTTTCCAGAGGGGCTGCTCCAGGTTGCCTTCCTACCAACAGTGTAAGAGGGTTCTCCACATCTTCACCAAATTCTGTTGTTTCCTGACTTGTTAATTTTAGCCATTCTAACCAGTGTCAGGTGGTATTTCATTGTGGTTTTGATTTGTATTTTCCTAATGCCAGGCGATATTGAGCATTTTTTCATGTGTCTGTTTGGCCATTTGTATGTCTTCTTTGGAGAAATGTCTGTTCATGTCTTCTGCCCATTTCTTGACTAGATTTTTTTTGGTTTTTGGGTGTTGAGTTTGATAAGTCTTTTACAGATTTTGGATACTAACTCTTTATTTGATAAGTCATTTGCAAATATGTTCTCCCATTCTGTAGGTTGCAATGTGGTTGTGTTGATTGTTTCCTTTGCTGTGAAAAAGCTTCTTATCTTGATGGAGTCCAAGAGTTCATTTTGGTTTTGTTTCCCTTGCCTTTAGAAAAGTTTCTACCAAAATGTTGCTGTGGTCGAGGTCAAAGAGGTTGCTGCTGTGTTCTCCTCTAGGGTTTTGATGGATTCCTGTTTCATATTTAGGTCTTTCATCTTGAGTTTATTTTTGTGTATGGTGTCAGAAAACAGTCCCATTTCATTTTTTTGCATATGGCTGTCCAATTTTCCCAACACCATTTGTTGAAGAGACACTTTTTTTCCATTGGATATTTTTTCCTGCTTTGTTGAAGATTAATAGACCATAGAGTTAGGTTCCATTTCTGTGTTCTCTGTTCTGTTCCATTGATCTATGTGTCTGTTTTTGTGCCAGTACCATATTGTCTTGATGATTGCAGTTTTGTAATAAAGCTTGAAGTCCGGAATTGTAATGCCTCAAGCTTTGGTTTTCTTTTTCAACATTCCTTTGCTATTCGAGGTCTTTTCTGGTTCCATACAAATTTTAGAATTGTTTGTTCCAGCTCTGTGAAAAATGATGATGATATTTTGATAAGGATTGCTTTGAATGTGTAGATTGCTTTGGGTAGGATAGACATCTTCACAATATTTGTTCTTCCTATCCATGAGCATGGAATGTTTTTCCATTTCTTTGTGTCATCCTCAATTTCTTTCATAAGTTTTCAATAGATTTTGTTGTACAGATACGTTGTCTCTTTGGTTAGGTTTATTCTTAGCTATCTTATGGTTTTGGGTGCAATTGTAAATGGGATCGATTCCTTCATTTCTTTCTTCTGCCTCATTGTTAGTGTATAGAAATGCAACTGTCTTCTGTGCATTGATTTTATATCCTGCCACTTTGCTGAATTCCTGTATAGGTTCTAACAGTTTTTTGGTGGAGTCTTTTGCATTTTCAACATAGAGTATCACGTCATCTGTGAAGGGTGAAAATTTGACTTCTTTGCTAATTTAAATGTCTTTTATTTCTTTTCATTGTCTGCTTGCTGAGGCTAGGGTTTCCAAGACTATGTTGAACAACAGTGGTGAGAGTGGACATCCCTGTCTTGTTCCTGACCCTAGGGGAAAAGGTCTTTTTTTTCCTGTTGAGGATGATATTCACTGTGGGGCTTTTTTGTGTGTGGTTTTTAAGATACAGAAGTCTGTTCCCTCTATCCCTACACCACAGAGAGTTTTTAACAAGAAAGGCTGCTGTATTTTGTCAAATGGTTTTTCTGCATCTATGAGAGGATCATATGGCTCTTGTTCTTTCTTTTATCAATATGGTGTACCACATTGATTGATTTGTGGATGTTGAACCACCTTTGCAGACAGGGAATAAATCCCACTTCATCATGGTGAATAACCCTTTAATGTACTGTTGGATGCTATTAGCTAATAACTTGGTGAGAATTTTTACATCCGTGTTCATCAGGAATATTGGTCTGTAATTCTCCTTTTTTAGCAGGGTCTTTGGTTTGGGGATCATGGTAATGCTGGCTTAATAGAATGAATTTGGAAGTTTTCCTTCCATTTTTATTTTTTGAAATAACTTCAAAAGAATAGGTATTAATGCTTCTTTAAATGTTTGGTAGAATCCTGCTGGGAGGCCATTTGGCTCTGGACTCTTGTTTGTTGGGAGATTCTTGATTACTGATTCAATTTCTTTGCTAGTTAGAGGTCTGTTCAGGTTTTCTATTTCTCTCTGTGTCAGTTTTGGTAGTTTATATGTTTCTAAGAATGCAACTATTTCTTTCAGATTGCCTAATTTTTTGGCTTATAATTGCTCATAATGTTCTCTTATAATTGTTTTTATTCCTTCAGTGTTGGTTGTGATCTGTCCTCTTTCATTTATGATTTTATTTATTTGGGTCCTTTCTCTTTTCTTTTTGATAAGTCTGGCTAAGGGTTTATTGATTTTGTTAATTCTTTCAAAGAACTATATCCTAGTTTCATTGTATCTGTTCTTTTTTTTAATTTCTAAATCATTGGTTTCTACTCTTATCTTTATTATTACTCTTCTTCTGCTGGATTTAGGCTTTATTTGCTGTTCTTTCTCCAGCTCCTTTAGGTGTAAGGTTAGGTTGTGTATTTGACTCTTCTCGTTTCTTGAGAAGGGCCTTATTGTTATATAGTTCCCTCTTAGGACCACCTTTGCTGCATCCCAAGGTTCTGAACTGCCATACTTACATTTTCATTTGCTTCCATGTTTTTTTTTTTTAATTCTTTTTTAATTTCCTGTTTGACGCATTCATTCTTTAGTAGAATGCTCTTTAACTTCCATGCATTTGTGTTCCTTCAAAATTTTCTCTTGTGATTGAGTTCAAGTTTTAAAGTGTTGTGGTCTGAAAACATGCATAGAATAATTTCAGTCTCACCTGATTTATGACTCAGTATGTGATTTCTTCTGGAGAATGTTCCATGTACACTCAAGAAGAATGTGTGTTCTGTTGCTTTAGGATGAAATGCCCTGAATACATCTGTGAAGTCCTTCTGGTCCAGTGTGTCATTCAAAGCCCTTGTTTCCTTGTTGATCTTCTGCTTAGATGGTCAGTCCATTGCTGTGAGTGAGCTGTTAAATTTCCCTACTACCATTGTATTACTATCAATGTGCTTCTTTAATTTTGTGATTAACTGGTTTATATAATTGCCTGCTGCCACATTAGGGGCATAAATATTTACAATTGTTCAATCTTCTTGTTGGATAGAACCTCTTTTATGATATAGTGTCCTTCTTCATCTCTTATACAGTCCTTAGTTTAAAATCTAGTTTGATATAAATATGGCTATTCCAGCTTTCTTCTGAAGTTCATTAACATGATAAATGGTCTCCATCCCCTCACTCTGAATTTGGAGGTGACTTTGAGTCTAAAATGAGTCTCTTGTAGACAGCATATCAGTGGGTCTTTTTTTTTTATTCAATCTGATACACTGTGTCTTTTGATTGGAGCATTTAGCCCATTTACATTCAGAGTAATTATTGAAAGATATGAATTTAGTGCCATTTTATTACCTGTAAAGTCACTGTTTCTGTAGATTGTCTCTGTTCCTTTCTGGTCTTTGTTACTTTTGGGCTCTCTTTTCACTCAAAGGAACCCCTCTAATATTATATGCAGGGCTGGTTTAGTGATCACAAGTTCTTTTAGTTTCTGTTTGTCCTGGAAGTTCTTTATCTCTCCTTCTATTCTGAATGACAACCTTGCTGAATAAAGTATTCCTGGCTGCATATTTTTCCTATGTAGCACATTGAATATATCATGCCAGTCCTTTCTGGCCTGCCAGATCTCTGTGGACAAGTCTACTGACAGCCTTATGTGTCTATCCTTGTAGTTTATGGAGCTCTTGTCCTGAGCTATTTCAGGATTTTCTCTTTATCTTTGAAGTTTGCAAGCTTCAGTATTATATATCAAGGTGTTGACCTATTTTTTGTTTTTTGAAGGGAGTTCTCTGCGCCTCCTGGACTTGAATGTTTGTTTCCTTCCCCAGATTAGGGAAGTTTTCAACTACAATTTGTTCAAATAAACCTCTGACCCTTTCACTCTCTTCATCTTCTGGGACCCCTATTTTCCAGATATTATTTTGCTTTATGGTATTGTTTAGTTCTTGAAGTCTCCCTTTGTGATCCAGTAGTTGTTTTTCTCTCTTCTTCTTAGCTTTCTTATTTTCCATCATTTTGTCTTCTATATCACTGAGTTTTTCTTCTGCCTCATTTATTCTCGCTGTTAGAGCCTCCATTTTTCACTGCATCTCAGTAATAACATTTTTTATTTTTGCTTGATTAGATTTTAGTTCTTTTATTTCTACTGTAAGGGAATCTCTAGTGTCTTCAATGGTTTTTTAAGCCCAGCTAGTATCTTTATAATCAGTGTTTTGAATTCTAGTTCCAACATCTTACTTATATCCATCTTGATTAAATCCCTGGCAGTGAGTACTGCCTCCTCTTTTGATTTGGGGTGAGTTTCTCCATCTCATGATTATGTCCAGAAAAGAATAGAAGAAAGAGAGAGAAAAGACAAATATAACAACAATAACATAAAATTACAAACAAAAAAAACCCCAAAAAACAGAAACAAAACAAAATTTGAAAAATCAAACAAGAAGTAAAACAGAACAAAACAATAAACTAGATCCTGTCTGTTTATTAAAAGAAACTAGATCCCAAAATAGGAAAGAAAGAAAAAATCTTATATATATATATAAATAAGATAAAATACAATGAAAGGAAACCAAAAATAAAATATATACATATATAACAAATTTAAATACAAATTTAAGAAAGAATAAAAAATGGAAAATATAAGAAAAGAGCTGAATAAAAATAAAACTGAAACACTAAAGAATATTAATTTAAAAACCACGAAACCTATATAGTGTTTTCCCCAAGAGCTGAAATTTTGAAGTTCTCTATGATCTGTTGTTGGTACTAGCTGGTTGTTCCTGCTAGTCCTCTGGAGGTGGGGCCTGTTCTGCTGATTCTCATGTGATCTTGCCCTGGTGGAATTGCGCCCCCCTTGCCCAGGTGCTGGGCTCAGTTTAAATGGCTCTGGATTGCACTATGTGGCACTGCTTTGCTCCCTGAAAGCTTTCAGCACATTTAGTGGGATAAAGATGGTGTGCCCTGTCTCTAGCCCTGGAGCTGAAAGTTTGCACCCCCCACTCTTCAGTAAGCCCTCACAGAAAGTCAACCACTCTTGTCTCCCTGGTTTCTGTCCTAACTCTGTGTTCACCCAGCTTATGACAGAGCATTTTTATCTCAGCCACACAACCCAGTTATGAGTCTCCAAACTGTACAGACTCCTGCAGCATGGAGCAGGCCTTTCCTCCTGGGAGAGGGAGGGGGCTTTGTCGCAGGACAGTGCAAGTTTGTGGTTTATGGCAACACTGAGCAGAAAGCCAGTGTCTAGACTCACTGTTTTCAGCCAGCTTCCCTGCTACAATGCCTGGGAATTCTGCCACACTCAAGCACCCCCATTCTTTTTGTGACCCTGAGGACCCTGAGACCATGCTGTCCCACCTGGCATTAAGGCCCATTTTGTCACCTGAGCACCTTTAAGCCAGGGATGTCCTCCACTGTAGCAGACTTCTAAAAGTTCCAATTTTGCACTCCACTTATACTACTTTGCAGTAGTCTCCTTAAGCAGGCTCCCTAAGCTCCTTCATATCCTCCAGTATATTGCCCCAGATTCATGTCTCTGCACCTCCTACTCTCCAAAAAAGTGATTGCTTTTCTATTTGTAGATTTGCAACAATTCTTTTCTCAGATCTCCAGTTGATTTAACAGGTGTTCAGAATGATTTGATAACTATCTAGCTGAATTCCAGAGATCAGATGAAATTAGAGTCCCCTACTCCTCTGCCATCTTAACTCCTCCTGTTTTTTGTTATTTTTGGTGGATATTGTAAGCTCCATTCATAGCCTTGTCTCAGCTGTCTCAGCACCAAACACCTCAGCAGTTTCCTATAGCCACATTCTCATTGATCGAATAAAAGATGTTCTTTTCCTTTGTTACTCTGTTACTTTATGTATGTAGTTCCATTGCATCTCATCTTTGAAATCCTTGCTTGCTTAATAGGAAAAATCTTCTTTGACACACCAACTATTTTTAAAAAATCCAACAGATGTTATATTGTTATCTTACTAGTCATGTCATTTTTCTGAAAATTGTCCACTTGTAGATTCCTCAGGAAGGACCCAGAAGAAAAATATTCTCTGATATTTGCAATTTCAAAACAGTTACTTCTGAACAGGTGGGCTAAATATAAAATACAAACACACTATTTCTTTCCATGAGTATTTTTATTGTTAAAAGGAATGATGACAATATAATTATTTTTCACTTTTAACTGACTTAGTGAGGTTTTTGTTTGTTTGTTTTTTGCCTGAACACCAAATGATTATATTTGTCTTTATCTCTAAAGTTTTATTATTTTATTATATCATTTCTTAGTGTCAGTTCTAGTAGTCAATTTTTCCAGGAATACAGTGTGTTCTTTCACTGTACATTTTCAAGTCGTCTTTTATTTTTGGGCAGTTTTATTAAACTACAACTTCTAGAATTTGTCCTTATTGTTTTAGTTTTTTTTCTCTAGGATCTCCTATGAGACACATGTTGCACCTTTATATTTCTTCTATCTCTAACACTTTCTCAAACCCTCTTGAGTTTGAAAAGTGTTCCTATAAATACATATATATATATATATCTTATGGTATTACATATATATACATATATATATATATTTTATGGTATATATATAAATATCTTATGGTACCATATATCTTATGGTATTATCTGTTGTGTCACTTGTTTTCATGTTATTTCTAGTTTAGTCATTTCTGATTTTTTTTGTTGCATTCTTGGTACTTTTCTAATTTTGTTACTAATTTTTTAATTTGCTGTTAAGTGTCCTTTTCTTCAAGCAGATCATTTAAAAGGTTTTTTAATTATTATTGATGTTTTTCTTTGTATTTATTTATTTATTTTTAAATTCATAACTTTTAACATTTTCTTGATTTATTTTGATCACCTAAACTTATTAGGTTACAATTTTTACCATTTAAAAAACTATGATTTTCTACTTTGTCTATAGAGATGATACTATGCTCCTTTTCTTTTTCTTATATAATAAATTTATATGGATGTTAATTTACATCCTTTTCTGTGCACTATCATTTTAATGAAATGAGTTTTCCTCTACTTTTAGAAGGGCAGGATGGGCCAAGAGAAAATTTCTACCTTTATTTTTAGAGTTCCCTCTTTTAATTACTACTTTTTTTTGAAGGAAAGTGTTAAAATGTGACCTAATGCTGAAATTTGACTCCCATTTTCAATTTTTTCTGAAATTTCTCTTTCTTTTGACCATATTATTCCTATGTTACTCAATTTGTATTCAATCTCCAGCAGTTTCTGCTAAATACATGGCTTTGTCTTGGAAAAGAGATTGTTTGATAATTTCTAAAATCCATACTCTCTAGTAACTTCAGCCGTCAATCTTCATCCCCTAACTTGAAATTTGTATACTAGTCAAACCCCTTCCTTTTGTCTGTGTTTGCAGATTGACTTGTTGTATTTTCCATTGAGTACCTATGGGCAAATTTATTGTTGTACGTCTTAGGGCCATAAGAAACACATATTCCTTTTTTATGCTTTTTTCCATACAGTAGATGATACTAAATAGTGTAGCTGTTGGTAGTTTGCAGTTTGGGGCTCAGGAGAAATTGTAACAAGTATTTTTTTTGGTAAATATTATTTATAGTGCTTTTTTTTTTTAATTTTGTCATTCCTGTTACTCTGTTACTGTCCACCATCATCCCATATTCTTCATTTAAAAAAAATCATTCACTTGAATTTGTTCAAAAGTTAGACTTTCATATCTGTTCAAAACTCTTTACTAGTCTAGGAGCAGCAGGGTTTTTTTTTTTTTTTAAGATTTTATTTATTTGACAGAGAGAGAGATAGTGAGAGCAGGAACACAAGCAGGGGGAGTGGGAGAGGGAGAAGCAGGCTTCCCACCTGAGCAGGGAGCCCAATGTGGGGCTTGATCCCAGGACCCTGGGATCATGACCTGAGCTGAAGGCAGATGCTTAATGACTGAGCCACCAGGCGCCCAAGCAGCAGTTTTTAAGTATCATTACTCTTTCCTTTGTAGTCAATAATTAGGAATTGACATCATTTTCACAAGAGAAAACAACTCTTTTAATAGAAATATTTTATACAATTTTGGAGTGCAACCACAACTAAATAGACAACTTAATTATTTTAATCAAACAACATTTCAGGAAAAATAACAAAAAAGAGAGAAGGAAATAAATTACACTTGGCAGTGATGGGAAATTTCTTTTGAGAACCTAAACATTTAAAAATAAGTTCAGTTAAATATTTAAATATTATGCATTATATCCAGGAAATAAAAATCTACAGTACTAACAATGTCATTTTTCTTTACATACTCAACATAAAACCTCTGCACTGGCTGTCATGGTTGCAACTTAAGTCACAAGTTCAAAATAGTCATATAATTTATAAAGAGTCCCTGATAAAAATAGAGCATTCAAAAAATTAGTCACCAGAAATGAAAACCCAACTCTCTACTCACCTTTATACTCTTTGTATTAATTTTATTAATGGACCAAATTGGGGATTAATGGATAGTCCAGTATAGTTTCATGTTGGCAAAAACATTTGTTTTCTATGAGCTTAATGCATTTTCCAACAATAACAAAGCATTTCTCAAGAGTGGAGTAGCAAAACACAGGGGTTCTTTATATTCAGGCAGGATTTTGGGGTCTGTGTTCCTTTCAGCTCACTGAAATTAATTTTGCTTGACAGCTTTAAGACTTGAGTGCTGATTAAACTAGACAAGTTGTGGGAATAACAATGAGTTGTTCTTTATGGATAACTGGAACTGTGGTAATTTTTTCACTTGACACTTGGGATTGGAATATTTGATCTCCTTGAGGAAAGAATAATATTTTATTTGCCTTTTAATGCTCAGTACCTAACAAAAATCTTGTCATAGAGTAAAAGCTAAAAATATTTGTTACATTCAAGACTAAATAAGTAAATAAATGAATTAATGAATGAACAAATAAATATAATCCAATCTTCACAAAGGAAAATTTACCCTTTTCATCTATCCTGATATTGAACACAATCCTTGGCAACTTGCTATCTCATATCCAAAATACAATCAGTTAAAGTGGAATGGTCCTGCTCTTAGAACAGTGAATTTTATGCTTAAAATGAGCACAAACAATCCCTATAAGGCACTGTGCCACCAATAAAACAGAAAACAGTGTGGAAAATACTTTTCTCTTGAATGTTTCTTGTGCTATATTCTATTTTAGACCATGGATGATGATCAACTTTGCTGAAGAACTTTAGAGAATTTGACTATTCAGTTTCTCATATTTCTTCCCAACATATGGCTTCCTTTCTGTTTGGAATGCCATTATTTCTTCTTTGTTAGATAAAATGCAGTGGGAGAAAGAGACTATATTTTTCTTTTTTTCTCTTGATTTTTAGTATTGCAAAATTACTAAAGAAAAATTTAATACACAGGGAAAATTGGTTCCAAAATAGCACTATGCTTTAGTTTAATTAGAAAGGCAAACCAATGTTCTGCATTTATAACCAGTTTTGTATAAATCCAAATGATCTGGAGGAGAAGACTACATGAATTAGTGAGATTCACTAAGTATCCCAAATCTCCTTTCCATCCAAAGGTTCAAGTACCTCACAAAAGCTGTCAAAAAGGCACAAAATATTATAAATGCAAAATGTTATTATTTGTTTATGCATTTAAGCTAACTAGCACCAAAAATGCAAAAAAAAGGGGGGGGGGTTAAAAAAGGCAACAAAATAAGTGGATTTTCTATTCAAGTAGCAAAGGAGCTAACCACAGTCAGGTGTGTGAAACTTACTGTCCCCTAGGTAATAATTTTAACATAAAATTTTAATGGAAAAATGAGTAATTTAAACTAAATCAAGAAAAAAAAGAATAATATTCACAGTTACAGTGAAAACCAAGTGGGTTAATATATAACTTACATAATTTCACACTGTCTCTAATGTGCTTATTACACTTAAAATGTACTTAACGAGCTTAATGTACTTCATGATATGTATACATAAAAATAATTAAGATAGTTAATTTTACATTTTGTGTATTTTAACTCAATAAAATAAATTTTAGTAAAAAATATATAACCTACATAATTTTACACTGTCTTTGATTTTAAAAGAAAATTATATTTTCTTGTTAATGTTTTTCTGAACTCCTTTTTTTAATGTATTCAGCTATGTCAGAAATTTAAAACAAAACAAGACAGAAATCACCTAAAAAGCATCAGGATAGATAAACACTAGGAAAATATTAAAGAATATGATCTTCTTTAGTGTGTAGGAAATCTTTTTCATTTCATGAACAATATCTATTACTTTCCCAGATTCTGAGGTACAGAACAATATGCCATGAATACTTTACATTACAAAAATTAATATAGTGTACTTATTTGTTTAAAAGGCTAACCACTCAGATAATTCACATATAACACTAAGTCAGCTACCAGAAGTATTCAGAGCAGATAACGTGCTTATTTTGTATCTTGACTTTACTATAAAATGGAAAACTCCTTAAATTGGGAACTTTAAACTTAAGAATATTCATCTATACAAAGCTAGTAGCCAGAGCACAAAAGCATGAATTTTGCCCACAACCATCGTGACCACTATTGTAGGCTACCATTTTCCTCTTAACTTTTTTTTCTTCTTAATCTATAACATGCTTCCTTTTTTAAAAAAAAGATTTGTTTATTTTAGAGAGAAAAAGGGAGAGAGTGAGCATAAGTGGGGAGGGGGCAGAGGGAGAGAGAGGGAATCCCTGCTGAGTGCCGAGCCTGATGTGGGGCTCAATCCGAGGACCCTGAGATCATGACCTGAGCTAAAATCAAGAGTTGGCTGTTTAAACAACTGAGCCACACTGGTGCCACCTACATGCTTACTTTTTAAACATCAAATCTTCTTATGGACTTATTAATAAATAAACAAAATCCTCAGTAAGATACTTTAGATAATTTTATAAGAATTGAAAAGACTTAGGAGCCTGGGTGCCTCATTTGGTTAAGCATCTGCCTTCAACTCGGATCGTGATCCCAGGGACCTGGGATCAAGTCCTAATTTGGGGGTCCCTGCTCGGCGGGGAGCCTGCTTCTCCCTCTACTCCTCCCCCTGCTTGTGCTCTCTCTCTCTCATTCTCTCTCTCTCTATCTCAAATAAATAAATAAAATCTTTTAAAAAAAGAATTGAAAAGACATATGAAGAGTCAGAGCTGTGCTATCAATATTCTCAGGTAATATTAACATTCACATAGATGTGATATATTCATAGTTCTGTATTGTGTAAATGGAGTTATGAGAAAATGACCTAAATACTATTGAAAAACTACCTTTTGATAAGTGAAAAAACATCAGTATATGTCACTTGTTTTAGGCATTTAGATTAGTGCAATTTGTAATTTTATCATTTGCCTTTGTGGGCAATCTTTATTCATTCAAACAATAATTACTTAAAAATCTGTTGTGGGCCTAAGGTGCACCCAGAATTATTGATGGCTGGGAATGCAAAAATAAAAGCACCATCCTATTGTCAGTCGGTTGAAGGATGAGTATATTAGATGAGGTACAAATCAGTCAGAAAGTCTAGATTTGCAAAGATCCAGTGTTGTGGGAAAGGCTATTGGGGGGAAATACGAGCAGCTTTTGAGGCTGATGGAGAATATATAAGAGAGTATGAATATAATATAATATATATATAATATATAGGAGAATATAATATAATAGGAAAGTATTGAAAGTTCAGATATAGGAAAATATTCCAGATGATAAAGGGCTTATTAATACTATAAAATTTAGATTTTACTTTGAAAACAATAGAAAAATATTAGAAGAATTCAAAACAGGGGAGTGGCATACTAAGACATAATAATTCAAAATGAAACAAAATACTTGGCATCCAGAGAATAATTATTTAGAAGAGTGTTAAAATGCATTTTGACATAAATAATGTTGTCCACTGCCAACCTAATGCAGTAATTAAGAGAATACATTTTTATCACTTGTAACAGCAATTAATTGGAACAAATTCATACTTTAGCATTTCCTTAGGGTATGATTCCATAACTCTAAAAAGGCAAATAATTAGAATAAAATATTTTGCCTGACACCAAAACTTGGATTACTTTTCTTGGAGTCAATTATAAGTGTTACATGAACTGTTTTCCCCTTAGAATTGGCCTGGGAGTACATCAGACCACTATTTTCAAAGTGGATTTTTAGTAAAATGTCACTTTCTTACAGAAGCCTTTTTTGATCTCTCAGGTTTGTGATTAAACCTGGTATGATATGTTATACATGAAGCATCTTCATTAAATTTCTGTTGAATTAAACTACTTACAAAATATAATCCCAAGATGTTTTTATGCAATAGATGTTTACACCATAAGCATTTTTTTCTCTTCTCTGTTGGGTAAGATAAGGTTGAAACTATCATCCAGATGATATATATATTTTAGTGTATTTGAAGAAGAAAATTCTGTCATCATTACCAGATGTTGCAAGTAATATGTGAAAGTCATATAAAAAGTTTTAGAAGAAGAAAATTACCAGTTAAGTAGAAAATTATATATTAATAGATTGTGATATATGTTAGACTTCTTTTTTCTGTTAAAGAAAAAAAATCAGCAGGTCAAGAGAAAGTAGAAACTTAATTTTAGAATTATTTGTAATGCTCCAAACACATAGCAATGACAAATAGAATATTTTTAAAGTAAATGACATAGAATAAGTAAGATTAATATCACCTTCAATCAAAACTGAAACAGTATTACACAGAGAGAAGGGAGCATTAACTATCAGCATCTAATCAGAAATAAGTAAAAAATGTAAAAATTTGACTCCTCAGAAAGATATATGCATTCCCATTTTCATTGTATTATTTACAATAACCAAGATATGGAAACAACCTAAGTGTTCATTGATAGATGAATGGATAAAGAATATATATATATATATATAGTCTCCATGAAAAAAAGAATGAAATCCTGCCATTTGCAACAACATGGGTGAACCTTGAGGGAATAATACTGAAATAAGTCAGACAGAAAGACAATGTATAATCTCATTTTATGTGGAATCCTAAAAAAGGGAGGGGAATGGTCATACATACAGAGAACATATTGATGGGTCATAGAGGTAGGAGGTGGAGATGGGTGATTAAATAACTCATGGAGCTTTAATTTATAGCATGGTGACCATAATTAATAACATATTACATATTTACTTTTTTATTATGTTATGTTAATCACCATACAGTACTTCATTAGTTTTTGATGTAGTGTTCCATGATTCATTCTTTGTGTATAACACCCAAGTGCTCATTGTAATATGTGTTCTTAATACACATCACCAGGCCAACCCATCCCCCCACTCCCACCCCCATATGAAACCCTCAGTCTGTTTCCCAGAGTCCATAGTCTCTCATGGTTCATCTCCCCCTCTGATCCCCCCTTCATTTTTCCCTTCCTTCTCCTAATATCTTCCATGCTGTTCCTTACATTCCACATATGAGTGAAACCATATGATAATTGTTTTTCTCTGCTTGACTTATTTCACTTAACATAATCCCTTCCAGTTCCATCCATGTCAATGCAAATGATGGGTATTCATCCTTTCTGGTGGCTGAGTAATATTCCAGTGTGTGTGTGTGTGTGTGTGTGTGTGTGTGTGTGTGTGTTGTGTGTGTGTGTATCACGTCTTTTTTATCCATTCATCTGTTGAAGGGCATCTCGGCTCCTTCTATAGTTTGGCTATTGTGGACATTGCTGCTATGAACATTGGGGTGCATGTGCCCCTTCTTTTCACTACATCTGTATCTTTGGGGTAAATATCCAGTAGTGCAATTGCTGGGTCATAGGGTATTTTTAAATTTTTTAGCAAACTCCATACTGTTTTCCAAAGTAGCTGTACCAACTTGCATTCCCACCAACAGTGTAAGAGGGTTCCCCTTTCTCCAAAACCTCTCCAACATTTGTTGTTTCTTGCCTTATCACTTTTTGCCATTCTAACTGGTGTAAGGTGGTATCTCAATGTGGTTTTGATTTGAATTTTCTGATGGCTAATGATGTTGAACATTTTTTCATGTGTCTGTTAGCCATTGGTATGTCTTCTTTGGAGAAGTGTCTGTCCGTGTCTTCTGCCCATTTCTTGACTTGATTATTTGTTTTTTGGGTGTTGAGTTTGAGAAGTTCTTTATAGATCTTGGATACCTGCCCTTCATCTGTAGTGTCATTTGCAAATATCCTCTCCCATTCCGTGGGTTGCCTCTTTGTTTTGGGACTTCATCAAGATATAAAGCTTCTGCACAGCAAAGGAAACAGTCAACAAAGCATATTACATGTTTAAAAGTTACTAAGAGAGTAAATCTTGGGGTGCCTCGGTGGTGCAGTCAGTTAAGCGTCAGACTCTTGGTTTCAGCTCAGGTCATGATCTCAGGGTCAGGAGATGGAGCCCCATGTCAGGCTCTGCACTTAGTGCAGAGTCTGCTCGAGACTCTCTCTCCCTCCTCCTCTGCCCCTCTCCCCTGCTCTCTCTCTCAAATAAATAAATCTTTGAAATAAAAAAGAGTAAGTCTTAAATGTTCTCATCTCAAGAAAAAAAATCTGTATGAAAACAATGAATCGTGGATCACTGCATTGAAAACTGGTGATGTATTGTATGGTGACTAATGTAACATCATAGAATAAAATTTTTAAAAGAATCTGTAACTATATATGGTGACAAATGTTAAGTAGTTATTGTGGTGATCATTTCTCAATGTTACAAATATTGAATTATTGTGTTGTACATCTGAAATTAATATAATGTATGTCAATTATAACTCAGTTTTTAAAATGAATTGGAGGGTATTATCCTGAATGTACTATGTCAATCAGAGAAAGACAACTATCCTATGGTTTCACTCATATGTGGAATTTAAGAAACAGCACAGAGGATCATAGGGGAAGGAAAGGAAAACTAAATGGGAAGAAATCAGAGGGGGAGAAAAACCATGAAAGACTCTTAACTACAGGAAACAAACTGAGGGTTGCTGGAGGGCAAGTGGTTGGGGGGTTGGGATAACTGGGTGATGGGCATTAAAGAGAGTACATGATGTGATGAGCACTGATTGTTATATGCAACTGATGAATTACTGAACTTTACATCTGAAACTAATGATGCACCATATGTTGGCTAATTGAATTTAAATTTTAAAAAGAAGAAAAAAATGACCCTTATTGTGCTAATAAGGCCAAAAATACTTTATCTGTGGTGGGGAAACTAAGAGTACAAACTCCATAGAATAAGAACCTTGAATTAAACTTCCCAGAACTTGAAAAAAACACACATCTTTTCAGAGTAGTGTATATTTTTGTTTGTTTGTTTTACCTTTCTCTTACTAGTGAAATGTAACATGTTGATTGATTTGCAAATATTGAACCAACCCTGCATTCCTAGAATAAATCCCACTTGATCCTGGTGAATGACCCTCTTCATGTGTTGTTTAATTTGGTATGCTAATATTTTCTTGAGAATTTTTGCATCTCTGTGTGTCAGAGATATTAACCTGTGGTTTTCTTTCTTCTTCTTCTTCTTCTTTTCTTCTTCTTCTTCTTCTTTTCTTCTTCTTCTTCTTTCTTCTTCTTCTTCTTCTTCTTCTTCTTCTTCTTCTTCTTCTTCTT